>NC_089841.1:264325643-264649643 GCF_035609145.1 Eleutherodactylus coqui | reverse complement strand
TGCCTGTGTCTAGAGAGGGGGCTTAGATCTCAGTGGCAGGTTGGGGCACAGGGGGAGAGGCAGTGGTGCAAACCGGAGGCAGTGAACGGCCTTCATCCCACCTTGTGGGGTGCTTGGCCATCATATGCCTGCGCATGCTGGTGGTGGTGAGTTTGGTGGTGGTGGCTCCCCGGCTGATCTTGGCGCGACAAACCTTGCACACCACAGTTCGTCGGTCCTCTGCGCTCTCAGTAAAAAACTGCCACACCTTTGAGCACCTCGGCCTCTGCAGGGTGGCATGGCGCGAGGGGGATTATTCGGTCTGGCCCTGCCTCTACCCCTGGCCACCACACTGCCTCTTCCAACCTGCCCTGCTACTGCACTTGCCTCCCTCTCTGAAGACCTGTCCTCAGTAGGCTTAGCAAACCAGGTGGGGTCAGTCACCTCATCGTCCAGATGCTCTTCCTCTGAATCCTCTGTGCGCTCCTCCCTCGGACTTACTGCCCTTACTACTACCTCACTGATAGACAACTGTGTCTCATCGTCATCGTCCTCCTCACCCACTGAAAGCTCTTGAGACAGTTGCCGGAAGTCCCCAGCCTCATCCCCCGGACCCCTGGAACTTTCCAAAGGTTGGGCATCAGTCACGACAAAATCCTCCAGTGGGAGAGGAACCATAGTTGCCCAATCTGGGCAGGGGCCCGAGAACAGTTCCTGGGAGTCTGCCTGCTCCTCAGAATGTGTCATTTTCATGGAGTGAGGAGGCTGGGAGGAAGGAGGGGCAGCAGCCAGAGGATTCAGAGTTGCAGCTGTGGACGGCGTAGAAGACTGGGTGGTCGATAGATTGCTGGATGCACTTTCTGCCATCCACGACAGGACCTACTCACACTGCTCAGTTTCTAATAAAGGTCTACCGCGTGGACCCATTAATTGTGAGATGAATCTGGGGACCCCAGAAACTTGCCTCTCTCCTAATCCCGCAACAGTCGGCTGCGATGCACCTGGACCAGGAGCTCGGCCTGTGCCCACACCCTGACTTGGGCCTCCGCATCCTCGTGCACGTCCTCTAGGCCTACCCCTACCCCTCAGCATGGTGTATTATGAGTAGAGCAGAAACAGAACGCTGTAATTAAATGTGCCGCTTATTGGCCTGTGGTTGGAGGCTGACTTCGCTTACGGAACGCACAGCAGAGCCAGGGAACAATTATGCGCAAGCCTGTAGTGAGACCTAGGTGCGTATGACTGAGCTACTGGAATTCACAGCGAAGAACCAGTCAAATGGCCAAAGGCCAGTGGTAGGCCTTAGGTATTTTGCCTAAATTTTTTAAAATGATGAGGTGAAAAACCAGACAGACACCGTATGCAGCATATATATGTATACTCTTTCCCTCTGGCGGGATGACGGCGATCATGTAACGGACACAGCAGAGCGAGGAAACAAATATGCGCAAGCCTGCTGTAACGCTTAGCTGTGTAATAATGAGCGACTACTACCCCCAGCAGACACGCAGTAAACTGTACACGGTCACAGGCTTGGCTGGGTAATAATGAGCGACTACTACCCCCAGCAGACACGCAGTAAACTGAAGACGGTCACAGGCAGCCCAAATATAGTATTTTTTCCCAATTTTTGGGAAAAAGCCCATTGCCTATATAGCCTGTATATGGATTTCCCTGTTGGAGGATGACTGTGGTTATTGAAAGCACAGTGCAGCCAGAAAAAATTATGCGCAAGGCTGGGTATTAATCAGCGACTACTACCCCCAGCAGACACGCAGTAAACTGAAGACGGTCACAGGCAGCCCAAATATAGTATTTTTTCCCAATTTTTGGGAAAAAGCCCACTGCCTATATAGCCTGTATATGGATTTCCCTGTTGGAGGATGACTGTGGTTATTGAAAGCACAGTGCAGCCAGAAAAAATTATGCGCAAGGCTGGGTATTAATCAGCGACTACTACCCCCAGCAGACACGCAGTAAACTGAAGACGGTCACAGGCAGCCCAAATATAGTATTTTTTCCCAATTTTTGGGAAAAAGCCCACTGCCTATATAGCCTGTATATGGATTTCCCTGTTGGAGGATGACTGTGGTTATTGAAAGCACAGTGCAGCCAGAAAAAATTATGCGCAAGGCTGCAGTAACACCTAGCTAGGTAATATGTGAGCGACTACTACCCCCAGCAGACACGCAGTAAACTGAACACGGTCACGGGCAGCCCAAAGATTTTTATTTTTTTGAAAAAGCCCACTGCCTATATAGACAGTATACCTCTTTCCCTGTACCACTGTCCCTGCCTCACCAGTAGTGCCCCTATACTCAGTAAAATGACTGCAGACTGAGGACGCCATGGTCTGCATGCCCGATATACAAAAAAAAAAAATGTGCAAAACTGCTAAAAGCAGCCTCAACAGTACTGCACACGGTCAGATGTGGCCCTAAGAAGGACCGTTGGGGTTCTTGAAGACGAAGATAAGAGCCTAACACTCTCCCTATAGCAGCTACAGCAGGACGGCACTATCCCTAATGTCTCTAAGCATGCATCTGTGGCGAGCCGCGGCCGGCCCCAGTTTACATACTCAGGTGTCACCTGATTTCCCCAGCCACCCACTGCAGGGGGATGGGATAGGGCTGGAACTTCACAGGAGGAAGTTGTAATGCCTTCCCTGTGTTTCTATTGGCCAGAAAATGGCGCAAAATTTTCTGGGAAGAAAATGGAAGTGACTCGAACACCGCGTGGTGCTCGTCTCAAGTAACGAGCATCTCGAGTACCCTAATACTCGAACGAGCATCAAGCTCGGACGAGTACGCTCGCTCATCTCTAATAACTACCTCACCCAACTTGGCTCAACTAGAGAGAGGGCCAGTCTGGACATAGTACTAACTAATAAACCAGACCGAATAATGGGGGTGCAGGTTGAGGGGCACTTGGGAAATAGTGACCACAATTTAAATAATTTCCAGCTGTCATTCAATAAGAAACCTTACCAGGGAACGACAAAAAAACTATACTTTACTAAAGCAAAATTTGATCAGCTGAGAACTACTTTCGATAACATTAATTGGGACAACATCCTCAAAAATATCAGTACAGAGGACAAATGGAAAATGTTTAAAAACATCCTAATCACCTCATGTGAGCAGTTCATACCCTTTAAAAAAAAAAAGAACCACAAGTAGAAGGAAACAAATGTGGCTCAACAAGACTATAAGGGGGGCAATAAACGAAAAAAAGAAAGCGTTTAAATTATTAAAACAAGAAGGCAGCAAAGAAGAGCTAAAATCATACAGGGAAAAAACAAAATATATAAGAAAAGATTAAAATTGCTAAGGAGGAGGCATAAAGATTGATTGATTGCCAAAGAGAGCAAAAATAACCCTAAACTATTCATTAACTATATTAACAGCAAACGGATTTGCACTGAGAACACTGGCCCTTTATCAAATAATGCAGGAAAAATCATAGAAGACGATGGGGAAGGCAAATCTATTAAATGGTTTCTTTTCAAGTGTATTCACGAACGAAAAGGAAATGTCACATGAGATGCAGGGTAATAAAATGAACCCCCCCCCGCTACATATTGCACACCTACAGTAACACAGAGCTAGTTACAGAGAATTAAAATGGATAAATCACTGGGTCCAGATGGAACACACTCTAGGGTTCTAAGGGACCTAAGTGATGTGATAGCTAGACCACTATTTCT
This sequence comes from Eleutherodactylus coqui, assembly GCF_035609145.1. Lineage (NCBI taxonomy): Eukaryota > Metazoa > Chordata > Amphibia > Anura > Eleutherodactylidae > Eleutherodactylus > Eleutherodactylus coqui. The sequence goes on along the minus strand of NC_089841.1, from coordinate 264,645,958 downwards.
TATATTTATGGACGCTATCAAGACCGGGGTTGTACCGTTGGATTGGCGCACAACAACAACGGAATAACTCCTCACAACATGGGTTCATGAGGGTTCGATCATGTCAGACCAATCTGATCAGCTTCTATCATGAAGTAAGTTCTAAGCTGGACCTGGAAGTGTCTATTGATCTCATATATGTGGATTTCTGTAAAGAATTTGACACCGTGCCGCATAATAGGTTGATATATAAAATGAGACAACTCGTTCTGGGCAAAAACGCGTGTATCTGGATAAAGAACTGGCTCAGAGATAGAAAACAGAGGGTGGTAATAAATGGTTCATACTCTGATTGGGTCACCGCCCCTCGTGGGGTGCCACAGGGTTCACTTTTAAGCCCCATTCTGTCCATTTATCAACGACCTGATAGAGGGACTGCACAGTAAAATATCAATATTTGCAGATGATATAAAATTATATAAGACAATTAATACAATGGAGGACAATGTGCGGCTACAAAACGACCTAGATAAACTGGGAGCTAGGGTAGAAAAATGGCAAATGAAGTTCAGTGTGGTTAAATGTAAGGTTATGCACATGGGCAGGAGAAAAGGATGTCACCAATATACACTAAATTGGGTACTGCTAGGGAAAAGTGATATGGAAAAAGACCTGGGGGTACGAGTGGACTGTAGATTTAACTGGAGCAAGTAATACCAGTCAGCTGCTGCAAAAGCTAATAGATTTAGGACTTTTCAACCTGGAAAAAAGACGACTAAGGGGTGATCAAATAACTATGTATAAATATATTAGAGGACAATACAAGGATCTTTTCCATGATCTGTTTATACCAAGGACTGTGTCGGTAAACAAGAGGGCATCTGCTACATCTAAAAGAAAGCAGGTTTCATCACCAACACAGAAGGGGGTTCTTTACTGTAAGGCCGGCTTCACACGAGCGTGACGGGCTCCGCCGCGTAATATTCCGCAGTGAAGCCCGTCACGGCGCCCCCCAGAGACCCCATACTTACCAGCGGAAGATAGTGTGAAGACGCTTCCCCGCCCACCGCCGTCGCGTCATGTGACACGCCCACCGCGTCACATGACGTGGCCGGCCGTGTCACGTGACGCGCCGGCCGCGTCATATGACGCGCGGCGGTAGGCGGAGAAGCGTTTTTTCACGCTATCTTCCGCTGGTTGTAGCGGGAGATAGCGTGAACGGACGGCTTCCATTGACTGCAATGGAAGCCGTCAGCGCGTACACCCGCGGCAAATAGAACATGCTGCGGGTGAGGACGGGAGATTTCACGGTGCGTAATTCCGCGGTGGAATTACGCATCGTGAGCATTGTGCTATTAGGTTCAATAGAACCTAATAGCAGGGGGCAACGCAGCGGATTTTTGCCGCGGATTTACGCGGCGTAAATCCGTTCGTGGGAAGGAGGCCTAAGAGCAGTGAGACAGTGAAACTCTCTGCCTAATGACGTGGAGATGGCAAAATCCATTGAGGGGTTTAAGACGTCTTTCTCGAGCGGAAAGATCTTACAGGATATAGACATTAGGTGACCAGCGGATTTGTAGTTCTGGATCTTATATTTAGGTAGGAACTATCAAAAGTTGATCCAGGAATTATTCTGATTGCCATTAGGGAATCGGGAAGGAATTTCCCCCCCCCCCCCCCCCCCCCAAATTGGGATAATCTAGCAAAGGAGCAGTGGAAAAGTGTCTGTCTGCTAATGTGGCACCGCTACTCCCTTACGGAAGTAGGCCACATAATAACAATTCTGATTGGCCAATCTGAGCTAGTATGTGCTAAAACTTATCACTGTGTCACAGGACACATTGATGACTAATGTGGTCCTGGAGAGTATCAATCACTATGAACAGCTGAGGGTACCAATGAGAATAGTCCCATGTCAGTAATCTCAGTGATTAGTCAGTCTTTACAGATTTATAAATCGCCGGCATGACACATTTTGGAGTGTGCATCCAGTGGCACAAGCTAGGCAAAACATTTTGGTCACTAGAATGGCATATCTGTAGAAAAATTGCAACATTCACTCTGCACCATTCTCTGCACATTAATTTCTGGAGGACACTTGTTGGGTCAAAATACTCACTATAAATGCATTGGGAGTTATAATTTCATAAAAAGCTTAGCTTTTGGGGAGAAGGGGGTTTCCACTCTACTAGCAGTTCAAAGGCACCTACTAGTACCATAAAAGCAACACGGAAGCCAAAATTGGTGATCCAAAGGCCAAGTGGCTCTCCTTCTCATCTGTGACTGCAGATTATATGGCATTTGTGAAAGCAGAAGAACCCATTTAACAATTTATGGTATTTGTCTCCAGTGGCACAAGATGGACAAACATATTTGGTACTGAAATAGCGTACTCATGAAAAAGGTAGATTTTTATTACTGATAATCGGGTTTTTAGGAAGTCTCCATGACAGCACACCTGAGATCACCTCCTCCTGATAGGACAGGACTACACAGAGAGGGTTAAAGCACCCCCCTTTCCTACCTTCCTCAGTGATTTATAACAAAACCTCCAGGGGTAGGGACCTCAACTAAATTAACTACCTGAATCGGTATCAAAACAGAAAAAAACTATATATTTCTGTTTTTTTAGGTGGGAATGTATCATTGCTGTTGAGGAGACTCCCTAAAAACCTGATTATCGGTAAGTATAATCTACCTTTTCCCGATCATCTCCACGACAGCACACCTGAGAAGTACAAACAAAATTGCGTTAGGGTGGGACTATGGCCGAAAGTCAGATCCTCATCCGCCTAGAATTCTAATCTGTAGTGTTTGGTAAATGTATGTGTTTTCTTCCAAACTGCTGCTCTACAAATCTGTTCTACTGATGTGTGGAGACTGCCCTCGTTGAGTGATCTGTATCACGACGTAGGCTTCTGCGATAGCTAATTTAATCCACCTAGCTATGGAGTTTTTCGCCACCTTTTTCCCTTTGTTTGGGCTGAAAAATTGGACAAAAAGGTTATTGTCTTGTCTCCACTGGCTTGTGGTGTTAATATATTGGAGTACTGCTCTTCTGACATCAAGGCAGTAGAATTCCTTCTCCTTCCCATTTTTAGAGTTACTACAAAACAAGGGGATGACTATATCTTGAGATCTATGGAAAGAAGATACGACTTTTGGAAGGAAGGACAGATCTAGTTTAAAAATTATTTTATTATCTCTCACTCTCTAAAGTGGGCAGCGGATGGATATGGCCTGTCGCTTTTTCTCCTCGCCGAAGTAATGGCCACTAAGAATACGGTTTTTAGGGTTAGATTATTGGAGACCAAATCTATGGATTCAAACGGGGACCTGGACAGACCCATAAGAACCCAATTTAAGTTTCATTGGGGCTCTGTGTTATGGGATCCTAGGCTTCAGCCTGTCCGCTGCCGTAAGGAATCTTGCTACACAGGGGTTCTCTGAAAGCCTAGTGTCAAAAAAGGCAATGAGTGCCGCTATCTGGACCCTCAGGGTGTTTGAAAAGAGGTTCTTGTCCAAACCCCTCTGAAGGAACTCCAGGATAATGGGGATGTCGGGAGAGGAAAAACTGGTTTCCCTTTCCCTACACCAAGCTACAAATTTATTCCAACTCTTTTGGTAAATTTTGTTTGTTGATTCCTTCCTACTGAGTAGTAGTGTGCTAACTGCTTCTGAGGAGAAACCTTGTCCTAATAACATGGATTTCTCAAAATTCAAGCTGATAGATGAAGGTTTGTAAGGTCTGGGTGCTTTAAAGGACCCTGAGTTAGGAGGTCTGGATTCACTAGCAATCGGAATGGAACCTGCTAACTTAGACTTTTTAGAAGCCCGAACCAGCTGCTTCTTGGCCAAAAGTGAGCTATTAATATAAGGATGCACTTTTGAGAGCGAAACTTCATCAGAACCCTCGGAATCAATGGAATCGGAGGGAAAGCGTAAACCTGTCCTTGACCCCAATCCTGTGTCAGGGTATCTATTGCTGCCGGGTGATCTCCTGGACAGGGTGAGAAGAATATTTTTAGTTTGCGATTCTTTCTTGTTGCAAAGAGGTCTGTGTATGAAGTCCCCCATCTGGTTGTTAGTGCATTGAAGACCTCCTGCAAAAGGGACCATTCTCCAGGATGAATTTGTTGTCTGCTTCAGAACTCTGCCTCCTGGTTTAGAACTCCTCTTAGATGGACTGCTGAGATTGCTAAGACATTTTTCTCTGCCCACAGGAAGATCTTTTCTGCTATACTCTGTAGGGCCCCGCATCTTGTCCTTTCCTGATATCTGATGTGGGCTACAGACAACATGTTGTCTGATAGGATCTTCAGATGACTGCCTTGGACTACCCCCTCTATTTTCTGAAGGGACTTCAGGATCGCTAAAAGTTCTCTGACAGTTGAGGACTGTTGCCTTATCCTCTGAGACTAGGACCCCTTAAAGATACATGCACTCCTCAGCTCGTAGCTCTGACATCCGTTGTAATGCATAGCACTGGGTCTTGTGACCAGTGGATGCCTCATGAAAAATACTGGGTTGAGAGCCACCAGGTCAGAGAGACTCTTACTGCGTTGGTTATATGCATCTTCCTCTCCCTGGATGATCTTTTCCTACCCCAAGATTTCTGCTTGTAAAACTCTTGCCCGAGCCTGGGCTCATGCCAACGCAGGGATGCATGACATGAGTTTCCCGAATAGCTTCATTGCTGACCTGCTAGTGCAGGTTTTGTGTTTCAGAAATTTCCTGACTAGACAGTGTAATTTCTGCACCTTTGTTGAGGGAAGGAAGGAACGTTGATTTTCTGCATCCAGCAGAACTCAGAGAAAAACCTTCTGACTGGGAGTTGTATCTGTTTTTTTCTGATTGATTATCCACTGTAGATATTGGAGAAAGTGGATTACTTTTGTCAGGTGATCTTCTAGACGCTCCCTGAAGTCTACCACTATCAATATAAGGTCTAGATATGGTATGATTAAGATTTTTTTTACCCCAAGCTGGCTACTAGTTCCCTCATGATCTCTGTGAAGATACAGGGAGCAGAAGATATCCTGAATGGGAGACAGGAAACCAGAAATGGCTTGTTCTTCTCTTTATGCATAATGTGAACCTTAGATACCTTTGGGAGGCCTCGTGGATCGGCACGCGAAAATATGCATCTTTTAGGTCTATTTTAGGTCTAGCTTTGCAACTGAATTTATTGACTCCATCTAGAGATGAGCGAGCACCAAAATGCTCGAGCTTTCCACTATGCTCGAGAGTTCGTTTTGAGTAACGAACCCCATTGAAGTCAATGGGCGACTCGAGCATTTTTGTATATGACTGATGCTCGCTAAGGTTTTCATTTGTAAAAATCTGCAAAACCTACGAAAGTGATGGAAACGACACAGAAACGGATAGGGCAGGTGAGGGGCAACATGCAGGGCTGCATCTCAGGATCCCAGGTCTCACTATTAAAGGGGTTGTCCCGCGGCAGCAAGTGGGGTTATACACTTCTGTATGGCCATATTAATGCACTTTGTAATATACATCATGCATTAAATATGAGCCATACAGAAGTTATTCACTTACCTGCTCCGTTGCTGGCGTCCCCGTCACCATGGTGCCGTCTAGTTTCAGCGTCTAATCGCCGGATTAGACGCGCTTGCGCAGATGGGTCTTTTCCCTTCGGCTCGCTCCGGCAGCGGCGTTCTGGCCCCGCCCCTTGTACGCGTCATCGCATAGCTCCGCCCCGTCACATGTGCCGATTCCAGCCTCCTGATTGGCTGGAATCGGCACATGTGACGGGGCGGAGCTACGCGATGATGCGAACAAGGGGGCAGAGCCAGAACGCAGCTGCTGCCGGAGCGAGCCGAAGGGAAAAGACCCATCTGCGCAAGCGCGTCTAATCCGGCGATTAGACGGAAACACTTTGTACTTCATAAATATTCCACCACCCTCACTGGGTCTTGCTCCATCCTCCTTTTTCATTTCTTTTTCTCACTTAATGATATTACTCTGGGATACGAAATCTTTCTTGTATAATTACATCAGAGTCTTTTGAATTGACCAGATAGTATACTTGTTTTCCATTTATTATAGTGAGAGCTTTTATACATAGTTGTCTGTTTGTATCTGTGCTTTTACAAAACTTTTTGGTGATTATTTAAAATCTTCCCATCGCGGTATGAATCCTCCTTAGGGAGAGCAACTACAAACTGAGTAAGGAGACGCACCTGGCCATGCACGCTCCTCTGGGTAATATGCAAATGAGGGAGCTGGCATGAATCCTCCTTAGGGAGAGCAACTACAAACTGAGTAAGGAGACGCACCTGGCCATGCACGCTCCTCTGGGTAATATGCAAATAAGGGAGCTGGCATGAATCCTCCTTAGGGAGAGCAACTACAAACTGAGTAAGGAAACGCACCTGGCCATGCACGCTCCTCTGGGTAATATGCAAATAAGGGAACTGGCTTGAATCCTCCTTAGGGAGAGCAACTACAAACTGAGTAAGGAGATGCACCTGGCCATGCACGCTCCTCTGGGTAATATGCAAATGAGGGAGCTGGCATGAATCCTCCTCAGGGAGAGCAACTACAAACTGAGTAAGGAGACGCACCTGGCCATGCACGCTCCTCTTGGTAATATGCAAATGAGGGAGCTGGCATGAATGCTCCTTAGGGAGAGCAACTACAAACTGAGTAAGGAGATGCACCTGGCCATGCACGCTCCTCTGGGTAATATGCAAATAAGGGAACTGGCATGAATCCTCCTTAGGGAGAGCAACTACAAACTGAGTAAGTAGACGCACCTGGCCATGCACGCTACTCTGGGTAATATGCAAATAAGAGAGCTGGCATGAATCCTCCTTAGGGAGAGCAACTACAAACTGAGTCCGCTGTAGGCCCGCGATTGCTGAGGGTTTGTGCAGAGGCCTATGTCCTGGGTGCAGTGAAAGTCCGCTTCCTGCCTAGGATTGCTGAATCTGTGGGCCGAGGCCTATGCCGTGGGCGCGGTGCAAGTCTGCCATGTTTGGCCGCTCAGATCAATTTTTTGTTCATGTCTTGGGTTTCCTAGGACCCACCTATGCTGTTGGTGCAAACTTAGTTCCCATCGCGGTGTTTGACCTGTCTGGCACAAAGACACTGACTGACTTGGGTAGGGGGCAGAGCGCAGACGGCTTTCCCCTTGCAGTGTGGATTGAGCTATGCGACACCTTGACAGAATGAATAGTGTGTGGCACATTGATTCCCCATTGCTATGCCCACGTTTGCAGCTCCTGACGAAGGTGGCACAGGATTGGATTTCTCATTGCTTCTGTACAGCATTGTGGGCTATCGTCCTGCCCCTTTTAAAAAGGGGCGCTGCCTGGCCCTGCCAACCCTCTGCAGTGTGTGCCTCCGGTTCCTCCTCATGCCGGACACACTTATAAATAGACATGAGGGTGGTGTTGCTATGGGGCCAGCTTGTGGCATGAGGGCAGCTGAAGGCTGCGCAGGGACACTTTGGTGTGCGCTGTGGACACTGGGTCGTGCGGGGGGGTAGGGCAGCATGTAACCCAGGAGAAGAGGCAGCGATGTGTCTCGCAGGCAGTGCTTGTGCTTAGTTGGAGGTAGTGTGGTGCTTAGCTAAGGTGTGGCTTACTAATGAGGGTTTGTCCGAAGTAAAAATTGTTAGGGGGGGGGCCACTCTTGCCGCTATTGTGGCTTAATAGTGGGACCTGGGAACCTGAAATGCAGCCCAGCATGTTGCCCCTTGCCTGCCCTATCCGTTTCTGTGTCGTTTCCATCACTTTCTTGGGTTTTGCAGATTTTCACCAATGAAAACCTTAGCGGAGCATGGGTGATATACAAAAATGCTCGAGTCGCCCATTGACTTCAAAGGGGTTCGTTACTTGAAACGAACCCTCGAGCATCGCGGGAAGTTCGACTCAAGCAACGAGCACGCGAGCATTTTGGTGCTCGCTCATCTTTACACTACGCACCATAGGTGGAGCTTCATTAGGTTCCTGGATGCATAAGTAAGCGGTGTACGATATTTTTTGTTGTCTAAATGCATCCGCAAAAGAATTTTCCTTTTACTCTCCAAGGCACAAAACTTTCTCCTGCATAGATCTATGTTTCGTAGACACACACATCATAACTAGAGATGAGCGAACGTACTCGTCCGAGCTTGATATTCGTGCGAATATTAGGGTGTTCGGGATGCTCGTTACTCTTAACGAGCACCACGCGGTGTTCCGGTTACTTTCAGTTTCCTCTCTGAGACGTTAGCGCACTTTTCTGGCCAATTGAAAGACAGGGAAGGCATTACAACTTCCCCCTGTGACGTTCAAGCCCTATACCACCCCCTGCTGTGAGTGGCTGGGGCGATCAGATGTCACCCGAGTATAAAAGTCGGCCCCTCCCGCGGCTCGCCTCAGATGTCTTGTGAGTTAGCTGAGGGACAGTGGTATCGTGTTGGAGCTGCTGTAGGGAGAGTGTTAGGAGTTAGTGTAGGCTTCAAGAACCCCAACGGTCCTTCTCAGGGCCACATCTATCCGTGTGCAGTAATGTGGAGGGTGCTGTTAGCAGTGTTGCACAATTTTTTTTTTTTTCAAAATCGGCAGTCTGCAGAGCATTGCGCCTTGCATTAATAGTACAGGGACAGAAGTGGTGGTTAGGCAGGGAGAGTGTTAGGAGTGAGTGTAGGCTTCAAGAACCTCAACGGTCCTTCTTAGGGCCACATCTATCCGTGTGCAGTACTGTGCAGGCTGCTGTTAGCAGTGTTGCATTTTTTTTTCTTTTCAAAATCGGCTGTCTGCAGAGCATTGCGCCTTGCAGTAATACTACAGGGAGAGAATTGTGTAGGCAGGGCCAGAAGACATATCTTATCTGATTGAATATAGTCAGTGGGCCCTCCGTTTCCCAAAAAGGGAAACATTCAATTTGTCCTGCAGGCTTGCGCCAATTTATTTGCTGCCTGGGAAAAGTAACCGCTGTGCTGCACTTCATATAACTGCATTTCTGTGCAACACATATCTTATCTGATTGAATATAGTCAGTGGGCCCTCCGTTTCCCAAAAAGGGAAACATTCAATTTGTCCTGCAGGCTTGCGCCAATTTATTTGCTGCCTGGGAAAAGTAACCGCTGTGCTGCACTTCATATAACTGCATTTCTGTGCAACACATATCTTATCTGATTGAATATAGTCAGTGGGCCCTCCGTTTCCCAAAAAGGGAAACATTCAATTTGTCCTGCAGGCTTGCACCAATTTATTTGCTGCCTGGGAAAAGTCTCCGCTGTGCTGCACTTCATATAACTGCATTTCTGTGCAACACATATCTTATCTGATTGAATATAGTCAGTGGGCCTTTTCTTTTTAAAAAAAGGGAAACATTCTATGTGCCCTGCCTCTGTCAGTCCTCAGCGTTCTGTGTACGTGTGTGGTGGGTGGAGATAGTAAACAAATCATACGCAGCCAGCTATGTTTAACAGCAGGCTTGCGCCAATTTATTTCCTGCCTGGGAAATCAAATCACTGGTAATACACCATGCTGAGGGGTAGGGGTAGGCCTATAGGAGTAGGGTAGAGGCAGGGCCAGACCGAATAATCCACCAACTGTTTCCCAAAGCGCCCCCTCGCGCCATGCCACCCTGCACAGGTCAAGGTGCTCTACGGTGTGGCAGTTTTTCACAGAGACGCCTGACGACCGACGAACAGTGGTGTGCAACCTTTGTCGCGCCAAGATCAGCTGGGGAGGCACCACCAACAGCATGCGCAGGCATATGATGGCCAAGCACCCCACAAGGTGGGACGATGCCCGTTCACCGCCTCCGGTTTGCACCACTGCCTCTCCCTCTGTGCCCCAACATGCCACTGAGATCCAACCCCCCTCTGAGGACACAGGCACTACCGTCTCCTGGCCTGCACCCACACCCTCACCTCAGCTGTCCTCGGCCCCGTCCAGCAATGTCTCTCAGCATAGCATCCAGACGTCGCTAGCGCCACAGTTTGAGCGCAAGCGCAAGTACGACGCCACGCACCCGCACGCTCAAGCGTTAAACGTGCACATAGCCAAATTGATCAGCCTGATGATGCTGCCGTATAGGCTTGTGGAAACGGAGGCTTTCAAAAGCATGATGGCGGCGGCGGCCCCGTGCTACTCGGTTCCCAGTCGCCACTACTTTTCCCGTTGTGCCGTCCCAGGCCTGCACGACCACGTCTCCCGCAACATTGTACGCGCCCTCACCAACACGGTTACTGCCAAGGTCCACTTAACAACAGACACATGGACAAGCACAGGCGGGCAGGGCCACTATATCTCCCTGACGGCACATTGGGTGAATTTAGTGGAGGCTGGGGCAGAGTCAGAGCCTGGGACCGCTCACGTCCTACCCACCCCCCGAATTGCGTGCCCCAGCTCGGTGGTGGTATCTGCGGGGGTGTATGCTTCCTCCACTAAACCACCCTCCTCCTCCTCCTACGCAACCTCTGTCTCGCAATCAAGATGTGTCAGCAGCAGCACGTCGCCAGCAGTCGGTGTCACGCGGCGTGGCAGCACAGCGGTGGGCAAGCGTAAGCAGGCCGTGCTGAAACTACTCAGCTAAGGAGAAAAGAGGCACACGGCCCACGAACTGCTGCAGGGTCTGACAGAGCAGACCGACCGCTGGCTTGCGCCGCTGAGCCTCCAACCGGGCATGGTCGTGTGTGACAACGGCCGTAACCTGGTGGCGGCTCTGCAGCTCGGCAGCCTCACGCACGTGCCATGCCTGGCCCATGTGTTTAATTTGGTGGTTCCGCGCTTTCTGAAAAGCTACCCCCACTTGTCATACCTGCTCGGAAAGGTGCGCCGGATCTGCGCACATTTCCGCAAATCACACACGCACGCTGCCACCCTGCGGACCCTGCAACATCGGTTTAATCTGCCAGTGCACCGACTGCTGTGCGACGTGCCCACACAGTGGAACTCTACGCTCCACATGTTGGCCAGACTCTATGAGCAGCGTAGAGCTATAGTGAAATACCAACTCCAACATGGGCGGCGTAGTGGGAGTCAGCCTCCTCAATTATTTACAGAAGAGTGGGCCTGGTTGGCAGCCATCTGCCAGGTCCTTGGAAAATTTGAGGAGTCTACCCAGGTGGTGAGCGGCGATGCTGCAATCATTAGCATCACCATTCCTCTGCTATGCATCTTGAGAAGTTCCCTGCAAAGCATAAAGGCAGACGCTTTGCGCTCGGAAACAGAGCCGGGGGAAGACAGTATGTCGCTGGATAGTCAGAGCACCCTCCTGTCTATATCTCAGCGAGTTCAGGAGGAGGAGGAGGAGCATGAGGAGGATGAGGAGGAGGGGGAAGAGACAGCTTGGCCCACTGCTGACGGTACCCATGCTGCTTGCCTGTCATCCTTTCAGCGTGTATGGCCTGAGGAGGAGGAAGAGGAGGAGGAGGAGGATCCTGAAAGTGATCTTCCTAGTGAAGACAGCCATGTGTTGCGTACAGGTACCCTGGCACACATGGCTGACTTCATGTTAGGATGCCTTTCTCGTGACCCTCGCGTTACACGCATTCTGGCCACTACGGATTACTGGGTGTACACACTGCTCGATCCACGGTATAAGGAGAGCCTTTGCACTCTCATTCCCGAAGAGGAAAGGGGTTCGAGAATGATGCTATACCACAGGGCGCTGGTGGACAAACTGATGGTAAACTTCCCATCCGACAGCGCTAGTGGCAGAAGGCGCAGTTACGAGGGCCAGGTAGCAGGGGAGGCGCAGAGATCAGGCAGCATGTACAGCGCAGGCAGGGGAACATTCTCCAAGGCCTTTGCCAGCTTTATGGCTCCCCAGCAAGACTGTGTCACCGCTCCCCAGTCAAGGCTGAGTCGGCGGGAGCACTGTAAAAGGATGGTGAGGGAGTACGTAGCCGATCGCACGACCGTCCTCCGTGACGCCTCTGCCACCTACAACTACTGGGTGTCGAAGCTGGACACGTGGCCTGAACTCGCGCTGTATGCCCTGGAGATGCTTGCTTGTCCTGCGGCTAGCGTGTTGTCAGAGAGGGTGTTTAGTGCGGCTGGGGGAATCATCACAGATAAGCGTACCCGCCTGTCAACCGACAGTGCCGACAGGCTTACACTCATCAAGATGAACAAAGCCTGGATTTCCCCAGACTTCTCTTCTCCACCAGCGGACAGCAGCGATACCTAAGCAATACGTAGGCTGCACCCGCGGATGGAAGCATCGTTCTCTCTCACCATCCAAAACGGGGACATTTCTGCTTCATCAATCTGTGTCTAATATTCCTCCTCCTCCTCCTGCTCCTCCTCCTGAAACCTCACGTAATCACGCTGAACGGGCAATTTTTCTTAGGGCCACAAGGCTCACTCATATAATTTTTCTAAACAATTTTTATACGTTTCAATGCTCTTAAAAGCGTTGAAACTTTACCTTGAACCAATTTTTCGTTAAACTGGGCTGCCTCCAGGCCTAGTTACCACTTAAGCCACATTAACCAAAGCGATTAATGGGTTTCACCTGCCCTCTTGGTTGGCCATGGCCAATTTTTTGGATGTACATTAGTACTGTTGATACAGCAATTTTTGTGGGCCCTCGCCTACAGTGTAATCAAATGAATTTTTAGCCCACCTGCATTACAGCTGACGTTACATCCGCTGTGTTGGGCAATGCAATGGGATATTTTTATGTACCGCCGGTGGGTTCCAGGGAGCCACCCATGCTGTGGGTCCACAGGGAATTATAAATGCATCTGTTTCCACATCTAAAGAACCCCAGTCAGACTGGGGCATGCAGTGTGGGCCGAAGCCCACCTGCATTAAGCACAACATTACTACCTCAGCTGTGTTGGGCAATGCAATGGGATATTTTTATGTACCGCCGGTGGCTTCCTGGCACCCACCCATGCTGTAGGTGCACACGGAGTTTAACCTACATGTGTCCACTTGTAAAGAACCCCAGTCTGACTGGGGCATGCAGTGTGGGCCGAAGCCCACCTGCATTAAGCACGACATTACTACCTCAGCTGTGTTGGGCAATGCAATGGGATATTTTTATGTACCACCGGTGGGTTCCAGGGAGCCACCCATGCTGTGGGTCCACAGGGACTTCACAATAGGGAGTTGTACCTGCCTGTGTCTATGAATTAAAAACCGCGGTCTGACTGGGGCATGCAGACACCTTGACAGAATGAATAGTGTGTGGCACATAGGTTCCCCATTGCTATGCCCACGTGTGCAGCTCCTGATGGCGGTGGCACAGGATTATATTTCTCATTGCTTCTGTACAGCATTGTGGGCTACCGCCCCGCCCCTTTTAAAGAGGGTCGCTGCCTAGCCGTGCCAACCCTCTGCAGTGTGTGCCTGCTTTTCCTGTGGCAGACGCACTTATAAATAGACATGAGTGTGGCGTGGCATGAGGGCAGCTGAAGGCTGCGCAGGGACAATTTGGTGTGCGCTGTGGACACAGGGTCGTGCAGGGGGGGTTGGGCAGCATGTAACCCAGGAGAAGTGGCAGCGGAGTGTCATGCAGGCAGTGATTGTGCTTTGTTGGAGGTAGTGTGGTGCTTAGCTAAGGTATCCATTGCTAATGAGGGCTTTTCAGAAGTAAAAGTTGTTGGGAGGGGGGGGGCCACTCTTGCCGGTATTGTGGCTTAATAGTGGGACCTGTGAACTTGAGATGCAGCCCAACATGTAGCCCCTCGCCTGCCCTATCCGTTGCTGTGTCGTTCCCATCACTTTCTTGAATTGCCCAGATTTTTACACATGAAAACCTTAGCGAGCATCGGCGAAATACAAAAATGCTCGGGTCGCCCATTGACTTCAATGGGGTTCGTTACTCGAAATGAACCCTCGAGCATTGCGAAAATTTCGTCCCGAGTAACGAGCACCCGAGCATTTTGGTGCTCGCTCATCTCTAATCATAACATCTGTTGTCAAATCTAAAATTGATACAGCTACATGGTCAGACCACGCCCCAACAGTGACAACATTAGCATTTGGCAGTCATCGCCAAGCGAATAGATTATGGAGGAATAACATCTACCTGATAAAAATACCCAGTAAAGAATTGCAGGCAGCATTAGAGGAATACTTTGTATTAAACAATACGTCAGATATTGATCCTGTGATCCTTTGGAATGCCCACAAGGCCTACATGAGGGGAGCTTTTATAAAATTGGGATACAAAAAAATTTAACTTGAAAAAACTGAATCCCTCCTGGCCAAAATCCGATTACTCGAAGGTACATTACAAAATTCTCAATCCCCGAGTATACAAGGTGAAGTGTTTAAAGCAAGATTAGAACTCCGCAAGGTACTGCTAGATGATTATGATAGAGAAATCGCGGTCCACCGTGCAAATATTTATGCGTCACTAAATAGACTCTCTAAGTGGATGGCCAATTTGGTAAAGCGTAAAGTGATTAAAGCTAGCATTCCTCATGTGTGGAATTCTGGAAAAAAAGAATTCAAGTCAAGTCATCCAAATCAAATTGCGGAAGCTTGCCGAGATACTATAGTAAATTATATAACTTAAAAGATGACACCCAACGAAAACAGCCAAGCAGTAAAACCATAGATGAATTCCTGAGCAAAATCAATCTTCCAACATTAGGCTCGCTGCAAGCCAATTCAGTAGACCAGCAAATATCTGCCTCTGAATTTGTTGACACAGTAACTTCTATGAAAAATCAAAAAGCCCTTCGCCCGAATGGTTTCTCTGCCGATTATTACAAGCTGTTTCTTGGGTCCCTATCTTTGCACGCTGTAAAAGCTTTCAATACAATTATGCCAAAGGGGGCCTTTCCTAAAGAAATGCTTCAGGCCACAATAGTGGTCTTGCCTAAACCCGGTAAAGAACCAAGTGACCCAGCAAATTTTAGAACAATTTCTTTTCTTAATACGGATGTAAAGGTTTACGCTAAGATCCTTGCAGGCCGGTTGCTGAAAACTCTTCCAATATTGTTCACTCGGACCAGGTGGGATTTGTTTAGGGGAGGCAGGCCTCGGATGGCAAGAGAAAAATTCTTAATCTTCTGCACTCATTAAAAATTTCTAAGTCCCCAGCAGTGATGCTGTCTTTTTTTAACTTTGTTTTATTTGTCAGAATAACAAAAAACATGGTACAGACCACAAATGGCTGAAGAAGAACACCATGCAAGACCATGTATATTTGTATACGAATAATGTAGATATGTAAAAATACGCGTGGAGTTTGTACATATAGAAACTGGACAATAAAGATAACAACTTTCTAATTTTGGTTTCTGTGTTGAAAATTTGAATAACAATAAGAGAGAAAGTGCCGGAGAGCCCGCGCTGGGCAGCCATCTACCGCGTGGTGGAGAGATGAGGAGTACAGCAATAAGAGCGAAGGGAATGTTAAAAGGAAAAAGAAAAAGAAGGGAGGAGGGGTGTAGGGGCCAGGATGAGGATCAAGTTGATGGTAGAGTAGAGCGGTTGATGAGCCAGAGACCCCAGACCTCCTGAAACCTACCTGGGTAGCCCCTGTTTTTGAAAATAATTTTTTCATAGGGAATGACAGTGTTAACCAGTTTAACCCATTGTGATAATAGAGGTGGGTCTGCAGCCATCCACTGTAAAACTACCACTTTACAGGCCAGGAATAGTATTTTCCTGAGAAAGGTGCATGTATGTTTGGGCCATTGATCTTCCGGCAGTAAGCCAAATAGGATTATTTTGGGATCCAGGGATATAGTAAAAGGGGGTAAGAAAAGTGAGTTTGTAAAGTTGGCAATGTCAGACCAGAAATTGTTGACTGATGAGCAGTCCCAAATCAGATGCCAAAAGTTGCCCCAGGTTGGTGACATCTATGGCATGAGTTTGAGGGGATGTTTCCCATTCTGTGTAGACGGCTAGAAGTGAGGTAAGCTTGGTGAATTATGTAAAGTTGGATCAGTTTATTATTTGCAGCAGGAGAAACAGACAGGTGGGATTCCATGATGTCTGTCCAATCTTTAGTTGTGAGGGATGGAATGGAGAGTGTCCATTTGCTAAAGGCTGGGAGCGGGTTATGGTTTATTTTGGCTGAAAACAAGTGTGTATAAAGTGCTGAAATCAGGCCTTTGGGTCCTTGGGATTTGAGGATACTGATTGTAGGGAAATTGGATATCTGAGTGGAGGTGGGGGGGGGGATTGGGTGGTTAGCGCGTGTCTAAGTTGAAAGAATCTGAAGCGCAGCTGAGTGAATGTAGGGAGTATGCCATCTGTGTGTGTGTATATATATATATATATATATATCACTCAGTGAAACGACCCCTAAGCTCCTCCAGTACTGGGGGTCCGTGATCGACTGCAAAGCTGCCAGGCCTGGGTTATTCCAGAGGGGGAGATCGGACACCGTATCCCCAAATCTCTGAAGAGACTTTGTTTCCCTCCACACACTCAGAGCAAATTTATGGAGCGGTAATAGATCAGAGGGATTAGAGCATTCGGGGAACTCCAGATACTCCAACAAATTATTGCCTTTTACTTGATGTTCAAGATATTGGTCTGTGGTGGGTTTTCCCAGGTTCTGATACCATGGACGGATATTTCATAGCTGGCCAGCTAGGTAATATAATCGGAGGTCTGGAAGGGACGTTCTGGCCTGGTTCTTGGGTCTCTGCAGAGACGTTAAACTTAATTTGGGCCTGGATGAGCCCCATATGAACGAGGTGATGTGAGAGTTAAGGGATTGAAAATAGTGCTTGGGGACGATCATAAGCATATGTTGTAGTATGTATAGGCATTTAGGTTGTATAGCCATTTTGACTAGGTTTATGTATCCGGCTAGTGAAAGGGGCAGCCTGGACCACTGTTCAAGTTTGTTTTATGGTTTCAAGTAGAGGGTTAATGTTTTCTTCCAGAGCATTGTGGTTTCGAGTCATGTTTACCCCGAGATATTTGAATGTGGATACCACCGCCAGGCCGTATCTAGGAACCGAGCGATCGATCACAGGGTTGTGGCCCGTGTATAAGATCGTGGATTTGGACCAATTGACTTGTAGTCCTGAGAATTGGGAGAATTTGTCAATGTGGTTCATGGCTTGGGAGAAAGAGGTTTCTGAGTTTGATAAGAAAAGGATTGTGTCATCCGCGTAGAGACCCACCTTACTCTCCAGGCCCCCCTATTTGATTCCGGTTACCGTAGGAGTGGATCTCAAGCGGATTGCCAGAGCCTCAATGGCTATGGTGAATAAAGCCGGAGATAGTGGGCAGCCCTGCCGGGTGCCACTGGATAGTGAAAAGTCGGATGAGGGGATGCCGTTTACTGCCACGCTGGCACTCGGGAATTTATACATAATCTTGATCCAATGTATGAATCGGGGGCCGAAACCGAAGCGGTAGAGGCAGGCTTCCAGGAAGCTCCACTCCAGGGAATCAAAGGCCTTCATCATATCTAATGACACGAGGGCCCAGGGCATGTTGAATTGTCTACCAAGCTGAATGGCAGTCTGGACTTTGCGTATGTTGATTTGTTGTAGACTTCCCTGGCATAAAGCCAGTTTGGTCAGGGTGTATAATAGAAAGAATGACCTGAATTAGCCTAGTTGCTAGGACTTTGGTTAGGATTTTGTAGTCTGCGTTGACTAATGAAATGGGGCGATAGGAACTACAATCCAGCTGGTCTTTATTAGGTTTTAGTAGGACTATTATAGTGGCTTTATAGAAGGAGGGGGGAAGGGAGTCACCTAACTGGGCCTGGAGTAATGCTTCATGCAATAATAGAGTAAGGTGTTCGCAATATTTCTGGTATAATTCAACAGAAAGGCCATCCGGGCCAGGGGATTTATTGAGTGCCATATCTTGGATGGTTTGTTGGATTTTGTCTAGAGAGATTGGGGCTTCCAGAAGCGCTATTTGATCGGTATTGAGTGTTGGGAATGCCAAATCTTGAAGTTAGCTGAGGGTGTCTGTAGTGGATTTATTAGTGGAGGAGCTGTAGAGATTGGCGTAAAATTACCTAAATCGTTCTGTGCCTTGTAACTTTTTTTTAATTTTAAGGATGGTGTTGGCCTGGCTCTCTCATCTAATGAGATTAGCCAACAGGTGACTAGATTGATTTCCCAGTTCGAAGTAATATTGCTTGGTGAAAAATAATTTATGCTTGTTTTTTTCATGTATTTGAAGTCTATGCAAACGAGATATGCTAAGCCAAGCCACCCTGTTAGAATCTGTGGGGTCAGATATATATAGTTTTTCAGCTTCAGAAACTTGGGCCCTTAATGTCACGATCGGCTTGGGTTGTAGATTTTTTAATGTGAGTAATGGCAGACTTAAGACAGCCTCTAAGGTAAGCCGGGTGTCCCATTTCAGGGTATAGAAAAGTTGATATGTGGGAGGGTGTTTGGTCACTGGTGTCGATGAGTTTGAGCCAGAATGGGTGTATTTTCCAGGTGGGGATGATCTTGTATTGGGGGAATTTTAAGGATAGTAGTATCGGGCAATGATCCGAAATGCCTCGAGAGCAGTGTACTATATTAGAAAGGTGGACTGCCAGAGGCGGGGAGCCGAATATATAGTCAATTCTGGAAAAGGTGTTGTGGCCAAGGGAGTGGCAGGTATATTCAAGAGTAGTGGGGTGACTGATGCGCCAGAGGTCCATCCAACCCACACTATCAGTTAGCTGTTGTAAGGGGAATTTAGCTGTGGTGGGGGTTGCGGAAGGTGTATGGAACCTGTCCACTACTTAGTCGAATACTATGGCAGCTTGTAGAGGATATAGATTGTTATGGGGCGGGTTGTATATACATAAGATGTTATAGGGCTTACAATCTATTTCCGCGTATACGAAGATGAATCTCCCTTCGGGGTCTCTGCGGTTTTAATAGGGTTCCATCTTACTGTTTTGTAAATAAGGAGTGATACACCCCTGGAAAAGGAGGTGTGAAAGGAGTGGCTTACCCATTGGACCCAAGGTTTTTTGAGGACATCGGCTCTTTCTATAATGAGATGAGTTTCCTGTAAACATACAATGTGAGGGTTAAATTGCTTGATATATGAGAAAACAGCTTTATGCTTGGCGGTGGTGCCCAGGCCTCCTACATTCCAACTAAAGCATTTTAAAGACATTTGGAGGATGTAGTATGGTAAGGCATAAATGGGGCATTTAAAGAAGACAACATTTTGCATATGATAGGAAGAAAGTGGCACCAGCGCGGACTCTCCGGAAAGTTAACAAAAACTGAACTATAACCATATAAATAGCTCACATGTGACATCCCGTATAACTGTTGCGGTGGGAATGTCGAAAGAAGGAAAATTAAGCTACGCTCTGTCAAGAGAGAAGCGGATGTTGCAAGTGGGGGAAATTCCGATGGCCTTAGGGGAATTGGTGGCGTAGACTGAGCCTAGTAGGTTTTATGTCTAGTTATCGTGTTTTAAGGTCCCAAGATGGGGGTTATCGTTTATTGATGTGTGCTCTGAATGACACACAGCGTATTAATTGCACATTTTTCCCAGTAGGCCAGGGTAATTAAAAGAGACAACTTGTGAATAGGGTTTAGAGCATTGCTGTAACATGCTTAGCATCAGGTGTCCGCTGATGATATGGGATGCATGCGGAGCCACTCCATGGCTTCGGCTGGGGACTGCAAAAAAATTTTACGTCCACAACAATGCGCAGGCGGGCAGGGTAGGCCATGGAGTAAGGGATGTTTCTGTCTTTGAATTTTTTCTAAACTTCTAGAAAGGTGGCTCTCTGCTTCTGTAAATCCGCGGAGAAATCAGGAAATATGGAGAGAACCAAATTGTTGTATTTGAGTGGGCCTTTAAGCCTGGCTTGGCGCAGGGCAACATCACGGTCTCTGCAGTTTAAAATCCTTGCCAGGAAGGGACACGGGGGGCCCCCAGAGGTAGGGGATTGGTCAGGACTCGATGGGCTCTCTCCACAGTGAAGGAGGCTGAGAAGATGTCATTCCCCAATATAGATTTTAGCCAGTTCTCGGTGAATAACTCCGGTTGGGAGCCCTCTGCTTTTTCTGGTAGGTCGATTATACGTAGGTTGCTACGGCAGAGGCGATTTTCTAAGTCGTCCATCTTGGACAGGCAGAATTCTGATTGTTTAGTGGCTTTTTGTATTGCCGCTGGGAGTGGTCTCAGGGAGTCCTCGACATTAGAAACTCTGTCTTCCATCTCGCTTATCCTGCCTCGCATATTTTGTAGGTCTTGCCTCAGCAGGGAAATGTCTGCTTTGATTTCGTCTATTTTGCCCATGAGGGAGGATTTGCAAACGTTGATAGCCTCAGGAGTTGTCGCATAGTGGGTTCTGGACTCTGCCCAGGGTCAGTTTCGCCGCCCCTCGCCTGAGTGGTTCGCACCGGACGTGGTGTATGTTCAGGTGTGTCAGTCTGGGAGAATTCTTTGAGTTTTTCGGCTGCAGAGCCGCCCTTGGCTCGGGTGCTCATGTTGAACAGATATTGAGCAGGGAGGTTAGTGTAGGCTGCCGGAGTGTGACTCCGCGATGATATTGAAAGAAAATATATGGGGCGGGAGAGAAGCTTTGTCCGTAGTGCTGCAGGTGGACTGGGTAATTTGAAACACAAGGTGGTATTAGCTGGTTGCGGTTAGCAGATAGGGGTGTGGGTTGCAGTCCCGAGATCTCCGCATGGGGGCCTGGATTACAGTCCGGCAAGTCAGGCAGGAGGTAGTGGTTCAAGAGGCCGCTATAACCGAGCCGTTGGGGCCCAGCGGGGTCTTGTGGTGACTCAGGGGGGGGAGGGGGGGGCGTTTCAGACAGACAGGCGCCTTGGCGGGCTGGCTGCATCCGCCGCTCACTGCCCCACAGCTAGGTAGAGGCAGCCCCGGGCAACCGGATGTAAGAGGGGCTGCAATATGGCTTTTGCTGTCCTGTGAGGGGTCCCTCCAGGGGCTTTATCAGGGGGGGTTCCACATACACTGGGCACTTCTCTCTACCTGTATCGCTCCCCCCCCCCCCCGGATCGTCAGTGTCCCCGGCAATGACCCACCGGGGTCTACTCACGGTTGGTGATCTCCTGGAACAGGGGTTTAACAGATATAGTCCGCTCAGCAGTGTTCCACAGGCGTGTGAGGATGGAATTCGCCACAGGTCCTGTGTGCCGACGAGCAGGCGGGCACAGTGCAGCGGGGTGGCAGCCCAGGACAGAGCGCCGCCGATCTACAGTGCAGTCCCGCTGGGCAGAAGGAGAGAGGTCCACCCAGAGTTTAAACTGAGCCTGCAGGGAAGGAGTCCACCGGGGTCCGTGCCAGCAGATCGGGGCAGGAGGAGTCAGACGGCAGGGTGGCGGCGGCAAGTCTCCAGCGCTCCGGCACGCGTGTTGAGACGCCCTGACGGGGTCAGGGGGACGGCTCTGCTCCGGGTCTGTGCAGGCTTCCACAGGTCGCGGAGAGACATGGTGGTATGATCCAGCGCGGCCAGTCATGCCGCAAGAGGAAGCAAGCTGCGGTCTGCCAGTAAACCTCATCCGGGGAGAGGGTCAGCTTCCAGACAGCCTCCAGGCGCCGGTGTCCGGTCCCAGTGATGTAGCGGGGCTCATAAGGCGGGAAGCTCTTGGCGCTCGGTGCCGCCGGTCCACTGCAGGGAGTGCTAGCAGGGTGTTTGGGGGGCAGTCTCTCCCGTACTCCAGCTCGAGGTCCACGCCGTCCGAATGGGGTCTTAGAGGCGCCTCTAGCTCAGGTCTGCAGCCGCTACAGGGACGGCAGGTCCCATCGGTGCCTCGGAGAGGTAAGTAAAGTATAATAGGCCAAGATTTTAACAGGATTTAGTGAATCCCCTGGGGAGCTTTACTTAGGTGCGATCGTCCATCTTGGTCGCTGGCCACTCCCCCCAGTGATGCTGTCTTTGGACACAGAAAAAGCTTTTGATAGAGTTCACTGGGGCTATGCTTTCAAAACTGCCAAAATTTGGATTTGGCGAGGGGCTGATACGTGCCGTCCAGGCCCTGTACTTCTCCCCCACAGCTAAAATCTTAATAGATGGAATGCTTTCTCAACCTTTGGAAATCACGAATGGCACGAGACAGGGATGCCCGTTCTCTCCAATATTGTATGTTCTCACTGTGGAACCTTTGTAAGAATTAATTATGTCCTCCTGCGAAGTACAAGGAATCCCCCTGAATACTCGTCAGTATAAAATTGGTTTGTTTCCCGAGACATAATTTTGACATTGACACGCCTGCTTCACTCTCTGAGAGTAGCTCGACAAGCTATAGATCAGTTTAGCAAGGTTTCCTTATATAAGCTAAATGTAAATAAATCATTGATACTGGGCATAAATGTTTCTGGTGAGTTGAAGAGAGCAATCCAGATGGAGTTTTTTTTCGAGTGGAGCAAAAATTCTATTCCCTACATGGGAATCTCTTTGACGCCGGATATTCACAATTTGGAAAAAAGTAATTATGCGGGGTTGCTTGACTCTCTTCAAAAAGGCATAGATTACTTATCGAAACTAAACCTTGCATGGCCGGCAGAATAATTACTTACAAAATGAAGATCTTGCCTAAAATTCTGTATTTTTTTTTTTTAGGGTCTTGCCGATCCCAACCACTAAAATTACTTTAGTTAAACTACAAAAACAACTATCTAATTTTGTGTGGGCAGATGAAAAAGCACGTTTGGCACTGTCAATTCATGTGCTATGGGAACGGAGGAGCGGACTGCCCCAATTTAGAAAAATATTTTAAAGCTACGCTTTTGAAACAAACTAGATGTCTGGCTAAACAACGACAAGAAGTGGGATAGGTGGGTATGGAAAACAGCCTTTCTACAGGTAAAATATTATTATATGCCTCATCCTTGGAAACGATGTTGGGGTCTCCGGAGTTAAAGGGACTAGATATGAATATGTCTCCCTCTATGCTAATTTTGTTTGAAGTCTGGAAAGAATTTACAGGAAAAGTCTCTATGTATGACCAACTCAGATTTTCCTCTTTGCCCCTTGAAATATTACATTTATATATTCTGGAACTGGATTTAAATAGTGGAGAAGTGGAGGTATGAGAGATTTGGGCGATCTGTTATCTAAAGATGGTATATTATCTTTCGATGATCTTTGCTCGAAATTTATTTTGCCGAAGAATTATATATTTAATTATTCTAGAGTGTATTCTTTTTTTATTATTATTCCTTAGGTAGGCCTTAGTCAGACGGGCGTTTTTTTGCGCGATTTGCGCATGCGTCCGGCGATTTTTTTAAAACCATTGCTTTGCAATGGTATCGGACACATGAGCGCTTTTTATGCGCTCATCCGATAAATTATAGAACAGAAATCGCAGATCGCACCTATCTGCGATCTGCGATTCCTGTTCTCTTCTCTATATGCGCTCAATGGGGCTGGCGGCAGCAGCGCCGACCCCATTGAGAACATATAGAAGACAAATCATTCTTCTCTGCCATAGCTGTAACAGCTGTGGCAGAGAAGAACGATGTTTGCCCATTGAATTCAATGGAGCCGGCAATACAGGCGGCTCCATTGAAAGCAATGGGCTGCCGGCGTGCGCGGGGTGAATTGTCGGGAAGGGGTTAAATATATAAGCCCTTCCCTGCAATTCATCCAGAAAAGTGTTAAAATAAAATATATATATATACTCACCTGCTCCCGGCAGCCGGAGTTCCGCGCGGCCGGCCTGCAGTGGGTGTGAAGGGGGTGTGAGTCAGACCTGCCCCCTGAGCCAATCAGGGGGCAGGTCTGACTCACACCCCCTTCACACCCACTGCAGGACGGCTGCGCGGAACTCCGGCTGCCGGGAGCAAGTGAGTATGTATATTTTTTTTATTTTAACACTTTTCTGGATGAATTGCAGGGAAGGGCTTATATATTTAAGCCCTTCCCGACAATTCATCCCACACTCGCCCGCAGCGCATTGCTTTCAATGGAGGCGGCTGTATTGCCGGCTCCATTGAATGCAATGCGCTGGCCAGCTCCAGCCCTAATGAAACGCGGCTAGGAGCAGATTTTCGGGCAATTTTCGGGCACCGGTCACGCGATTTGTGGATGCGCATCCGTCATGCGATCCGCAAATCGCGCGAAAAAACGCCCGTCTGACTAAGGCCTTATACACACAATCAAAATTCCTGTCGAAATTATAAAAAAGATAGTTTCGGAACCTATGGAAGGGAAATCAGAAACTAGAGTATTTTAGGATATTTTGATAGGCAACAACCAGTTATCTAAAAAGACATATGTTAAGCTGGGAAAAGGAACTGGGTGATAGCTTCCCTGTAGATAAATGGGAGAAATCTTAACGTTTGGCTGGACAGTCTACAAAAGGTCTGGGCATTTTAGAAGTACAGATTGAGATAAATATGAGATAGTTTTACTCCCCAGCTCTGTTAGCTAGTAGACTCAGGAATGCAGATGGCCTATGTTGGAGAGATTGTGGACCGAGGGGCTCTCTTACACACATTTTTAGGCATGCCCTAAGTTACAGGCTTACTGGTTAAATCTCCTTCATCTGGAAGATATGTTCAAGATCCGTATACATAAAGAGACAAAATTTAATGTTGTTATTAATGGACCTGGACGACTACCCGCAAAAATGTAGATGCATAATTGGTCATGCTCTAATGATAGCAAAGTCGCTGATAGCCAAGTACTGGGAGAGAGTCCACTCCTCCGTCATTCAGAAAGTTTAAAGACTGTATGGCTGAACAAAATGTATTAGAGAAGTGGTTGGCATTTAGAGATAACTCAGTGAGAAAATACGGGGAGTCTGGGGATGTGTGGAGATTGGAGAAATTTCCAAAAACTTTGAGGTATACAAAAATAAATAAATAAACAAATCTGTTTTGTTTCGGACAATTGCCAAAGTAATATTTCAATGTCTTACTTCCTTTTCTTTTTCTTCTCTTACGATGCGCAAGTTTCTGTCTTAAATTACGCAAGGATTATTGCTAGGTAACTTGCTATATCATTTGTACTTTTTGTAATAATATAAAAAATCTGTTTGGGATATTTGATCGGTTGTATTGATGGTCATGGCACAATTTTATTCGACAAGATTGACTACTGCTGTATTACATGATGGTCAATGTAATACATGTATGTTTTATGCTTTATCTATATATGTAAAATTGAATGTATGCGTGTCTGTCTGTTTGTCCTTTATGCGCTACTACACCATTCATCCGATCGCCATGAAACTTTGGGAAGTTGTTGAGTACACTCCTGGGAAGATTACTGGCATAGTACATTTATGCTATGATAAATGGCATGTGTGCGAGCATCGACAGTAACGCCCCCCCCACGTAGATCATTTGATTTCCATCATTGCCACCAATTCTCTCACTTCCCAATGTCGTAGAAACATCAAAGTTGGCACGAGCCTTGATTATGTCATAAATAGGAAAAGCTAATGGGTCCGAACTCGATTATTCAATTCTATGCGCAAAAGAATTAGCGTCCAAATTTTACGTACGGAATCTAACTCCATCACTTCCCAATGTTATAGAAACTTGAAATTTGGCACAAGCATTGATTATGTCATAAATAGGAAAAGCTAATGGGTCCCAACTCTATTATTCAATTCTATGCGCAAAAGAATTAGCGTCCAAATTTTACGTGCGGAATGTAATTTTCTCACTTTCCGGTGTCATAGAAACGGGAAATTTGGCACGAGCATTGATTATGTCATAAATAGGAAAAGCTAATGGGTCCCAGCTTGATTATTCAATTCTAAGCGCCAAAGAATTAGCGTCCAAATTTTACGTACGGAATCTAATTTTCTCGCTTCCCAATGTCATAGAAACTTGAAATTTGGAACGAGCATTGATTATGTCATAATTAGGAAAATATAATGGGTCCCAACTCGATTATTCAATTCTAAGCGCCAAAGAATTAGCGTCCAAATTTTACGTACGGAATCTAATTTTCTCGCTTCCCAATGTCATAGAAACCTGAAATTTGGCATAAGCATTGATTATGTCATACATAGGTAAAGTTAATGGGTCCCAACTCGATTTTTCAATTCTAAGCGCCAAAGAATTAGCGTCCAAATTTTACGTACGGAATCTAATTTTCTCGCTTCCCAATGTCATAGAAACTTGAAATTTGGCATGAGCATTGATTATGTCATAAATAGGAAAAGTTAATAGGTCCCAACTCAATTATTCAATTCTAAGCGCAAAATAATTAGCGTCCAAATTTTACATACGGAATCTAATTCTCTCACTTCCTGATGTCATCTATTTATATAAAAAGGAATGTATGTCTGTCTGTCCTTTTTGCGCTACTACACCATTCATCCGATCGCCATGAAACTTTGGGAAGTTGTTGAGTACACTCCTGGGAAGATTACTGGCATAGTACAACTATCCTGCGAGCATCGTCGACAGTTATGCCCCCCAGACAAAGATCGTTTGATTTCCATCTCAAGCACAAAAGCAAAAGGCATTACGAGCAACGGGATGCGTGTTCAACTACAAAATGATGCATCCGCCGAACGTTTCGCAAGACAATTGCTGGATATTGAGAATGCTGAGGTAAAATGAAACCTGTGCTGTGATTGGTTGCAATTTCTTATACTGCTGAGGTAAAATGAAAGCTGTGCTCTGATTGGTTGCTATTTCTTATACTGCTGAGGTAACATGAAAGCTGTGCTGTGATTGGTTGCTATATATTATCCCGCTGAGGTAACATGAAAGCTGTGCTGTGATTGGTTGCTATATATTATACTGCTGAGGTAACATGAAAGCTGCTGTGCTGTGATTGGTTGTTATATATTATACCGCTGAGGTAACTTGAAAGCTGCGCTGTGATTGGTTGTTATCTAGATATATAAAAACGAATGTATGTATGTATGTCTGTCTTCGCGGCAACGCGCGACGGGTACGCTAGTCCATATATATAAAATTGAATGTATGCATGTCTGTCTGTCTGTTTGTCCTTTATGCGCTACTACACCATTCATCCAATCGCCATGAAATTTTGGGAAGTTGTTGAGTACACTCCTGGGAAGATGATAGGCATAGTACAACTATCCTATGTTAAATGGCGCATGTGGGCGCCCCCCCCCCCCACGTAGATCGTTCAATTTCCATCATCGCCACCAATTCTCTCACTTCCCGATGTCGTAGAAACATGAAATTTGGCATGAGGATTGATTATGTCATAAATAGGAAAAGTTAATAGGTCCCAACTCGATTATTCAATTCTAAGCGCCAAAGAATTAGCGTCCAAATTTTACGTACGGAATCTAATTTTCTCACTTCCCAAAGTCATAGAAACTTGACATTTGGCACGAGCACTGATTATTTCATAACTAGGAAAAGCTAATGGGTCCCAACTCAGTTATTAAATTCTAAGCGCAAAAGAATTAGCGTCCAAATTTTACGTACGGAATCTAATTCTCTCACTTCCCAATGTCATAGAAACTTGAAATTTGGCATAAGCATTGAATATGTCATAAATAGGAAAAGTTAATGGGTACCAACTCCATTTTTCAATTCTAAGCGCAAAAGAATTAGCGTCCAAATTTTACGTACGGAATCTAATTCTCTTACTTCCTGATGTCATAGAAACTTGAAATTTAGCACGAGCATTGATTATGTCATACATAGGAAAAGCTAATGGGTCCCAACTCAATTATTCAATTCTAAGCACCAAAGAATTAGCGTCCAAATTGTTCGTACGGAATCTAATTTTCTCACTTCCCAATGTCATAGAAACTTGAAATTTGGCACGAGCATGGAATATGTCATAAATAGGAAAAGCTAATGGGTCCCAACTCGATTATTCAATTCTAAGCACAAAAGAATTAGCGTCCAAATTTTACGTACGGAATCTAATTTTCTCACTTCCCAATGTAATTTGGCACGAGCATTGATTATATCATAAATATGAAAAGCTAATGGGTCCCAACCCGATTATTTATTTCTAAGCGCCAAAGAATTAGCGTCCAAATTTTACATACAGAATCTAATTCTCTCACTTCCCAATGTCATAGAAACTTGAAATTTAGCACGAGCATTGATTATGTCAAAAATAGGAAAAGCTAATTGGTCCCAACTCCATTATTCAATTCTAAGCGCCAAAGAATTAGCATCCAAATTTTACGTACGGAATCTAATTCTCTTACTTCCTGATGTCATAGAAACTTGAAATTTAGCACGAACATTGATTATGTCATAAATAGGAAAAGCTAATGGGTCCCAACTCGATTATTCAATTCTAAGCGCAAAAGAATTAGCGTCCAAATTTTACGTACAGAATCTAATTTTCTCACTTCCTGATGTCATCTATATATATATAAATGAATGTATGTCTGTCTGTCCTTTATGCATTACTACACTATTCATCCAATCGCCATGAGACTTTGGGAAGTTGCTGAGTATACTCCTGGGAAGGTTACTGGCATAGTACAACTATCCTACGATAGGTGGCACGCGTGCGAGAATCATCGACAGTTATGGCCCCCAGACAAAGATCGTTTGATTTCCATTTCAAGCACGAAAGCAAAAGGCATTATGAGCAACGGGAGGCGTGTTCAACTACAAAATGATGCATCTGCCGAACGTTTCGCAAGACAAAAGCTGGATATTGAGAATGCTGAGGTAAAATGAAAGCTGTGCTGTGATTGGTTGCTATTTCTTATACTGCTGAGGTAACATGAAAGCTGTGCTGTGATTGGTTGCTATATATTATACTGCTGAGGCAACATGAAAGCTGTGCTGTGATTGGTTGATACTTCTTATACTACTCAGGTTATATGAAAGCTGTGCTGTGATTGGTTGCTACTTCTTATGCTACTGAGGTTACATGAAAGTTGTGCTGTGATTGGTTGCTATATATTATACCGCTGAGGTAAAATGAATACTGCGCTGTGATTGGTTGCTATTTTTTATATTGCCAAGGCAGAATAAAAGTTGCGCTGTGATTGGTTGTTATTTCTCTTTCTGCTGAGGTAACATGAAAGCTGCGCTGTGATTGGGTGTTATATATTATACTGCTGAGGTAACATGAAAACTGCGCTGTGATTGGGTGTTATATATTATAAAGCTAAGGTAACATGTAAGCTGCGCTGCGATTGGTTGTTATCTAGATATATAAAAACGAATGTACGTATGTATGTCTGTCTTCGCAGCAACGCGCGACGGGTAAGCTAGTCCCTAATAAAAATCTAATGTTTAATATATATATATGTGTGTGTGTGTGTGTGTATATATATATATATATATATATATATATATATATATATATATATATATATGATAATTTAAAAAAACTGAAAAATGAGTTGGTCATTAAGGTACAAGCAGGCTTTTGTACTACTGGGTTTAAAGTGCAGATTATTAACATATATATCCCTTTGAGGACTTTAAATGAATGTAATTTTTGCCTTGCTAGCAGTGCAAAAAGATTGCTGCTAACAGCGCTATAAAGATAGCGTGAATGGGCTGCTTCCATCTACTTGAAGTAGTCTGTCCACACGATCGCAGGTGCGCACTATTTCACAAGGCTAATATACTCTCATGTCAACGCTTCTATAGGAACCTATTGGTTACTAATAGAAGCGCATTCTGTGCGCTTGTAGCACCGTGAAAATTATGTTCATCTGAATGAGCCCTGACTATGCGAGAAACCGTAGAAGCAGTAGCGATAGGAGGAGCTCA
Source organism: Eleutherodactylus coqui (assembly GCF_035609145.1). Taxonomy (NCBI): domain Eukaryota; kingdom Metazoa; phylum Chordata; class Amphibia; order Anura; family Eleutherodactylidae; genus Eleutherodactylus; species Eleutherodactylus coqui. Next base: position 264,616,427 of record NC_089841.1, on the reverse strand, counting down.
GATGCTGCGTGAACAATTTGTGGAAGGCGCAGCCACAGAAGAAGTCAAAAGATAGCTGCACATGCTATCTGTACAGAACACGGGTCACGCATTCCTAGACTTTAAGGAACTGGCCATATAGGTGCTAGGCAGAGAAGTCCAGACAGGGATTGACACAACGCCAGAGGACTCTCTCTATAGAGAAAAGAACATTCATCTACAGAATCCCTGAAGAATGTCCTGGTGCTACAAGCAGGTCACAGACAATCTAACGAGAAGGAGATCCTCAATATTATACAGAAGGACATTGCAGCAGTAGGCCATAGTGTATCCTCTCTCTGCAAAAAAATAGAAGAACTGGAGGCAAGATTAGACAGGCAAAAGGACTCAATAGTCCTACCACAGAAGAGGAATTCCCATCCAGCAAATATGTCAACCAGAATATGACCAAGTAGATCAGGCTCAGTTATCTGTAGGCATTACCAGAGGAGAGGACATACCAAAAAAGACTGTTGGCTGTTAAACGGATATCCCCCCAAGGCCAAGGATCGTCCCTCAGGGAAACCAAGAGTAGGTCCTGAAGTCCCCAGATGGTTCTCAAAGTATGTTGGACCCTGTACCTTTTCCTGTGCTACTGGATACAGGACCTCAGGTGACCACCATAAGCAGAGCCATATTTCAAAAGTATTGGTACAACCAAAATTAGTACAACCTTCTGAATAGGTTCTGAATATCATTGCTACCAATGGACAAAATATTCCCTTAGTAAACTAATGGGAGGCTATGGTGATGACCGGGAATGCCAAACTTAACTTTAAAACACGGGACTGAAACTATAATCTGGTGTCAAACTCGACCAGATCTCCAAGGAAGGGATTATCAAGCTCTGGTAGAGCCGCTTCAATTGGAAGAACATCCACGTATTATGGCAGCCCAGAGTGTAGTGAATATCTCAAAAAGAAGAGTGCCTATCCGCCTACTTAATATAGGAGAGTCTGCGGTACAGTTGAAGAAATATTATCCAGTGGCACAAATCTTACTCTTGCAAGCAGAAGATATCCTTACCCTCTCCAGAGCAGAGGTTCAACAGAGTACCCAGAGTCTTTACCACAGATATAGCCAACCTGAGATCCCTTGCTGGGCTGAATTACGAATTGGAAGTGCTAACATCCCTGCTACCAAGAAAGAAGGAGTAGTCAGAGGGGCTCCGAAATTTCATCAAGCCTTCAGTAAAAACCTGTTAGACTTTGGCCGAACTGAAGGTATCTGTCACTATATTCCAACAGGATCCCATTCACCCATTAGAGTAAAAAATACTGACTCATACCACCAGCCATGTATCAACCTGTAAAGAAACTAATGAAATAAATAAAAAGACACCAAGGTGATACAGGAGAGCCGTAGCCCGTGGGCAGCCGCACTGGTACTGGTGACGAAAAAAGATGGAGGAATTCGATTTTGTGTAAATTATAGAAAACTAAAGATCATCACACACAAGGATGCCTATTCTTTGCCCTGAATCGAAGAATCCCTCAGTGCTTTAGGGGCAGCAACTTACTTCTCCACTTTAGATTTGATTAGTGGATACTGGCAAGTACCTATGGCTCCAGAAGACAAAGAGAAAACAGCTTTTACTACCACAATGGGGATATACGAGTTCCAATCTATGCCCTTAAGCCTGTGTAATGCTCTTAGCACTTTTCAAAGACCCATGGAAAGATTCTTTGGGCATAAGAATTTAGAAACGGTGCTGCTATATCTGGATAATATCATTGTATACTTCAAGACTTACGAAAACCATCTGAAACACCTGGCTGAAGTTTTTGAGATACTAGTTTGCCATCACCTAAAGGTAAAACCATCCAGTGTCATCTGCTACAAATGAAACTACGATACTTAGGACATGTCGTGAGTGTGAAAGGAGTTAGGTCTGATCCAGAGAAGATTGCAGCAGTACAAGAATGGCCAATATCCAAAACTGGTAAACAAGTGAGGAGTTTCTTAGGATTCACAGAATACAGTTATCTGTATCCCAAGATTTATCCCCAATTTTGCCAGAATTGCAGAACTATTGCACAAACTGATCCGGGGAACATCAAAACAAAACTGCAGAAAAACCATCTACATCACATGGGAGAAAGAACAAGAAGCTTTCGAAATCCTGAAAAATAAGTTAATATCCCCTCCTGTCCTGGGATATCCTGATTACAACAAACCCTCTCTCATATGTGCTGTGACGGAAAAGTTCAAAGACTACTTGATCGCATCCACATTCATAGCTTACATAGACAGCCCTCTTGCACATTTAAAGTCTGCAAAATTGGAAGCTCTTGAACAGAGATGGACTTCACTGCTAGCAAACTTCAACTTTACTATCAAATATAGAACTGGAAAGACTAATGCCAATGCTGATGCACTATCCAGACAACCTGCATCAATAGATCACTCCAAGGAAGAAGATCATCACATAGAGACGACTGATTTTGGTTGCTACAATGAACAACAGAACGTAATCCAAACCACCGGTACTAATGAAGACAAACCTGTGGAAGTAAAACAGTGGATTGATCTTCAACTGAAAGTCGCACCTTAGGAGAACTCAGTCTGTTTTTGACTCATGGTACTGTAACTGTCAGAGTGAAAAATGGGAAAACAGATCCAGAGTTTCACCAGTTATGGCGACAAAGAAAAATACTCTTTGTAAAGAGAGGTATTTTGAGCAGAGGAACCATAGACCCTATCACCTATATGAAGATACACCAAATCCTAATTCCATGAAGAGATGCACATCTTGTACTAACAGCATACCATGACCAATCTGGGCACTTTGGAGTGCACAAAACAGAAAATACTTTCCAGAGAAGATTCTACTGGGTAGGAATAAGGAGAGATAGAGACATGGTGTTCAGAACAGGAAAGCTAGACGACAGTTGGGAAGCCATGCCTTACACCATAATAGGATTACCCTTTCCAGAAAAAGACCTGTATCGAATTGCTCAAAATGGAAGAGTCCCAAAAATGGTTTACCGAAACAAGCTAAAACTTTGTTTACTAGACTCAACCTTGGAAGACACGTAGGAAAAAGACGAAACTACACCAAACCCAATAAAGAGAACAGAAAGTATAGACACATTAATGAATTTGACAGCAACAACCCACTAGCATGGTATTTAAGTCTTACAATGACTTTGGTTGGACCAAGCCCATTGGATTACATCTCGGTAGTATCACTCAATGATAATGAAACTCCATTACCAAAAACGTATAGGTTTCCATATGTACAAAAGCACTAGCAAAGACTCCGAAAATGAGGCTGTCAACATCCCCAGATGTTCCCAAAGGAGTAACTTTGGAAAGCCTCCAATTTGTTTTGAAGATGAGGACTACTGAAAAACAAACAGACCAAAAGCCATATAAGAGACTTCTACCTTTGTAATTATTTAGTTAATTTGCTCAAGTATTTAAAACTCAAGAAGAGACTCAATAAAAGTTATTAGTAGACCCCCTGACAATAGAAAGAGCCCACAGAATCGGCCCACCGGGGGATGGGCGTAACAACAGAAACAGACCTCGCCCAGTGATAGCAAAATATATGCACTGGACAACAAGAGAAGCAATTCTACGAGCCTACAGACGACAAGGAGAACTAATAATACAAGGGACAAAGATCCTGCTGTTCCAAGACTTCTCGGTGGCAGTGTCACAAAAACGCAAACTGTTCACCCCGATCTGCCAAATCTTGCATGAACGAAACACACGCTTCCAACTACTGTATCCAGCAAAACTCCGGATACAAGACGGTAACAAATCCTTAATATTTAACACTCCGGAGGAAGCAAGAAGACATCTACATATGGAAGAAAATGAAGAACAGGGCTGAAACAGCCAGGAAAAGGGAACTGTTTCGTTGCTCCTTACAACAACCCTGATCCAAACACCGTGGATGTGGCACTTGCCACATGAAAGGCAAATTTAATGTTAACTGCTTACATGTTTATTACCAAGTTTCACATGTTTCTCATGTTGGTTTTCTTTTTGACCCATTTGACCTCTAGAAAAAGGACCAATAGGAAGATCGGAGAACCCCGCAGGCACGGCACGACCAGCACTCAGTCACACCCGCGGCTCGCTGGGACCGAGGGATGTGACAACGACAAAGAGGCAAAAGTAACGGTAATTATAACCAACACAAACATACCAACATGCCTATAGACACAGAAACAACTCACTATCAAACACCCACCACGATACAAACATTATCTTGGAATGTAGATGGACTAAACACGCCAATCAAACGAAAAAAAGTACTCACGCATCTGAAACGGTACAAACCAGACATAGTGTTTTTACAAGAAACACACTGGAAAAAGGAGGGGAGGGGCGAACTAAGAGCACCATGGATAGAAGCATGCTACACGGCCTCACACACATCAGCATCACGAGGAGTAGCCACCCTGATCAGGAAAAATATGCCACACACAATACTACAAAACATAGCTGATCCGCAGGGCAGATATCTGATAACAAGAATAAACCTGGACGAGCAAATTTATGCCTTGGTGAACATCTACGCTCCCAACACAAATCAATCAACATTCTACACCACATTAATAGAGCAGCTACAACCATATCTAAATGACAGAATAATCATGGGAGGAGATTTCAATAGTACACAAGATGAAACATTGGACAGAACAGGGCCATCCACCCAAACACTATCAACCACACACGCATTATTAACACTAAAAGAACAACTCTGCGTATGCGATCCATGGCGTCTCCTGAACCCAACCAATAAGGAATATACGTGCGGCTCCAACTCCTATCACTCATTCTCACGCATAGATTTCTTTTTAATCTCAAACAACATCTTTCAATATCACCACCAATCGGTAATACACCCAGTATCCCTTAGTGATCATGCGCCAATAGCAATGAGATTACAACTGACCGCACCGCGAAGACTAACCAAGATATGGCGTTTCCCCTCATATCTATGGGAGTCAGAAGATTTTAGAGCATACATAAAAATTAACTGGAATAACTATGCAGATGACAACAGGGCACACATAGACAATATAAATCTATTTTGGCAAGCCTCAAAGGCAGTAATGAGAGGACACGTCATAAACTATTTGTCTCACAGAAGGTTAAAATTCCAAACCGAATTCGATACACTACACCACTCCCTTCTGACAGCACAAAAAGAACATATGAACTCACGAAGCGATAACTCGTATCAAACCTTCACCACAGCAAAACACCTACTAAACACGTTTGTACACACCCATGAACACTGGCAAACCCAATTAACAAAAAACTAATTTTACAGATGGGGAAACAAGACAGGACGTCTGCTAGCTAACCTGACAAAACAAAGACAACCACATAAACCGATACTGACTTTAAGACACAACAATGGAGACAACCTCACAACGAAACAGGACGAGATAGCCCAAATATTACAAGAGTATTTCGAAGACCTATACAGAGCAGAGCCAACAGACATACAAGACTTAAACAACTTCCTAGACTCCGTAAACTTACCAAAATTAACTGAAGAACAAAAATCCTTACTAGACGCCGACATACAGGAAGAAGAAGTACGGGAGGCAATAGCGAAGGCACCAGGGGGAAAAACACCAGGCCCTGACGGATTCACGACAGAATACTACAAAATATTAACAATAGACATCGTGCCAATACTGACTCAACTCTACAACACAATATACACAAACGACATACAAACAGAAGATTTTGGAAACTCCAGAATGATCCTGCTCCCCAAACCAAACAAGGACACGGCAGACCCAAAATCCTACAGGCCAATAGCACTACTGAACTGCGACTACAAATTCCTATCCAAGATATTAGCCGACAGACTTCAGCAAATTCTTCCTTCCATACTAGACCCAGCACAGAAAGGCTTTACACAAGGGCAAAGTGCCATAAAAAACATCAGAGCCGCCATAGCGGCGACGGTCACACCACAAAACCCTGAAAGCCAGCCGACAATGTTGCTAAGTCTGGACGCAGAAAAAGCTTTTGACAAAATGGCCTGGCCATTCTTAAATACACTGCTGGAAAAACGGGGCTTCGGACAGACCTTTAGGAACTACATAGACAAAACACACACAAACACTACCACGACCCTCACAATAAATGGACTCAACACCCCCAGAATAGATCTATTTAGAGGGGCTAGACAGGGCTGCCCGCTCTCTCCGCTATTATTTAATTTATCAATTGACCCATTACTCAGATACTTAACACAGACATCACTCTTCACAGGAGCAAATTGCGGAGACATAAAAATAAAGACAGAAGCATTTGCAGACGATCTTCTTTTGGTGGTAAACAACCCAAGGGAAACACTAACACCTTTAATACAAAACATCGAGAGAATTGGTAAACTCTCGGGATACACTATAAACCTAGACAAAACAGAAGCCCAACTCCTCAGAGGACCGGCCAAACCCTCATGGGCGACGAAATATCCATTCAAATGGGAAATGCACGCCATACAATACCTGGGGATACAAATTACAAGAAACCCTTCTAAACTATATAACACAAACATAGAACCCCACATCAAAAAACTAGAGGCAACCCTGAACACGTGGAAAAATTTCACGATCTCTTTTCTGGGCAGGGCGAGCCTAATAAAAATGATAGAATTCCCACGCCTATTATATATTTTACACTCACTACCCATACTGCTAAAGTTAAAAGACGTAAAAAAAATAAAGTATCTATATAGGAAATTCATCTGGGGGGGAAAAAGACCGCATATCGCATTCAAAACACTGAACAAACATAGAGAAAACGGAGGAATCAACCTACCCAACATCTGAGACTATAACCTAGCAGCACAGGCGCAAATCATACACGGCTGGATCCACTCCAAGTCATATTTCACAAACAAATCTCTCGAGCAGGAAATGGCCGACCCAACAAGACTCCAGAATATACTCCACAGCCCATATACAGAACTCTCAGGAAAAATCAAAAAGAACCCCCTGATATTGACGGCCTGGAAGTCATGGAACAAGTTACGTAAAGACAGTCAAGCTTCACCACAAGTATCATTACACCTGTCACTAATGAATAACCCCAACTTTCAGGACGGTAACCCTTACAACATCTTTGCCGAATGGGAGGCTCAGGGAATAGATTCAATAGAAAAACTACTACACAAAAGGGAACGACGTATAATGACATATGATGAAAAGAAACAAAAATACCCTGAACTCCAAATTCCATTGTTCTCATACCTACAAGTCAGGCACTACATCACGGAACTTATACCAAAACTCCGAGAACTTGATTGGACACAGAGACACATGGATAACTAAAAAAACAGGACCATGGGGCATGATCTCCAAGCTGTATAGGGCAATAAGAAACATGAGCAAGATGACATAGACCTGGGGATAGGAAAGTGGGCCCTGGATAACCCAGACTTCACCCCAACACTGATAATGCAATCACTGACCTCAGCACACAGATACCTACCATCGGCAAGGTTTCTGAAGATGAGGCTACAAATTGCCCACAGGTCATACATAACCCCAAGCAGGGGATTTCATATAGGAACTTATGCCAATTCAAAATACTTCAAATATCAGGCACCTCATGCAAACCTATATCACAGCTTGTGGACATGCCCCGTAATACAGGCTTTCTGGACACGAATAAGCAAATATACAAAAACACACTTGACAAATTTCTGCCCACAAGAGCCAACATGGGCAATATTTGGCTACTTAGACCCTGAAACATACCGGTGCTCAAGAGGCGTAAAGAGACTATTACACTTCATAGCAGCGGCAGGTCTGAAAGCCATCTTACAAACATGGATCCAACCAACAGGGCCCCCATTCAGGCTGTTCTGGATAAACTAGCGTTCCTGTTCCAGATGGACTGGACAGAGACATCACTTTTTAAGGAAAAGATGGTACAAGCTTTCTTTGAAACATGGGGGAGCTTTATTCAATTACTACCACAAAGGGTAAAAGACAAACTGAGAGACTGCTTCTATTACACTTGTTGGTTCCAGGAACAAATGATAACAGGGGACATACCCATTTAGGGTGATACACCTAGGTCGTGCCGTAGCCATGTGAGGACTCCACGATTTTGAAGATCTTCAAGGTACAGGTCAGCAGACCAAAAAATATATATGGTCATAATGGGTCAAGAGTTTGAATTAATGTATGTAATTTACTTGTTTTAATGTTTGTTTGTTATGTTTAACACAAATAATATAAAAAGGCAGGCTATGACAGCACATCCATGTAAAGAGAAGATACCCAACAAATTCACTGTAATGCCAAGTGTTTGTCATGACCTGTTCAATAAAGACAAAGTTTAAAAAAAAAAAAAAGTTATTAGTAACATTCAAGTTTTAGTACCCTGAAGAACTATTCAGAGATTCCTTAACCCCAGTTCACAGTTCCTGATTATCTCCCACATCCTGTTTCTCATGACTTGTTACAGCCAGAACAAGCAACATGTTATGGACTGTGCACCCCAAGTTGTACCTGGGGACAATACCCTTAGCTAGTGGTATTAAGGCTGTCTATCAGGGTTCTTAGAGGGACTGCCTGAACCCTAGTTAGGTTTGTTGTTCCAACTACAACTAGCAGAACAAAGGTTCTAAAGAAGCTGAATCAAGAATAAAGAGTGAAATCTTTGATTTGTATGCCTGCATAACCCCAATTTTTGCTCCCACCAGGTGGATCGTATCAAGAATATTCAATTATGCCAAATGTTGTTATGCATAATGTTGCTGTTTAGGAAACTTCGGAAATGCATTACTTGATGATTGTGGGGAGAATATGTGTAGGGGCCCCATAGCTTTTTTGAAGTAGGTAGTTCCGTCCATCTTCAAATCCCTTGCTAACTTTAATTTCACAGGCATTTTGTGATTTTGTTTTTCTAGCCATCCACCTGCTCTATCTTCGAAGAAAAAAACTGCTGAGGAGGGCTGTTCTCAAACAAGGGGGAGATGTAATGGCCTGCAAAAAGGCACTACATAGGGCTGTTTAGCTATGGGGACCGATAATATAATAATTGACCCATAGGGGTTTAATCTGAGTTACACAGATGATGCAGGTAGCCTAGCAAGCAAATAGGTTGTGATTGGCTGCAGACAAACTGGTCATATGACAGAGGCTGTAAATAGCCGGACAATGGTCGCAGGAGGCAGAGTAGTGACAAGAAAGTGAAGCGCCAGAAAGAGAAGAGTAAGAGAAAAGAAAGCGCCAGGCAGGAGAGAGAAGTGGCAGAAAGGGAGAGAGCAGCAATAACAGCGAAAGCTGAACAAGCAGAAGCAACACAAAGAGAGAAAAGAAAGATAAATCAGCGAAATAGTAACAGAGAAAGAGAGGCAGCTTTGACAGTGAGTAGAGGAACAATAAAATATGTAAATATGAAGAGAGGGAGATAAAGAAATAAAGAGATGTAAATATGAAGAGGTATAGAGAAAAGAAATTCTGAGTAAGCTCCCAGGATATGAATGTGTTAGACACAAGTATCTTTAGCCTGGGTTCTTACACGCCGGAATCCCGGCGGAAATCTCGCAGTTTGGCCGCTCTGAAAAAACGTGAGATTTCCGCCAGGAAAGCGTTGCTTCAAAACCCGTGGAACTTAGCTGCGGGTTTTGAAGCAGCCTGGCCGCTCGCTTTTTCATTGCAGCCGACGCTCCCATAGAGGAGAGCATGGCCACAGTGGAATTTTTAAAAATGGAGTTTCCGCGGCAAATCCGCCCTGTGTGAATTTTCCAAAAATGCTCTGTAAAATCCAGATTTTTAAAATAAATAAATACCACACATATTGTCTTAAAATTACTAACAAAACAAATTACAATCCCAGAATCACTCGGATAAATGAAAGCATTAAAAGTTATTCCTATGTTAAGTTATACATGCTGCTTGACTAGGCTCTGGACAAACCGTAAGTTATAAATGTTTAGAATTTAGGCAACATGGCTTTTTACTCTCTATAGAGTTAAATTTACTGACTTACCTCAGTATCTCCTTCCTTGTGAAGAAAGTACAGTCCTGAAAATAAATATTGTATAATCACTTTTATTAGATCCAGAAATGTATTGAAATTAAATCAAGAGTTTATACTAACATAGTAACATAGTATGTAAGGCTGAATGAAGACAATGTCCATCTAGTCCAGCCTGTCTAGCCTCCTGTTTTGTTGATCCAGAGGAAGGCAAAAAACCCCAAGAGCACAAGCCAATTAGCCCTTTTGGGGAAAAAATTCCTTCCCGACTCCCTAATGGCAATCAGACTGTTCCCTGGATCAACCCCTAATAGTTCCTACCTGCCTGTATACCCGGATTGACAATTAACCTAAGATTTATAACCTATAATATCCTTCCACTCTAGAAAGACATCAAGTCCCCTTTTAAACTCCTCTAAGGATTTTGCCATCACTACGTCCTCAGGCAGAGAGTTCCACAGTCTAACTGCTCTTACAGTAAAGAACCCCTTTCTATGTTGGTGATGGAACCTGCTTTCCTCTAAACGTAGCGGGTGTCCTCTTGTTACCGTTGCAGTCCTGGGTATAAACAGATCCTGGGAGAGATCCTTGTATTGTCCCCTCATGTACTTATACATAGTTATTTGGTTGCCTCTTAACCTTCTTTTTTCCAGGGTGAATAATCCCAATTTTGATAGCCTCTCTGGGTATTCCAGTCCCGTCATTCGATGTATTAGTTTAGTTGCCCTTCTCTGAACCCCCTCCAACACCGTAACATCTTTCCTGAGCACCGGTGACCAGAACTGTACGCAGTATTCCATGTGAGGCCTGACAAGTGCCTTATATAGTGGGAGGATAATATTCTCATCCTTCACCCCTATACCTCTTTTAATGCATACCAAAACTTTATTTGCCTTTGCAGCAGCTGACTGGCATTGGTTACTCCAGTTTAGTCTATAGTCCACTAGTACCCCCAGGTCTTTTTCCATCTCCCTTTTCCCTAGCGGTACCCCATTAATTGAATATTGGTAACATCCATTCTTGCTGCCCATGTGCATAACCTTACATTTATCAACATTGAACTTCATTTGCCATTTTTCTGCCCAAGCCCCCAGTTTATCCAGGTCTGTTTGTAGCCGCACATTGTCCTCCGTTGCATTAATTATATTGTATAATTTTGTACTGCCTCTCAGTGTTCCAAGTTCCTGTAATGACAAGGTATTTAGGAAACCAAGGTATATAATCTGTAATATTCGTTTTTATACAGACATTGCAGAGTACAATTTGTCATTATAGGGAGTCAGTCTTATTTTAGCCCTATAAGCTAAGCCACACAGGGTAAAAATTTTTTATAAAAATGCTGCTTCCCTTTCAGTAAGCATGGTAACACACAGCATACAGGGGCCACACCGGCAGGCAGATCAGCTGGAATGTCAGTTTCTTACTTTAGAATCTGATGTTCAATGCAGCTTTCAAAGATGGCGCTGCTGTGCTACCTTCCCACAATGCTCTGCGCTCTCCCTCTTCTGTGTGCGCGCTCCGATGGCAGCAAGAGGCATGAAAAGGCAGGATTTCCTGGCCTCGCTCAGCTCCCGTCCTAGCCCCACCACGACAAGCCCACGACATGCCCATGACACGACCTCCTCTATTGATACAGTCTCTCCACCCAGGCCCCACCCCCTGCTGTACACTATACTTAGAGGGGGCGTGGCCAGGGGAGACTGTTATACACTCATGGTTCTGGATAAAATCCTACCATGCGAGTAAACAGCAGCACTGTGTATAGTGAATGGAGAGGGGCGGGGGAGAGCCGAGAGAGAAGTCTCCCGCACCCCCCCACCCTTCACTGTGAAACTAGGCTACCCACTTGACAGGCGCCCCCCACCACAAGTAATGCTGACAATCACCCTTCCCCCAGCACAAGTAACACAAACAGCCCCCCGACCGGGACCCCGCCCCCCCCCTCCCCTGACAGCAATAAGTTGTCAGCCCCCTCGACCCCGACTGGTTGTCAGCACCAGGACCCCAACAGGTTGTCAGCACCCCGACCCCGACTAGTTGTCAGCACCCTGACCGGTTGTCAGCACTCCAACCCCGTCCGGTTGTCAGCACCCCGACCAGTTGTCAGCACCCTGACCCCGACTGGTTGTAAGCACCCCTCCCACGGTGGCGACTAGTTGTCAGCACCCCTCCCCCGGCAGTGACTAGTTGTTAGCACCCCGACCCCGACTGGTTGTCAGCACCCCGACTGGTTGTCGGCACCCCCGGCAGCGACTGGTTGTCGTCACCCTCGGCGGCGACTAGTTGTCAGCACCCAGACCCCCAGTGGCCACTAGTTGTCAGCACCCCGGTGGCCACTAGTTGTCAGCACCCCGGTGGCCACTAGTTGCCAGCACCCCGACCCCCTGCTGTACACTATACTTAGAGGGGGCATGGCCAGAGGAGACTGTCTGTTATACACTCATGGTTCTGGATAAAATCCTACCATGAGAGTAAACAGCAGTACTGTGTATAGTGAATGGAGAGGGGCGGGGGAGAGCCGAGAGAACTCTCCTGCAACCCCCCCTCCCCCACTGTAAAACTAGGCTACCCACTCAACAGGTGCCCCCCACTACAAGTACCGCTGACAGCCACCCTTCCCCGACCACAAGTAACACAAACAGCCCCTCGACCCGGACCCCCCCTCCCCCGTGTTGTTGTCAGCACCCCTCCCCCGAGTGGTTGTCAACACCCCTCCCCTGAGTGGTTGTCAGCACCCCGACCCTGAGTGGTTGTCAGCACCCCGACCCCGACCGGTTGTCAGCTCCCCGACCCCGGTGGCGACTAGTTGTCAGCACCCTGCCGGCGACTACTAGTCAGCACCCGAACCCCGACTAGTTGTCAGCACCCCGACCCCGGTGGCAACTAGTTGTCAGCATCCCGGCGGTGACTAGTTGTCAGCACCCAAGCCCTGGTGGCGACTAGCTGTCAGCACCCGAGCCCCGGTGTCGGCGGAGACTAGTTGTCAGCACCCCTCTACCGGAGGTGACTGGTTGTCAGCACCCCTCACCCGCCGGCGACTAGTTGTCAGCACCCCGACTAGTTGTCAGCACCCCTCCCCTGGCGGCAACTAGTAGTCAGCACCCTGACCACCGGCGGCGACTACTTGTCAGCACCCCTCCCCCGGCGGCGACTAGTTTTCAGCACCCCGACCCTCGGTGGTGACTAGCTGTCAGCACCACGACCCCTGGCGCCGACTACTTGTCAGCACCCCTCATTCGGCGGTGACTACTTGTCAGCACCCCTCCCCCGGCAGCGACTAGTTGTCAGCACCCCTCCCCCGGCGGCAACTAGTTGTCAGCACCCCGACGCCCAGCGGCGATTTACTGTCAGCACTCCGACCCCCAGCGGTGACTAGCTGTCAGCACCCCTCCCCCGGCAGCGACTAGTTGTCAGCACCCCGACCCCTGGCGCCAACTACTTGTCAGCACCCCTCATCCGGCGGTGACTACTTGTCAGCACCCCTCCCCCGGCAGCGACTAGTTGTCAGCACCCCTCGCCCGGCGGCGACTAGTTGTCAGCACCCCGACGCCCAGCGGCGATTTACTGTCAGCACTCCGACCCCCAGCGGTGACTAGTTGTCAGCACCCTTCCCCCAGCAGCGACTAGTTGTCAGCACCCTGGCAGGGACTAGCTGTCAGCACCCTGACCCCCGGCGGCGACTAGCTCTCAGCACCTCGACCCCCCCCCCAGTGGCGACTAGTAGTCAGCACCCCAACCCTGACGGCGACTAGCTGTCAGCACCCCGAGCCCCCCCTCCCCCTGCGCAGCAACTAGCTGTCAGCACCCTGACCCCCGGTGGCAACTAGTTGTCAGCACCCCTCCCCCGGCGGTGACTAGTTGTCAGCACCCCGACGCCCGTGCCTCCTAGTTGTCAGCACCCCAACACCCGGCGGCGACTTACTGTCAGCACCCCGACCCCCGGCGGCGACTAGCCGTCAGTACTCCACCGCAACAAGTCTATGTGACAGCACACCCCACCGCGACAAGTCTATGTGACAGCCCACTCCTTCGTGACAAGCCTATGTGACAGCACACCCCACCGCGACAAGTCTATGTGACAGCCCACTCCTTCGTGACAAGCCTATGTGACAGCACACCCCACCACGACAAGTCTATGTGACAGCACACTCCACAGCGACAAGTCTATGTGACAGGACACTCCACAGCAACAAGTCTATGTGACAGCACACCCCACCATGACAAGTCTATGTGACAGCACCCCAACCCCTGGCAAGAAGTCTATGTGACAGCACCCAACAGTTACAAGTCTATGTGACAGCACACCCCACCGCAACAAGTCCATGTGACAGCACACTCCACAGCGACAAGTCTATGTGACAGGACACTCCACCGCGACAAGTCTATGTGAGAGCACCCCGATCCCCGGCAAGAAGTCAATGTGACAGCACACTCCACTGCGACAACTCTATGTGACTGCACCCCCCCCCCCCCCCCGTGACAAGTCTATGTGACAGAACCCCGACTCCGGCAAGAAGTGTATGTGACAGCACCCAACAGTGACAAGTCTATGTGACAGCACACCCGACTGCGACAAGTCTATGTGACAGCACACCCCACCGCGACAAGTCTATGTGACAGCCCACTCCTCCGTGACAAGCCTATGTGACAACACACCCCACCACGACAAGTCTATGTGACAGCACACTCCACAGCGACAAGTCTATGTGACAGGATACTCCACAGCGACAAGTTTATGTGACAGCACACCCCACCATGACAAGTCTATGTGACAGCACCCTGGCCCCTGGCAAGAAGTCTATGTGACAGCACCCAACAGTTACAAGTCTATGTGACAGCACACCCCACCGCAACAAGTCCATGTGACAGCACACTCTACAGCGACAAGTCTATGTGACAGGACACTCCACCGCGACAAGTCTATGTGAGAGCACCCCGATCCCCGGCAAGAAGTCAATGTGACAGGATACTCCACAGCGACAAGTCTATGTGACTGCACCCCAACCCCGGCAAGAAGTCTATGTGACAGCATCCAACAGTTACAAGTCTATGTGACAGCACACCCCACCGCAATAAGTCCATGTGACAGCACACTCCACAGCGACAAGTCTATGTGACAGGACACTCCACCGCGACAATTCTATGTGAGAGCACCCCGATCCCCGGCAAGAAGTCCATGTGACAGCACACTCTACAGCTTATTAAGTCTCTATATTGCTCTGAAATTAGAACATCATATATGTTCACCATTAACCCCTTGAGGTGCACTCCCGGAAATTTTCCGGGAGGAGCTCCACTGCCCATAGAGATATAGCCCAGAAGATTTCCGGGCTATGTATCACTATGGAAGCTGCAGAGCACAATGCCACAAGCTGTGGCATTGTGCTCTGCCTGCACAGTCCCTCATAAAACAGTTCAGGACTTTGAAAAACAGAAGCTGGAAGATATTGACGATCTGCCAGCAATCTCCCGCTTCTGAATGCAAAACTCCTGCACTGCTTTGTTTACAGGTTGCCATAGAGACCATCGGCTTGTCAGAAGCAAGCTGATGGTCTCTGTGGCAGGGAGAGCTGGTGCTTGGCTGTCAGAGGATAGCCGGGCACCAGCTCTTACAGCAGAGATCAGAGAAAACCTCCAAACTCTGCTGTGTTAACCCTTGTGACAAGTCTATGTGACAGCACCCCGACTCCGGCAAGAAGTCTATGTGACAGCATCCAACAGTGACAAGTCTATGTGACAGCACACCCGACTGCGACAAGTCTATGTGACAGCACACTCCACAGCGACAAGTCCATGTGACAGCACACTCTACAGCGACAAGTCTATGTGACAGGACACTCCACCGCGACAAGTCTATGTGAGAGCACCCTGACCCCTGGCAAGAAGTCTATGTGACAGCACCCAACAGTTACAAGTCTATGTGACAGCACACCCCACCGCAACAAGTCCATGTGACAGCACACTCTACAGCGACAAGTCTATGTGACAGGACACTCCACCGCGACAAGTCTATGTGAGAGCACCCTGATCCCCGGCAAGAAGTCAATGTGACAGGATAGTCCACAGCGACAAGTCTATGTGACTGCACCCCAACCCCGGCAAGAAGTCTATGTGACAGCACCCAACAGTTACAAGTCTATGTGACAGCACACCCCACTGCAACAAGTCCATGTGACAGCACACTCCACAGCGACAAGTCTATGTGACAGGACACTCCACCGCGACAAGTCTATGTGAGAGCACCCCGATCCCCAGCAAGAAGTCAATGTGACAGGATACTCCACAGCGACAAGTCTATGTGACTGCACCCCAACCCCGGCAAGAAGTCTATGTGACAGCACCCAACAGTTACAAGTCTATGTGACAGCACACCCCACCGCAACAAGTCCATGTGACAGCACACTCTACAGCGACAAGTCTATGTGACAGGACACTCCACCGCGACAAGTCTATGTGAGAGCACCCCCGATCCCCGGCAAGAAGTCAATGTGACAGCACACTCTGCTGTGACATCTCTATGTGACTGCACACCCCCCCCCCCCCCCCCGTGACAAGTCTATGTGACAGCACCCCGACTCCGGCAAGAAGTCTATGTGACAGCACCCAACAGTGACAAGTCTATGTGACAGCACACCCGACTGCGACAAGTCTATGTGACAGCACACTCCACCGCGAAAAGTCTATGTGACAGGACACTACACAGTGAAAAGTCTATTTGACAAGACACTCCACAGCGACCAGTCTATGTGACAGGACACCCCACCGCGACCAGTCTATGTGACAGGACACCCCACCGCGACCAGTCTATGTGACAGGACACCCCACCGCGACCAGTCTATGTGACAGCACACCCCACCGCGACAAGTCTATGTGACAGCACACCCCACTGTGACAAGTCTAAGTGACAACACACTCCATCGCGACAAGTCTATGTGACAGCACACCCCACTGTGACAAGTCTATGTGACAGCACCCCGACCTCCGGCAAGAAGTCTATGTGTCAGCACCCAACAGTGAAGAGTCTATGTGATAGCACACCCAACCGCGACAAGTCTATGTGAGAGCACCCTGACCCCGGCAAGAAGTCTATGTGACAGCACCCAACAGTGACAAGTCTATGTGACAGCACACCCCACCACGACAAGTCTATGTGACAGCACACTCCACCACGACAAGTCTATGTGACAGCACCCTGACCCGGCAAGTCTGTGTGACAGCACCCCGACCCCGGCAAAAAGTCTATGTGACAGCACCCAACAGTGACAAGTCTATGTGACAGCACTCCACAGCGACAAGTCTATGTGACAGGACACTCCACAATGATAAGTCTATGTGAGAGCACCCTGATCCCTGGCAAGAAGTCTATGTGACAGCACCCAACAGTTACATGTCTATGTGACAGCACCTAACAGTTACAAGTCTATGTGACAGCACACCCCCGACTGCGACAAGTCTATGTGACAGCACCCCGACCCATGGCAAGAAATCTATGTGACAGCAGCCAACAGTTATATGTCTACGTGACAGCACCCAACAGTTACAAGTCTATGTGACAGCACACCCGACTGCGACAAGTCTATGTGACAGCACCCCGACCCATGGCAAGAAATCTATGTGACAGCACCCAACAGTTACATGTCTATGTGACAGCACCCAACAGTTTCAAGTCTATGTGATAGCACACCCCACCGCGACAAGTCTATGTGAGAGCACCCCGACCCTGGGCAAGAAGTCTATGTGACAGCACACTCCACCGCGACAAGTCTATGTGACAGGACACTCCACCGCGACAAGTCTATGTGACAGGACACTCCACAGCGACAAGTCTATGTGACAGCACACTCCACAGTGACAAGTCTATGTAACAGGACACTCCACAGCGACAAGTTTATATGACAGGACACACCACAGCAACAAGTCTATGTGACAGGACACTCCACAGCGACAAGTCTATGTGACAGGACACTCCACAGCGACAAGTCTATGTGACAGGACACTCCACAGTGACCAGTTTATGTGACAGGATACTCCACAGCAACAAGTCTATGTGACAGCACACCCACCACGACAAGTCTATGTGACAGCGCCCCGACCCCGGCAAGAATCTATGTGTCGGCACCCCACGGCCAAAAGTCTATGTGGCGGCACCACACGGCCAAAAGTCTATGTGTCGGCACCCAACGGCCAAAAGTCTATGTGTCAGCACCCAACGGCCAAAAGTCTATGTGTCAGCACCCGACGGCCAAAAGTCTATGTGTCGGCACCCCACGGCCAAAAGTCTATGTGTCGGCATCCCACGGCCAAAAGTCTATGTGTCGGCACCCTACGGCCAAAAGTCTATGTGACAGCACTCCCACTGCAAAAAGTCTATGTAACAGCACCCCCGGCGACAAGTCTATGTGTAAGAACACCCTCCTCACCACCCGCAGGACCAGTGACAGCCATGGCATCTCCACCCCCCAGACAGGTGTAATGCTGCCCCCCTCGTGCCAAGTGACATGCATGCACCTGCCCCCTTCCCCTGACCAGTGCGAGCCCGGCACCCCCCCCCCCCTTCCGACCAGTGAGAGCCCGACACTCCCCCTTTTCCACTCAAATTCTTACCTTTCAGCTGATGATTCAGCTGCCGCGCATCCCCTGCAGGCAGACCTGGGCTTCCTGAAGCAGCGCGCGATCCTGGCAGAAGATCTACTGCGCATGCGCGGAGCAGAAGAAGCGCGTCCCCGTCCCATCAAGACCTGGAGCCGGCCCGACCAGAAGAGGAGAAGATTTGTCGTATCCAAGGACGACCAGAGGAGCAACACGGGGGGGCGGGGTGAGGTAGATCACCCGTGCAGTCTGGGAATGTAAGCTTTATACTACTCTTCCCCGTCGTTCTCTCGATGTGAGAGCCAAAAGCCACTGTTTAGTATATTGAGCGGTTCTCCCATTTTAAAATTAGAACAGGCAAACTACTTACGGTAGCAACGGCACTCAATTAATAGTACTCGCATGTGCTATTTTTGAAACGTGAGTATTTTGCACGGCTACAATTCCTGCATCTGAACGCTTCTATAGGAAAGAATTGTTTCCTATAGAAGCGCTTTCTGTGCACTTTTAACCAGAACACTTGACAAAGGCTGCTGTGACTGCCGAAACGTCGCATGTCAGTTTGGTTTTTTTTTGGAAATAAACTTGACTTTTGGAATTTGGAAAGTCTTCTATGGATTCCTACTTTGTGCTGCTCCTTTATCATTGAGGTCTAACCAGAATGCTCAAAGTGCCTGTGTGGAATAGCCCTTTTGGAATGTGATTTCCATAGAAACTGGGGAAGTCTGGATCAGTTAGGATTCGTATGAATAAAAGCAATCAAAGTGCTGTCATTCTCAAATTAATGCGATAACACACAAAACAAACAAGTAGAAAACACATTATGATTTCACAAAGAATTGTGAAATTACAACCACTATCACAGTTGTCTAACTTAGCTCAGTTGCATTATGTCTGTAGATTGGAGATGAGCGAACGTACTCGTCCGAGCTTGATGCTCGGGCGAATATTAGGGTGTTCGGGATACTCGTTACTCTTAACGAGCACCACGCGGTGTTCGGGTTACTTTCACTTTCATCTCTGAGACGTTAGCGCGCTTTTCTGGCCAATTGAAAGACAGGGAAGGCATTACAACTTCCCCCTGTGACGTTCAAGCCCTATACCACCCCCCCTGCTGTGAGTGGCTGGCGAGATCAGATGTCACCCGAGTATAAAAATCGGCCCCTCCCGCGGCTCGCCTCAGATGCGTTGTGAGTTAGCTGAGGGAAAGTGCTGTTGTGTTGGAGCTGCTGTAGGGAGAGTGTTAGGAGTGAGTGTAGGCTTCAAAAACCCCAACGGTCCTTCTTAGGGCCACATCTAACCGTGTGCAGTACTGTGGAGGGTGCTGTTAGCAGTGTTGCACAATTATTTTTTTTTCAAAATCGGCTGTGCAGAGCATTGCGCCCTGCAGTAATACTACAGGGACAGAAGTGGTGGTTAGGCAGGGAGAGTGTTAGGAGTGAGTATAGGCTTCAAGAACCCCAACGGTCCTTCTTAGGGCCACATTTAACCGTGTGCAGTACTGTGCAGGCTGCTGTTAGCAGTGTTGCATTTTTATTTTTTTTTTCAAAATCGGCTGTGCAGAGCATTGCGCCCTGCAGTAATACTACAGGGACAGAATTGTGTAGGCAGGGCCAGAAGACATATATTATTGATTGAATATAGTCAGTGGGCCTTTTCTTTAAAAAAAAAAAGGGAAAAATTCTATTTGGCCTGGCTCTGACAGTCCTCAGCGTTCTGGGTACGTGTGTGGTGGGCGGAGAACGTAAAGAAATCATACGCAGCCAGCTACGTTTAACAGCAGGCTTGCGCCAATTTATTTTCTGCCTGGGAAAAATCACCGCTCTGCTGCACTTCATATAACACTGCAGTTCTGTGGAACACATTTCTTATCTGATTGAATATAGTCAGTGGGCCTTCCCTTTAAGAAAAAAAAGGGAAACATTCTATTTGGCCTGCCTCTGACAGTCCTCAGCGTTCTGGGTACGTGTGTGGTGGGTGGAGAACGTAAAGAAATCATACGCAGCCAGCTACGCTTAACAGCAGGCTTGCGCCAATTTATTTCCTGCCTGGGAAAAATCACCGCTCTGCTGCACTTCATATAACACTGCAGTTCTGTGGAACACATTTCTTATCTGATTGAATATAGTCAGTGGGCCTTCCCTTTAAAAAAAAAAGGGAAACATTCTATTTGGCCTGCAGGCTTGCGCCAATTTATTTCCTGGCTGGGAAATCACTGGTAATACAGCATGCTGCGGGGTAGGGGTAGGCCTAGAGGACGTGGACGTGGCCGAGGACGCGTAGGCCCAAGTGAGGGTGTGGGCACAGGCTGAGCTCCTGATGAAGGTGTATCGCAGCCGACTGCTGCGCGATTAGGAGAGAGGCACGTTTCTGGCGTCCCCACATTCATCGCCCAATTAATGGGTCCACGCGGGAGACCTTTATTAGAAAATTAGCAGTGTGAGCAGGTCCTGTCGTGGATGGCAGAAAGTGCTTCGAGCAAGCTATCATCCACCCACAGTTCTGCGCCGTCCAGTGCTGCAAATCCGAATCCTCTGGCTGCTGCTCCTCCTTCCTCCCAGCCTCCTCACTCCACTACAATGACACATGCTCAGGAGCGGGAAGACTCCCAGAAACTGTTCTCGGGCCCCTGCTCAGATTGGGCAGCAGTGGTTCCTCTCCCACCAGAGGAGTTTATCGTCACTGATGCCCAACCATTGGAAAGTTCCCGGGGTCCGGGGGATGAGGCTGGGGACTTCCGGCAACTGTCTCAAGACCTTTCAGTGGGTGAGGAGGACGATGACGATGAGACACAGTTGTCTTGCAGTGAGGTAGTAGTAAGGGCAGTAAGTCCGAGGGAGGAGCGCACAGAGGATTCGGAGGAAGAGCAGCAGGACAATGAGGTGACTGACCCCACCTGGTGTGCAACGCCTACTCAGGACAGGTCTTCAGAGGGGGAGGCAAGGGCAGCAGCAGGGCAGGTTGCAAGAGGCAGTGCGGTGTCCAGGGGTAGAGGCAGGGCCAGACCGAATAATCCACCAACTGTTTCCCAAAGCGCACCCTCGCGCCATGCCACCCTGCAGAGGCCAAGGTGCTCTAAGGTCTGGCAGTTTTTCACAGAAACGCCTGACGACCGACGAACAGTGGTGTGCAACCTTTGTCGCGCCAAGATCAGCCGGGGAGCCACCACCACCAGCATGCGCAGACATATGATGGCCAAGCACCCCACAAGGTGGGACGAAGGCCGTTCACCGCCTCCGGTTTGCACCGCTGCCTCTCCCCCTGTGCCCCAACCTGCCACTGAGATCCACCCCCCTCTCAGGACACAGGCACTACCGTCTCCTGGCCTGCACCCACACCCTCACCTCCGCTGTCCTCGGCCCCATCCACCAATGTCTCACACCGCACCGTCCAGCCGTCACTAGCGCAAGTGTTGGAGCGCAAGCGCAAGTACGCTGCCACGCACCCGCACGCTCAAGCGTTAACCGTCCACATAGCCAAATTTATCAGCCTTGAGATGCTGCCGTATAGGGTTGTGGAAACGGAGTCCTTCAAAAGTATGATGGCGGCGGCGGCCCCGCGCTACTCAGTTCCCAGTCGCCACTACTTTTCCCGATGTGCCATCCCAGCCCTGCACGACCACGTCTCCCGCAACATTGTACGCGCCCTCACCAATGCGGTTAGTGGCAAGGTCCACTTAACAACGGACACGTGGACAAGCACAGGCGGGCAGGGCCACTACATCTCCCTGACGGCACATTGGGTGAATTTAGTGGAGGCTGGGACAGAGTCAGAGCCTGGGACCGCTCACGTCCTACCCACCCCCAGAATTGCGGGCCCCAGCTCGGTGGTGGTATGTTCGGGGGTGTATGCTTCCTCCACTAAAGCACCCTCCTCCTCCTCCTCCTCCTCCTCAACCTCTGTCTCGCAATCTAGATGTGTCAGCAGCAGCAGGACGTCGCCAGCAGTCGGTGTCGCGCGGCGTGGTAGCACAGCGGTGGGCAAGCGTCAGCAGGCCGTGCTGAAACTACTCAGCTTAGGAGAGAAGAGGCACACGGCCCACGAACTGCTGCGGGGTCTAACAGAGCAGACCGACCGTTGGCTTGCGCCGCTGAGCCTCCAACCGGGCATGGTCGTGTGTGACAACGGCCGTAACCTGGTGGCGGCTCTGCAGCTCGGCAGCCTCACGCACGTGCCATGCCTGGCCCACGTCTTTAATTTGGTGGTTCAGCGCTTTCTGAAAAGCTACCCACGCTTGTCAGACCTGCTCGGAAAGGTGCGCCGGCTCTGCGCACATTTCCGCAAGTCCCACACGGACGCTGCCACCCTGCGGACACTGCAACATCAGTTTAATCTGCCAGTGCACCGACTGCTGTGCGACGTGCCCACACGGTGGAACTCTACGCTCCACATGTTGGCCAGGCTCTATGAGCAGCGTAGAGCTATAGTGGAATACCAACTCCAACATGGGCGGCGCAGTGGGAGTCAGCCTCCTCAATTATTTTCAGAAGAGTGGGCCTGGTTGGCAGACATCTGCCAGGTCCTTGGAAAGTTTGAGGAGTCTACCCAGGTGGTGAGCGGCGATGCTGCAATCATTAGCGTCACCATTCCTCTGCTATGCCTCTTGAGAAGTTCCCTGCAAAGCATAAAGGCAAATGCTTTGCGCTCGGAAACGGAGGCGGGGGAAGACAGTATGTCGCTGGATAGTCAGAGCACCCTCCTGTCTATATCTCAGCGCGTTGAGGAGGAGGAGGAGGAGCATGAGGAGGATGAGGAGGAGGGGGAAGAGACAGCTTGGCCCACTGCTGACGGTACCCATGCTGCTTGCCTGTCATCCTTTCAGCGTGTATGGCCAGAGGAGGAGGAGGCGGAGGAGGAGGAGGAGGATCCTGAAAGTGATCTTCCTAGTGAAGACAGCCATGTGCTGCGTACAGGTACCCTGGCACACATGGCTGACTTCATGTTAGGATGCCTTTCTCGTGACCCTCGTGTTGCACGCATTCTGGCCACTACGGATTACTGGGTGTACACACTGCTCGACCCACGGTATAAGGAGAACCTTTCCACTCTCATTCCCAAAGAGGAAAGGGGTTCGAGAGTGTTGCTATACCACAGGACCCTGGCGGACAAGCTGATGGTAAAATTCCCATCCGACAGCGCTAGTGGCAGAAGGCGCAGTTCCGAGGGCCAGGTAGCAGGGGAGGTGCGGAGATCGAGCAGCATGTTCAGCACAGGCAGTGCAACACTCTTTAAGGCCCTGGACAGCTTTCTGGCTCCCCACCAAGACTGTGTCACCGCTCCCCAGTCAAGGCTGAGTCGGCGGGAGCACTGTAAAAGGATGGTGAGGGAGTACATAGCCGATCGCACGACCGTCCTCCGTGACGCCTCTGCCCCCTACAACTACTGGGTGTCGAAGCTGGACACGTGGCCTGAACTCGCGCTGTATGCCCTGGAGGTGCTTGCTTGTCCTGCGGCTAGCGTCTTGTCAGAGAGTGTGTTTAGTGTGGCTGGGGGAATCATCACGGATAAGCGTACCCACCTGTCAACCGACAGTGCCGACAGGCTTACACTCATCAAGATGAACAAAGCCTGGATTTCCCCAGACTTCTCTTCTCCACCAGCGGACAGCAGCGATACCTAAGCAATACGTAGGCTGCACCCGCGGATGGGAGCATCGTTCTGTATCACCATCCAAAACGGTGACATTTCTGCTTCATCAATCTGTGTATAATATTCCTCCTCCTCCTCCTGCTCCTCCTCCTGAAACCTCACGTAATCACGCCGAACGGGCAATTTTTCTTTGGGCCACAAGGCTCACTCATATAATTTTTCCAAACAATTTTTATACGTTTCAATGCTCTTACAAGCGATGAAACTTTAACTTCAACAAATTTTTCGTTAAACTGGGCTGCCTCCAGGCCTAGTTACCACTTAAGCCACATTAACCAAAGCGATTAATGGGTTTCACCTGCCATCTTGGTTGGGCATGGCCAATTTTTTCTGAGTACTGTTGCTACACCAATTTTTTTGGGCCCTCACCTACAGTGTAATCATTGTAATTTCTATGTTCTTCGCCTGCACTCATGGTACAGAAAGGTGTGTGGGGTTGGCCTACACTTTTGCTACATAAATGTAACTGGGGCCTTGCCTATACTGCAGCTACTGAAATGTGAAAGAGATTGTTATCTCCCTAAACTGCTGCAATGGGAATTGTTACTGGGGCTTGTCTTGAGTGCTACTATTACTGAAATGGAACTAAGACTGCGCTCCTCCTATACTGCTGCAATGGGAATTGTTACTGGGGCTTGTCTTGAGTGCTACTATTACTGAAATGGAACTAAGACTGCGCTCCTCCTATACTGCTGCTTCGGAATTGTTACTGGGGCCTGTCTTGAGTGCTACTATTACTGAAATGGAACTAAGACTGCGCTCCCCCTATACTGCTGCTAGTGATATGTTAGTGGGGCCTGTCCTTAATACTACCGCTGAAATGTTAATAATTCGGGGCTCTGCCTATACCGCAGCTAATGGTATGTCACTGGGGTGTGGAAACAGAGGCTTCACAAAGACATGATGGCGGCGAGGCCATTTCCCACCAACGCTGTTACTGTTAAGGTGCATATAACCACGGACACGTGGAGAGGACACATAGTGCCTCCAAAACATCCCCCTCCTCCTCCAACAATGAAAACATTCTTGGCAAATACCTTTGCATTGGTCCGTCTGATGGCAGTCCAAGAATTTCACCTTTAACGACACTACAAGAGAGCACCACCACCATCCCCCCGCCACGGCCCACTTAATCATGGCCACATTCCGAAAACCAACTACATAAAACCGCGCTACTAGGTCCGCAGTCACCACCACATTACCACCAACGAGGTTACTGTTAAGGTACATATTACCAGTCTGACTGGGGCATGCAGTGTGGGCCAAAGCCCACCTGTATTGTATCTGACGTTAGCTCTGCTGAGTAGGGCACTGCAATGGGATATATTTATGTACTACCGGTGGCTTCCAGGGAGCCACCCATGCTGTAGGTGCACACGGAGTTTAACCTACATCTGTCCACTTCTACAGAACCCCAGTCTGACTGGGGCATGCAGTGTGGGCCGAAGCCCACCTGCATTAAGTACGACATTACCTCAGCTGTGTTGGGCAATGCAATGGGATATATTTATGTACCGCCGGTGGCTTCCTGGCACCCACCCATGCTGTAGGTGCACACGGAGTTTAACCTACATCTGTCCACTTGTAAAGAACCCCAGTCTGACTGGGGCATGCAGTGTGGGCCGAAGCCCACCTGTATTGTATCTGACGTTAGCTCTGCTGAGTAGGGCACTGCAATGGGATATATTTATGTACCACCGGTGGGTTCCAGGGAGCCACCCATGCTGTAGGTGCACACGGAGTTTAACCTACATCTGTCCACTTGTAAAGAACCCCAGTCTGACTGGGGCATGCAGTGTGGGCTGAAGCCCACCTGCATTAAGCACGACATTACCTCAGCTGTGTTGGGCAATGCAATGGGATATATTTATGTACCGCCGGTGGCTTCCTGGCACCCACCCATGCTGTAGGTGCACACGGAGTTTAACCTACATCTGTCCACTTGTAAAGAACCCCAGTCTGACTGGGGCATGCAGTGTGGGCTGAAGCCCACCTGTATTGTATCTGACGTTAGCTCTGCTGAGTAGGGCACTGCAATGGGATATATTTATGTACCACCGGTGGGTTCCAGGGAGCCACCCATGCTGTAGGTGCACACGGAGTTTAACCTACATCTGTCCACTTGTAAAGAACCCCAGTCTGACTGGGGCATGCAGTGTGGGCCGAAGCCCACCTGCATTAAGCACGACATTACCTCAGCTGTGATGGGCAATGCAATGGGATATATTTATGTACCGCCGGTGGCTTCCTGGCACCCACCCATGCTGTAGGTGCACACGGAGTTTAACCTACATCTGTCCACTTGTAAAGAACCCCAGTCAGACTGGGGCATGCAGTGTGGGCCGAAGCCCACCTGCATTAACCACGACATTACCTCAGCTGTGATGGGCAATGCAATGGGATACATTTATGTACAGCGGGTGGGTTCCAGGGAGCCACCCATGCTGTGGGTGCACACGGAATTCCCATTGCGGAGTTGTACCTGCCTGTGACTATTTATAAAAAAACGCGGTCTGACTGGGGCGTGCAGACACCTTGACAGAATGAATAGTGTGTGGCACATAGGTTCCCCATTGCTATGCCCACGTGTGCAGCTCCAGATGGAGGTGGCACAGGATTGGATTTCTCATTGCTTCTGTACAGCATTGTGGACTATCGGCCCGCCCCTTTTATGGGGGGGGTCGCTGCCTAGCCATGCCAACCCTCTGCAGTGTGTGCCTGCTTTTCCTGTGGCAGACGCACTTATAAATAGACATGAGGGTGGCGTGGCATGAGGGCAGCTGAAGGCTGGGCAGGGACAGTTTGGTGTGCGCTGTGGACACTGGGTCGTGGGGGGGGGGGATTTGGCAGAATGTAACCCAGGAGAAGTGGCAGTGGAGTGTCATGCAGGCAGTGATTGTGCTTTGTTGGATGTAGTGTGGTGCTTAGCTAAGGTATGCCATGCTAATGAGGGCTTTTCAGAAGTAAAAGTTGTTGGGAGGGGGGGCACCCACTCTTGCCGCTATTGTGGCTTAATAGTGGGACCTGGGAACTTGAGATGCAGCCCAACATGTAGCCCCTCGCCTGCCCTATCCGTTGCTGTGTCGTTCCCATCACTTTCTTGAATTGCCCAGATTTTCACACATGAAAACCTTAGCGAGCATCGGCGAAATACAAAAATGCTCGGGTCGCCCATTGACTTCAATGGGGTTCGTTACTCGAAACGAACCCTCGAGCATCGCGAAAAGTTCGTCCCGAGTAACGAGCACCTGAGCATTTTGGTGCTCGCTCATCTCTACTGTAGATGCTTTCTTAAAGCGGATTTATTTTTTTTTATGATTGCTTTTAGTATTCCCTACATGAAAGTAGGAGTGCAGTATACTGAAGCATAAGTATTACCTTATGATATTTTCCAATGTGCTTATTAAGTCTCTATATTGCTCTGAAATTAGAACATCATATATGTTCACCATTAACCCCTTGAGTGGCACTCCCGGAAATTTTCTGGGAGGAGCTCCACTGCCCATAGCGATATAGCCCGGAAGATTTCCGGGCTATGTATCACTATGGAAGCTGCAGAGCACAATGCCACAAGCTGTGGCATTGTGCTCTGCCTGCACAGTCCCTCATAAAACAGTTCAGGACTTTGAAAAACAGAAGCTGGAAGATATTGACGATCTGCCAGCAAACTCCCGCTTCTGAATGCAAAACTCCTGCACTGCTTTGTTTACAGGTTGCCATAGAGACCATCGGCTTGTCAGAAGCAAGCTGATGGTCTCTGTGGCAGGGAGAGCTGGTGCTTGGCTGTCAAAGGATAGCCGGGCACCAGGTCTTACAGCAGAGATCAGAGAAAACCTCCGATCTCTGCTGTGTTAACCCTTTACATGCTGCAGTCTGTGACTGCAGCATGTAAAGGGCTGTCACCATCTGACCCGCAGAATGTAATCAGGGGGTCCTGAGGGTCTCTCTGGAAGTCCCCTAAAGGGACAACAAAATGTTAAAAAAAAGTTTTTTTAAAAAGTAAAAAAAATTATTTAAAAAAATGTAAATAAAAACACTTGTCTCCCTTTACTTTGTAAAAAATGAAAAATAAAATTACACATGTGGTATCCCTGCATCGTAATGACCCAGAGAAGGAAATTAGTGCATTATTTAACCCCTTAATGCCAGGCCCCTTTTTTTCCCATTTCTTTTTTTCCTCCCCTCCTTTAAAAAATCATAACTCCTTTATTTATACATCGACGTCGCTGCATGAGGGCTTGTTTTTTGCGAGACAAGTTGTATTTTTCAATGGTGCTATTTAAAGTACCATATAATGTACGGAAAATCTTTTACAAAATTCTAAGTGTAGTAAAATGAAAAAAAAATGACATTCCACCATCTTTCTGTGCCTTTTGTTCCTACGACGCACAAACTGCAACAAAAACGACATGATAACTTCATTCTATGGGTCAGTACGATTGCGACGATACCAAACTGGAATAGTTTTTTTTTTGCTGTAGTACTTGTATTTTTTTTCAGGCATTACATTTTTTTAAATTAGTTTCTGCTGCATCTACTGCGCGCAATAACTTTTTTATTTTTACGTTGACGTACTTGAGCAAGGGCTCATTATTTGTCAGATGTCCTGTAGTTCACGTTAATACCAATCTGGTATACATGTGATTTTTTGATCGCTTTTTATTGCATTTTTTCTAGGAGACAGGGTGACTGAAAAAAAAATAAAGAACGCCACAAATGCACTTTTTCAGACTACGTTTACCGTGCGAGGTAAATAATGAACTACTTTGATAGATCAGACTTTTATGGATGTTGCGATACCAGATATGTATTTTTCTTTTATGATTTAGATATTTTTATTATAAATATGGCAAAAGGAGGGAGATTTTAACTTGTATTACTTTTTTTTTTAAGTGTGAAAAATTCGTGAAAAAGAAAAAAAACTATTACAATTTAGTATTGGCATAATCCTACTGGCCTGTAGAATTACTTTAATCATTATTTATACTGCTCAGAGAATGCTGGGAAAAATAAAAATAAAAAACATGCCAGAATTACAGATTTTGTTAATCATGCCACTAGAAAAAATGCATTAAAAAGCGGTAAAAAGATTACATGTTCCAAAAAATTAGATAAATGAAGACTAGAGTTTATCCCGCAAACAACAAGGCCTTCTAGAGCCCCGGCAATGGAAAAATAAAATTAATACGGCTTGTGGAATATGGCGACACAAAAGCAAACCTTAAAAAAAATAGCAAAACATAAAAAAACTGTATAAACTTGGTATCGCCAGGATCATGCGACTCAGAGAATAATGTTATCACACTATTTATTCTGCATGCTGAACGCTGTAAAAATGAAATCCAAAAAACAAATGGCAGAATTTCTTTTTTTCCCCAATCTCCCTACAATTTCTTTTACAAAAGTTATGCAATACATTATATATACCCAAAAATGATGGCATCACAAAGAACAACTTGTCCCGCAAAAAACAAGCCCTCATATAGCTGTGTCAATGGAAAAATGAAAAAGTTATGGCTCTTGGAACGCAACTGCAAAATTAGTTGAAATTAAATGATTAGACGATTTTAAAAAACCCGCCCTGGTGAGTACGACAGGGTGGTAAGAAACCCGCCACACAAGGGGTTAATTCTAGAGAATACTTGTTTTAAATAATTGTATTCATAAAATACTATGGAAACCTTTACAATTTGAGGGCTATTTCAGATGACCGTATATCGGCTCGGTTTTCACGCCGAGCCGATATACGATGTCCTTGTCTGCAGGGGGAGGAGGATGGAAGAGCCAGGAGCAGAAACTGAGCTCCCGCCCCCTCTCCGCCCCTCTCCACTATTTGCAATAAGAGGGGGCGAGACGGTGCGGAGCTAAGTACCGGAGCTTAGCTCCGCCCCCGTACTGCCCCTCCCATTGCAAATAGTGGCAAGGGGCGGGGAAGGGGCAGGAGCTCAGTTCCTGCTCCTGACTCTTCCATCCTCCCGCCCCTGCAGACAAGGACACCGTATATTGGCTCGGCGTAAAAACCGAGCCGGTATACGGTCGTCTAAATAAGCCCTCATAGTGATTTATTAAAGGATTCTACACTTTTTCAATCCACATTCTTTAAACTCAATTGGCCTTTTTAATGTTTTTTTATCATAGTTTCTGTGGCTCACTGATCTGGGGAAACTATTTATTAATTGGTAATAGCTCAACATAGACATATAAGGGCTTGTATTTTTGTGGGTTAAATTGTACTTTTTAATTGCATTATTTTGTGACACAGATAAGGGTACGTTCACACGAGCGTGTTTTTGTGCGTACTTAGGTGCGTACATGCAGAAAAAAAGAAAGAAAATACTCACCTGCCGAGGCTCAGCCGCAGTCCCCAGCTCTGTAGCTCTCAGCTATCAGCAGCCGGGGATTTAAAATCTCCGCCTGCTGGTAGCTCTAATTGTGATTGGCTGAACGCTTCAGCCAATCACAATCAGAGCTACTAGCAGGCGGGGATTTTAAATCCCCGGCTGCTGATAGCTCAGCAGTGCTACAGGGCCAAAGACAGTGTCAGAAGTCGCCGCTGAGCCCCGGCAGCTGTCAATGGCTTTTCAGGGAAGAGTTTAAAAGCCCTTCCCTGAAAAGCCAATTAGAAGTAGAGTAAAAAAAAAAAAAATTACTTACCTGTCGGCCGCTGCTGTGTCCCCCGCGGGGATGAAGAATACATCTGCATGCGGCAGATGTTTCCTTCATCCCCGCTAGTTAAAAGAATTCCCTGCTGCTAAATCTCGCCCGTCATTCATTCGGGGAGATCTGCCTGTGATTGGCTGAGCACCTCAGCGAATCACATTTAGCTCTTTCAGCAGGCGGGGATTTTAAATCCCCGCCTGCTGATAGATCAGCACTACAGTGGAGGGGACAGCAGGAGAAGACACGCTGACCCCGGCAGCTGCAGGGAGGTGAGTATCTATTTTTTTTTGTTTTTTAAACCACTTTTACTTGATTTTCAGGGAACGGCTTATATTTAAAGCCATTCCCCGAAATTAATTGCCAGCAGCAGAATCCTCTACCGCAGCTGGCATGTGTGACAGCTGCGGTAGAGAATTGAAGAATTCCTCTGCTGCATCTGACACAGATGTGGCAGATGTAGCAGCAGGTAATTCTTTTAACTAGTGGGGATGAAGGAAGCATGTGCCGCATGCGACAGATGTGTTCTTCACCCCTACTGGGTGCACAGCAGCAGCGGACAGGTAAGTAATGTTTTTTTTTTAAACACTAACATTTTTCTTTTTCAGGGAAGAGCTTATATGTAAAGCTCTTCCGTGAAAAACAATTCAGGTGTGCTAGCAGACCATTGTCTTCAATGGGGCCACCGGCAGCAGCAGCGGCTCCATTGAGGAGAATGCCTGCATTTTTTTTTTTGTTGTTGGCACTAAAATTTTTCTTTTTCAGGGAAGAGCTTATATGTAAAGCTCTTCCCTGAAAAACAATTCAGGGAGCCGGCAGACCATTGTTTTCAATGGAGCCGCCGGCAGCAGCCGCAGCTCCATTGAAAACAATGCGTGCATTCCCTATGATGCACGCATGTCCTATCTTTGCAGACACGCACCTGCAAAGTACGGACATGTCAACACATCGTTGGGATTGCATTGTTGTAAATAGAAGCATGTTTTTGTGCGTGCGTATGTACGCACAATAACACGCTTGTGTGAACGCATCCAAAGTATTCTAAGAACCACAACATTTATATTTTTCCATTGAAGATACTCTATGAGGGCTTTTTTTTTGTTTTTTAGCTCCAGTCTTCATTGATTCCATTTTTGGGAACATATAACATTGTGATCACTTTTAATACATTTTTTTAATATATAAAGTTAACAAAATCTGCAATTCTGACGCATTTTTCGGGGGTTTTTTTCAGCGTTTAGCATGCAGTATAAGTAGTATGTAAAATTAATTCTGCAACTTAGTATGATTACATTAATTTATAGTTTTTTTTTATGTTTGGCTACTTTTTCAGTTTAATCTAAAAAAGATGTATTTCTTCTGTCATCGCATTTAATGACTCCTAACATTTTTTTTGTCAACAGTGCTGTATGAGAGGTTTTTTTTGTGGGTGGGGTTGTACTTTTTAATGGCACCATTTGATGATTTGATGAACTTTTAAATGACTTTTTGATTGCTTTCTATTCAGTCTAAAAAGTTTGCCTATTTTGCCATTTTTTAAATGCTTTTCATTGTGCACCATGTATGTTAAATTATGTATTTTTGACGTGGATCATTCCAAACACAACAATACTAAATGTGTGCTTATTTTATTTTTACATACTAATGGGAAAAGTTGGGTTTTGACTTTTTTTATATATATATTTTTTTACACTTTTTAAAAAAAATTTATTTTGCCACTAGGGAGCTGAAGTATTGCAGTGTACGATATTGGCCTATAAGGCTCAGCTAGAAGTTGGACCTTAAAAGCTACCATAGATGGCAGACCCCTCTCTCTGTCAGCCTATTATATGTCACAGTCACATTGACCGTAACATGTAAAAAGGTAAACCACCTGGATTTTGCAGATTCTCCACTCCCAGCCATTAGAGCTGGAGCCCAGCTATTATTA
This sequence comes from Eleutherodactylus coqui, assembly GCF_035609145.1. Taxonomy (NCBI): domain Eukaryota; kingdom Metazoa; phylum Chordata; class Amphibia; order Anura; family Eleutherodactylidae; genus Eleutherodactylus; species Eleutherodactylus coqui. The sequence goes on along the minus strand of NC_089841.1, from coordinate 264,583,606 downwards.
AACAGCCAAGCCCCAGGGATCCCTCTAGCAGAGGAGACCCGTGCTAGGCTTCCGAAAGTCACTAAGGGGTTAATTTCTATTCTATAAGTTCAAAAAACATTTCAATTATTCAAATATACATATTTTATTGTTGCGTGAAAAAAGGACAGATTTTAATATGTGTTTCATGTTTGTTTTTTTACATCTGTGTGTGATCTGTGTGTCATCCATTTTATTCTTAAGCACAAAAGATGATGAAGCCCACTTTTATAATAAAATTGCTTATTAATGATCATTGAAATTCAGAGCACCCATGTGACTTATTAATGTATGAATACCTATGTTATGCATTCAAATTAATAAATGGAAACTCATGAAAAAATACTCATCAGCAGCAGGTAGTCTGCTTACTTATGTCCATGTAACAAAACAATTGACTTTTATACTGCACGGACTTACGGTGAATGAGCCGAAAATGCTCGGACATGCGTGGCTACAATGTACGCATCTAAGGTGTGTGCTGCGAGGAAAAAAAAAATAGATCCTGCGTTTTGCACAGGAGTCCCATTGACTCCTATGGGAGCTGGATTAACATGTAGCACGCACCACAGATCGTGTGAATAAGCAAATTATGCACGAATAAGGATCACACCTTTAGCTTCGTTCACACGATTTTTCCACATGCGAGCGGTGATCTTTTGCGGCTATTCGCGCGCCAAAAAAATGCTAGTCTGACTGAGGCATAACAAAGATGCCACATTTTACATTTACAGTCTACACAGCCAACAGTAATCCAAGTTAGAGCTTCACAATGCTAAAAAAATGAAAATTCAGGATAAAGAGACTATACACAGATTTTAGATTCAGGAGATTCAAACTAAATTGTGTAGAAAGGTATACAGTAATGTAGCAAACTACATCAAATCAATATCTGCTTTTAATTGGGTGCTCCTATCACAATAGTATGGCTTATCAATGAAATATTCCAGAAATATTTGAGAAACATATATATTCCTAAGAGAGAAATAATATAAAGGCAGACTAGATGTATCATGTTTCTGCTGTCAATCTTCAGTGTATCTATGGAGCTGCCACTGATCGTCACATGGGCTCCATTTCTTTGGAGAGGTGTCCATACATTTAATGGCACTTGAAAAGACAAAGAATATTTTACCTTCTTCTAAATAGCAATTATTTTAACAGTTCTTTATCATTTTTCTAAAGTAAAAATATAATTTCACATAAATCTTGGCTCATTGTTGTTATTCTATTGAATAGCATTGTCATTTGTCAATTTGATTACAAGTGAAGTTTATAGCAGATCTCAGAGAGATGTACCTCTATCATCAGCATAGGACATTTGTATGATATCAAACTCAAATAAATGACCGAAATAATTAGTCCTTAACTAATGTAAGATTGCACATTTGAGGGATCACAAAATCTTAATATTGAAAAGCTGCAGATAAACGCTATAGCATTGGACGAACAGGGCTAATAACGGTTTACGGTTGTGAATATGATTAGGACATACAAAAGGGATTGTTGTATTTTACTTGCTAAACATAAACTAGTCAAAAAAATGTTGAAAATTATCTAAATATACCACTATATAAAAGAAGAAACTGCTGGACATAAACGATCCACACTTCTCTGCACAATCAGTTTTTTAGCCACAAACTTGATATGAAAATACAAGTTTCCTAAATAGTTTATATATTACTGAACTAAGTGAAGAAACATGTAACTTTGTAAAAAAAAAAAAAATAGCCATATGTTGATTGCATAAATAATCCAGATAAAATTAAATTTTAACGTCTAGAGGAATATATCATAGAGAAATTGCTGTCTGAATAGATGTGACCATGCCTTACAACTTACTTGATATGTATCAAGCTGTTCAGGAGTGAAAATAGTTTGCTTGTTTCCCATGGTCGTAGGTGTCTTCTGATTCAAGTCTTTCTGACATCCTTTTGTTTTATACCAACTCTTTTATACCAAGTCTGAATATTGTGATATTAAAAGCTGCAGGAACATCGAGGTCAGGCAACAGGGGAGGATCACATGTCACCACCCCATTCTTCCAGTATTCCGGATTCATAATAGGAGCATTTCATCAAATCTTTGATCGGAATAAAGAAGTCTGGCACACACGGCTTCCATCCAGCATCATTCATGAGCATATAAGCTGCTATAATTACACCACCTGTTTCATGTCCAACATATACTCATATTACACCATTTAGAATGTCTACTGCTAAGGAAGTCGTTTGCTGCTAAATCAGCTTTGGAAACAAACAAGGCACAAATGCCTATATTAACAATATAATCTAATTTTAAAAGTAGCAGTAATTTGTTTCCTCATTAAAGTTAACACATTAGCCCTTCTATGTAAATAGAATTATTCTAGTCAAATAATGTTAAACGACTTAAATGTTAACATTCACGCTAAACTTTTTATTTGAACATTCTTAAGGGATTCTGTCACCAGGCTTATGAAACTTGACTCTGAGCTGAGCTCCCAGTTATGGAGGTGGGCCATGCCAACTTTTCCCCACCCATATCATGCAAACTGGCAGCTCTTTTTTTGTGTGTGAATTGGGAGAGAGCTGTCACTCTGCATGCTATTATTGGGGAGAGGCCAATGTAGGCCACCTACATGACTTGGAGTTCAACTTCGAGTCAAACTTCATGAACCTGGTGACAGAATCCCTTTAACTCTGTGCCTGGCTGCTATGTTGCTTGCTTGCTGCAGTACTGACTGTGGAAACTTGGTCTGCAGGAAAAGAGCAGACAACACTGTATAGCAATAGCCATATCATCTACAAGGAACAGGAAGTACCAGTAGAATCAATAATTTATTATTTTTTTAAAAGAACGTTTATTGGGCATGTCATACATCACAATACAGAACAAGGGAGAATCATTAAGAAAAATTAAAACATTACGGTTTTCTCACTCCATTCAGAGTTTATAATAGCCCCGTTTTAATTTATTTTTTTAAACAACTTTGGCCGTTATAACAAAAGAGACCAAGACTCCTAACCTGAGGAATCGTAACAAATAGAACAAATAACTATAAACTAATCCCACAGCTCCAGTACCAATATTGTGAATATATATTGTCCATGCGAGTCTCAACAACCAATAGAGAAAAGATGTTCAGTTTTCCCAGAAAAGAGGAGTTAGTCAGATACGCCCAGCGCAGTATTGGGTCAGTCAACCCACCAACCCCATATCTTGGTGAACTTGGCAGGGCATCCCCTAACCATATATGTCAATTTATATAGGGGGGCAACACTGTTTAACTCACGCAGCCCTAGTGGGTTTTTTGGGATGTTTACAATTAAGTAATATTACCTTTTTAGCATAGAAAAAAGCAATTTGTATGGGGTGCGTGCTGCCTCATTGACTGGAACACCTTCCACAAGGAAAAGAGACAGACCTTAGGATGTAGGATACGTTGCGTCTCCATGAACTCAACAACATCCCTCCAATAAGCTTGTAAAACATGATACTCCCAGAATATATGCATAGTTGTGCCTGTATCCATCAAACACCAGCATGTCTGACAGCTGGGAGTATAATATGGAGGAATTTGATTTGTGTTAGCCTGTCTCTAGTACTTATTAAGGAAGGCCCAGAGCCTGCCAAAAGGCCTCCCTGGTCATCTGAATACAGGTTCGGTATATCCGAGCCCCATTTTTCAAGAGCCCTGTGAAGCAAGGCTACGCGTCAGCTGTCTATAGAAACAGGAGAGCGACTTCAGAATATTAGCCATCTGTGCCAACTCTTCCAGCCGAGTCAAGGGGGATACTCAGGCCCTCAAATTGGGCTCTCATGGCGTGGCAAAGTTGGAAATACCTAAAAAAGGAGCTACTAGGGAGGCCAAAACAAGTCTGCAATTGTAAAAAGGTACAGAAAACGCCACCTTCAACAACATGTGAGAGGGTAGTGATCCCATGCTGTCTCCAGAAGACTATATCAGGTATACATTGCAAGTGTGGGAGGTTGGGGTTACACCATAGAGGAGACTACTTGGTTGCCTCATCAGGTATCAAATGAAGGGCAGCGTTCCAGATTTTGAAAGTCACCCACATGGGCGCAGGTAGGGCCCCTTAGTAATAAGCCTCTCAAATTTTGTTCTGAGCCCACTACTCTGTGCTCGAGTCCCACCACTGGGTTTTAGTCGGTAGACGACAGCCACCACTTCACACATACCAATTGACTAGCCAAGTAGTAACAGTAGAAATGGAGAGGGGCCAACCCCCCTCCATCCGTGGGCAGGCAGAGAGTTTCCAATTCTATTCTTGGGGTGGAGCCCCGCCATAATATGCAAAGGAGTATTTTACAGAGAGCTGTAAAGAATCTTTTGGGCATCAGGATAGGGGCGTTCTGAAATATATACAAAAATTTGGGTAATAACTTTATTTTAATTAGGTTTATACAACCAAATAGGGTCAAAGGGAGTGAAGCCCATCGCGTTGCCATGTCTCTTGCCCAGTCCAAAAGTGGAGCAAGATTATTTGTGTAAAAATAGTCAGTAGATCTCCGCACCACTATTCCCAAACAGTTGACGCTATCTGACCACTCCAGGGGGGCAGGGAGGGCTAGTGATGCCGCAGGGACATCGACCGCCAACAGCCCAGTTCTTATCCCAGTTAACCCTTACTCTGGAGTACTTTCCATAAATGTTAAAAATTGGGAGCATTGAGGTTAAAGAGGATTCTGGGTCTTGCAGAAACAGAAGTGTATTATCCGCGCACAATGCCACCCACTGTTCAGGAGTTCTCAATTGAAACCCCGTGACTGCCGCTAATGCTCAAATCTATATTGCAAGCAACTCAATTGCGATAGCGAAGAGGGCTGGGGACAGAGGACAGCCCTGACGCGTCCCACTACCTAGAAAAAACTACTTAGATATATGGGTGTTAGTCTGCAACCATGCCACCGCAAAATGATACAGCACCTGTATCCACTTAACCCTTTCCAATCCAGTTTTTTTGCCACGTTCATTTTTCCCAGCTCCAATTTATTTTGTGCGGGAAAGAGGTTGGTGGATTACTTGGAACAACAACATAGAAAACCACACAAATAAGATACCTAATGATTTTATTAGCACTTTTAGATAAATTAAAAGGTTTTTATTTATTTTGACCTATAATTTTTTAGTGTGTGATACTTTTTGAAAGAAATTGCAGGATGAAGTCTAGGCTTCCTAGTACATGTTTCACAGTAAGGCCGCCTGCAGACGGCCGGGTCGGATCCACCTGCGAGAATTCTCGCAGCGGGACCCGACCGAAGCGTCTGCAGAGAGCAGCGCGGGCACTCACCTCTCCCGCGGCCCCGGCTCTCTCATGTGCCAGCTGCCGGGCAGCCGGCGCATGCACAGAGTGGGGCCGGCGGCCGGTGAGTGACGTTTCTATGCGGGGTTCTGTGAGCCCCGCACAGAAATAGAGCATGCCGCGATTTGTTTGCCGCGCGGCAAACAAATCGCGGCTGTCTGCCTAGGATTGCGTTGCAGCTTCCAGGGGCGGAAATTCCGCGGGAAATCCCGCCGCGGAATTTTCGCTCGTGTGCAGGCGGCCTAAAAGGTGGTTTCTCTCCTTCCCACTTTCTCATTTCTTTTGCTCACTATTATGTGAATAAGTGAGCTGGAAACAGCACTGAACAGCGCTGGATTCTTCATTTACTGAAAGCCAGATGTTCATTCTCCTCTGCCCTGCTGCCCTGTATTCTCCGACAATACAGGAAGGGAGAAAGAACATGAGTGCAGTCAGTAAATGAAGAGCCCAGCGCTTATCAGTGCTGATAGTGAATGCCCGAATGTGCTTCCCTCCCCCACTCTGCTGCCGGAGGACACCCAACACACGTGGATTGGGCATAGAAGTCTTTCCAGAAGGGAGGTTGTTTGGACCTAGACCTGAATCACGGACTACAGTTTCTGATCTGTATTTGATGAGGTGCTGTAAATTAGTTAAGATAGTTAAAAAGATATTCCCATAGAAGACATTTACGAGATTTTCCATAGGACAAATTACAATAAAATGTGACAGTAGAATGGAGAAGTCTGCAGAGCATATATCTATTTCTGTACCTTCTATAGCAGTATTATCCAACCAATGGCCTGTCAGACATATGTGGCTTTTAGACCCCTTGCACATAGCTCTCCAAAGTGTAGCTAATTTTTTTCTCCCACAACAGAAAAAAATTAAGATCACTGCACTGTACCTAAATACCAGAGCCACGACTGGGTGGCATTTTGGCAAGTTAACCCTGGGAATTGACTCTTGGCTATAGCTATTTGAACTCAACACCTTTTTCCCTTAAACAGTATGGCTCAACACAATGCTGTTGTTTTTGAAAGTGGCTCCTAACCTATAAAAGTAAATCAAGAATAAAAACAGGAGAACAGTGCCCCAATGAACTTGTATACACAAAATACCAAGTATGCACTAATCAAGGTGTTGGGGAAGGACTCGGCAACCCAGGTGCAACCCCAATACTATATAACCTGGAAGACTCTTCAATAGCACCTTAGATCATCAGGGCTCCCGTCTACAGATACACATCTGGACACTGGAGAGGGCTTCCAACCCGTAGGTCAAACAGTCTTGGTAGCAATCACAATATGTTGCAGTCAGCAGTATACAGATCTTCAGGTCAGCTCAAACGGTTGAGGCTTTTGAAATCCATATGACATGCCAGTAAGAAATTAGAGCCTATGACTCCACAAACAATCAAATAATAAATAAAAAAGCAGCGGCATAAGTGGTGCAGAATATTTTCCTTGTTTTTTCCTCCACCAATTCACGCAATGTTTCAACCTGGTTTTGGTCTTTGTCCATGAATCACGACCCAATATCACGCTTGCCAACATGTTAATTTCCCTGTGGATGTAAGGCAATATATGTCAAAACTGCCTTGCAACACTTCGACGATGAAGCAATCATGGAGTTTCTCCCATTATTTTTAATGGAAGACCTCGCATCGCATTACATGCAGTGCCGTGCGGGAAAACACCCCTCATGTGTATGACCCCATTCAAAAGAAAGGGGTTCATATTTGTGCGAAATGTGTGTGTCTCGCAATGCACAAATCTCGTGCAATTTTCTCACCCATGTGAAAGCAGTCTAAGGCCTCCCTCACACACGGCGTTTTATACAGCGTTTAGCGCTGCCTTTTCAGCCCAGCGCTAAACGCTGTACGAGGCTCCCATTCATTTCAATGGGGCTGCTCACACAGGGCTGAAAACACAGCGCCTCCCAACGCTGCGCTTTGACAGCGATGCATGTTCTATTTTGGGCTGTTTTCAGCCCTGCGTCGCCCATTGAAATGAATGGGCAGCGGTTTTAGCACTGCTAAAAACGTGGCAACACTTGGTGCCGCGTTTTTGGCAGCGTTAACCGCTCGCCGATTTTCGGGGTGAGGGCTTGCAATAGAAGCCCTCACCCCGAAAATCAGTCCCTGCTAGGTAGAGAGAAAAAAAGAAAGTAATACTCACCTAGCCGCTGCAGTCCAGGTCGCGGCCGCTGCTCTCTGCCGCTGATCCGGGCTTCCTCTGCACTCAGAAGTCTATTGACGGAGGCCAGGTTTGAGAACCCCGGCTCCGGCAATAGAATGCTGTGATTGGTTGTCGGCGCCCAATCACAGCCCTTCATTGACTGTCTCAGCCAATCAGCGCCGGCAAGCTCTGATTGGCTGAGACAGTCAATCTCAGCCAATCAGCGCCGGCAAGCTCTGATTGGCTGAGACAGTCAATGAAGGGCTGTGATTGGGCATCGAGCAAGCGCGACAACCAATCACAGCACTCTATTGCCGGCAATAGACTTCTGAGTGCAGAGGGAGCCCGGATCAGCGGCAGAGAGCAGCGGCCGCGACGCGGACTGCAGCGGCTAGTGAGTATTTAGTTTTTTTTTCTTTTCAGCATTCTTGGCTGCGTTTTCAGCCGAGCTGAAAACGCAGCCAAAACGCTGGCATAAAGTATGCCAGCGCTGCTGAAACGGGGCAGAATCTGCAGTAAACGCAGCGTTGCAAAACGCTGCGTTTCTGCAAACGCCCTGTGTGAGGGAGGTCTAACTGTTTTCCTTGACCATTATTCACTTCTACCTGTTACATTTTTCATTATATGCTTCGTGGTCCCCTCAGTGCTAATTTTATTTTTGTTTCTAATCTATAAAAGGTTAGGGACCTCTGCTCTTTAAGCTATAATGGGTTAACTAGGCACTTGAAGATTCTCTTACCCACTGCTACCACTTTTTAATGAGCAACAGGAGACATGTTATGGATATGACATAATTGTTGGAATATCCCAATAAAGTTCCAATTCTACCCCATCTCTTTTTTTACAAATAATATGGTATATTTGTCATATTTATCCTTTATTTTTTGTTTATATTCACTGTGTTTTTATATGAGTCTACAGCTTGGTACACTGAAATGTTATGATTGGTTATTTTTGTGGTTACGAAGGGGATTTCTTTTTTTTAACAAATCACTTTTTATTGAAGTTTTTCTTTTACAGTATAATAACAAAGTAGTAAGTGCATAATGCCAGTTGATGGTTAACTTTGAATAATGCAAAAAAGATTGTTTAGAAATTACATTTTTGGTACAAACATGACGGTACATAATGGTTCCAATTATTGATCGCGATCACCCCCCCCCCCCCCAAACACGACACTTGTGCTTAGAGGCTTTATTCTCTGGTTCGGGGTGGGTGGGGTGAACTTCACATGAAGGTGGATTATGTACCTTAAAAATCTTGTAGAACTTATAAATTGTAAATAGAATAGTAAGGGAGAGGGGGGGAAGGGTACACTTGAGTTAACTAGCTACGAGAGCTGAGCTCCGATCAGCCACGTTTACTTCTTCTCGTGGCTCCGTACTCTCAGGGGTGAGCCCGTTATCTGGGTGCTCTTATTTTCTCTCTCAGAGTTTGTATGGTGTCCTGACTAGGCAGGGGTGCTCTTAGAGAAGGTAGGTGGGTCACCGTCCACCGCCGGGGGAGAACAGAGGGGCAGCCGCCCAAGAGAGTGATTGGTTTGCGGCATCTCAGGGCGGATCAGACCCGGGAGAGCCGTAGGAGCCCAGCATGGCGGAGCGGAGCGCTGCACTGCCCATGCATTTTTAACAATCAGTTTTTATTTGAGTTTTTCTATATATAACATTTGCACTAGGTATTCCAGTTGTACAGTATGACAGGATTCATTAACTTGCAATGCATACCGTTCAGTACAGTATGAGCCAGATGTTTTTCTCCCCACATTTGCAGAAATCCGCATGTTTTGGGTCTTCTTGATGCTGTCACTGCACATCTGGATCTCACTTTATTTCTAGTTAAATAGTTAACATTGTACATCCCCTGGGACAGGGTAAAGAACAGGGGAGGTGTATGAGAGGGGAAGAGGGGGATGGGAGGGGAGTAAGGGAGGGGGGGAGAGGTTAAAGGTAAGATGGGAAAAAGTAGGCTACCAATGTACCTGGGTAGAGGCACGGTGGTGGAGCAGATTTTTCACCAAACTGTTGCCATCTCGGTCCCCTGGGTCTTTTCGTGGAGTGAAGTATTGGGTGGGGGTGGGGGGTGAGGGCCCATTCGCCTTATTTGTTGCCCTGCCCGTTGTTCTCTGTTCGTCTGTGTCAAGTTATCCATGGGGTCCTTCCCATGTCAACCCAGTGGTCTGATTTTGGGGTCTTTTGCTCGAATAGCCCAGGCTTTTCTGGGCCTCTCCCCTATTAATTAGTATTCTCAACTCATTCCCATTTGAATACGTTTTTAGGGTATCCGCTTCCAGGGGGTCCACCTCTCTACGAATCTGTCGTGTGTGCCCGCTTTCCAACTAGATAATTCTTCTAGATTATATAGCATGTCCACTCGTTCCCTCCATTGGTTGAGGGTAGGAGGAGTTTTTTGGAGCCAAAGAAAGGGGATTAGTGTTTTAGCTGCATCTATCAGAGTAGCAACTAGTGTGTCTCTAAATGGGTGAAAGTCTTTGGAGGGTCTCCAGAGAAATACTTTGTCAGCTGTTAATTTGAGGTCTGGTTTTATATTTTTCAACACCTTTTCTACCTCTCTCCAAAATTTACCAAGGACGTGGCAATCCCACCAGATGTGCTTATAGGACCCCACTGCTGCGTCACACCTCCAACATCTGTCGTGTGGTGCTAATTTATATGCGAATAACCATTGTGGGGTCCTATACCATCTGGCCATTAGTTTGTAGTGGCTTTCTTGGGACGTCACGCATGGGGTCAGAACATAAGCCACCCTCAATATAGTTTTTATTTCCGTTTGTGTTAGGGATATATTGAGTTCCTTCTCCTATGAACTTAAGAACCCGGGTTTTGAATCTATGGGGGGGTAGATGAATTTCTTGTGTAGTTGAGTAATCAGTTTGCGTTTTGGTACTCCCTCATGTAACATTTTTTCAAATGGTGTTCTGGGTCTGGTGGATTTGAATAATTTGCAAAAGGTGTCTATTGTCTTGGTAATATGTGCTTTTTGCAGGAAGGAGAATGATGTCTCCGGTTTCAGTGTCTGTAGGATTTCTTCAGCTTTTTTATTTGCCTGGGTTTGGACATCCCCCACCGTTAGGCCTGAGAGTTTTTCCCAGATACTTCTAGTTGCATTATCCATGTGAGTACCTATTAATTTGTGTAGAGTGGATATGGGGGTCTCCGGGGATGGATCTGGTACGAGCTGACTCTTCAGATTATCCCAGGCCTCATAGGGGCCTTTAATCAGTGGATTAAATTTAACTGTGTTATATGTGTACTTGTTGGGGAACCAGAGGTCATCAAGTAACGAATCTCTGTGTGTTTTGGTGGCGAAGGATTGTAGAAGGGGATGTCCTGTAGGACTCACAAGATCAATCCAATAGCAGAGTTGGGTTGTTCGGTATAAGCTGTGTGCGCAAGGCATGTCTATTCCGCCCTCCCATCTTCTTTTGATTAGTAGGCTATGTGCTAGACGGGGTCTCCTCCGTCTCCAAACATAACCGAAGAACATAGATCGGAGCGTGCTAAAGAAGGACCCGGGGATGTAGATCGGTAGCATGCGTAATTTATAAAGTATAATTGGGAGGACATATGATTTTAGAATGTTCTTCCTGCCAAACCATGAAATGTATGGTAGATCGTACGAGCGTAATAATTTTTTTATAAGAGGTAATAGTGGTAGAAAGTTTGTAGAGTATAGGTCCTCTGCTTTTTTCGTAATCTTCACCCCTAGGTAATCTATCGACGTCTCTGACCATGTAATCCCGGATTGTGTTTTTAATATTGTGCTGCGGGCGTAGGGTACTGATATATTTAGGATGTTACTACCCACACTTGTCATACCTGCTCGGAAAGGTGCGCCGGGTCAGCGCACATTTCCGCAAGTCCAAGACGGACGCTGCCACCCTGCGGACCCTGCAACATCGCTTTAATCTGCCAGTGCACCGACTGCTGTGCGACGTGCCCACACGGTGGAACTCTACGCTCCACATGTTGGCCAGACTCTATGAGCAGCGTAGAGCTATAGTGGAATACCAACTCCAACATGGGCGGCGTAGTGGGAGTCAGCCTCCTCAATTCTTTACAGAAGAGTGGGCCTGGTTGGCAGCCATCTGCCAGGTCCTTGGAAACTTTGAGGAGTCTACCCAGATGGTGAGCGGGGATGCTGCAATCATTAGCGTCACCATTCCTCTGCTATGCCTCTTGAGAAGTTCCCTGCAAAGCATAAAGGCAGATGCTTTGCGCTTGGAAACGGAGGCGGGGGAAGACAGTATGTCGCTGGATAGTCAGAGCACCCTCATGTCTATATCTCAGCGCGTTGAGGAGGAGAGGAAGGAGCATGAGGAGGAGGGGGAAGAGACAGCTTGGCCCACTGCTGAGGGTACCCATGCTGCTTGCCTGTCATCCTTTCAGCGTGTATGGCCGGAGGAGGAGGAGGATCCTGAAAGTGATCTTCCTAGTGAGGACAGCCATGTGTTGCGTACAGGTACCCTGGCACACATGGCTGACTTCATGTTAGGATGCCTTTCTCGAGACCCTCGCGTTACACGCATTCTGGCCACTACGGATTACTGGGTGTACACACTGCTCGACCCACGGTATAAGGAGAACCTTTCCACTCTCATACCCGAAGAGGAAAGGGGTTCGAGAGTGATGCTATACCACAGGACCCTGGCGGACAAACTGATGGTAACATTCCCATCCGACAGCGCTAGTGGCAGAAGGTGCAGTTCCGAGGGCCAGGTAGCAGGGGAGGCGCAGAGATCAGGCAGCATGTACAGCGCAGGCAGGGGAACATTCTCCAAGGCCTTTGCCAGCTTTATGGCTCCCCAGCAAGACTGTGTCACCGCTCCCCAGTCAAGGCTGAGTTGGCGGGAGCACTGTAAAAGGATGGTGAGGGAGTACGTAGCCGATCGCACGACCGTCCTCGGAGGTGCTTGCCCTGGAGGTGCTTGCTTGTCCTGCAGCTAGCGTCTTGTCAGAGAGGGTGTTTAGTGCGGTTGGGGGAATCATAACGGATAAGCGTACCCGCCTGTCAACCGACAGTGCCGACAGGCTTACACTCATCAAGATGAACAAAGCCTGGATTTCCCCAGACTTCTCTTCTCCACCAGCGGACAGCAGCGATACCTAAGCAATACGTAGGCTGCACCCGCAGGTGGAAGCATCGTTCTCTATCACCATCAAAAACGGGGACCTTTTTGCTTCATCAATCTGTGTATAATATTCATCCTCCTCCTCCTGCTCCTCCTCCTGAAACCTCACGTAATCACGCCGAACGGGCAATTTTTCTTAGGCCCACAAGGCTCAGTCATATAATTTTTGTAAACAATTTTTATATGTTTCAATAGTCATTAAAGCGTTGAAACTTTCACCTGAACCAATTTTTATTTTAACTGGGCTGCCTCCAGGCCTAGTTACCAATTAAGCCACATTAACCAAAGCGATTAATGGGTTTCACCTGCCCTCTTGGTTGGGCATGGGCAATTTTTCTGAGGTACATTAGTACTGTTGGTACACCAATTTTTTGGGGCCCTCGCCTACAGTGTAATCCAATTAATTTTTTGCCCACCTGCATTAAAGCTGACGTTACATCAGCTGTGATGGGCAATGCAATGGGATATATTTATGTACCGCCGGTGGCTTCCTGGCACCCAACCATGCTGTGGGTCCACAGGGAGTTGTAACTGCATGTGTTCACTTCTAAAGAACCCAAGTCTGACTGGGGCATGCAGTGTGGGCCGAAGCCCACCTGCATTTAATCGGACGTTACCTCAGCTGTGATGGGCACTGCAATGGGATACATTTATGTACAGCCAGTGGGTTCCAGGGAGCCACCCATGCTGTGGGTGCACACGGAATTCCCATTGCGGAGTTGTACCTGCCTGTGACTATTTATGAAAAACCGCGGTTTGACTGGGGCATGCAGACACCTAGACAGAATGAATAGTGTGTGGCACATAGGTTCCCCATTGCTATGCCCACGTGTGCAGCTCCTGATGGCGGTGGCACAGGATTATATTTCTCATTGCTTCTGTACAGCATTGTGGGCTATCGCCCCACCCCTTTTAAAGAGGGTCGCTGCCTAGCCGTGCCAACCCTCTGCAGTGTGTGCCTGCGGTTCCTCCTCATGGCAGACACACTTATAAATAGACATGAGGGTGCTGTGGCATGAGTGCAGCTAAAGGCTGCGCAGGGACACTTTGGTGTGCGCTGTGGACACTGGGTCGTGCGGGGGGGTTGGGCAGCATGTAACCCAGGAGAAGTGGCAGTGGAGTGTCATGCAGGCAGTGATTGTGCTTTGTTGGAGGTAGTGTGGTGCTTAGCTAAGGTACGCATTGCTAATGAGGGCTTTTCAGAAGTAAAAGTTGTTGGGAGGGGGGGGGCCCACTCTTGCCGCTATTGTGGCTTAATAGTGGGACCTGGGAACTTGAGATGCAGCACAACATGTAGCCCCTCGCCTGCCCTATCCGTTGCCGTGTCGTTCCCATCAGTTTCTTGAATTGCCCAGATTTTCACAAATGAAAACCTTAGCGATATACAAAAATGCTCGGGTCGCCCATTGACTTCAATGGGGTTCGTTACTCGAAACGAACCCTCGAGCATCACGATAATTTCGTCCTGAGTAACGAGCACTCGAGCATTTTGGTGCTCGCTCATCTCTAGTATTGACGTGTCCGTAACGACGTGTACAAAAAGTTGAACACGCTTCTTATTTTGTACAACAAAAAGCGTAAAAAAAACCCGCTAAAAAAACAGAGGCAAAATGCTAATTTTTAGCGTTTTGCCTCACAAAAAATGCAATAAAAGTGATCAAAAAAGCCGTACATTCCCCAAAATGGTACCAATAAAAACTACAGCTCGTCTCGCAAAAAATAAGCCCTTATAGAGCTCCGTACATAGAAAAATAAAAAGGTTACAGGACTTTGAATGCAGCTATAGAGAAAAAAAAAAGATTTCCAAAAAAAAAGGCTTTTTATTGCAAAAAAGTGTAAAAACCTAAAAAAATATAAGAATTTTGGTATCGTTGTATCCGTACCGACCCGCAGAAAAAATTTAGTGTGTCATTTATGCTGCATGATTAACGCTGTAAAAAAAATGAATAAAAAATCTATGGCAGAATTGATGCGTTTTCTCTCCCTGTTATCATAAAAAAAATAATAAAAGTTTTACGATATTGTCTATGTACCCAAAAGTGGCACCGATAAAAACTACAGCTCGCCACGCAAAAAGCAAGCCCTTATATGGCCGCATCGACGGAAAAATAAAAAAGTTATGGCTTTTGAAAAATGGGGATGGAAAAATACCAAAAATCGCTTGGTCCTCAACGCCAAAATAGGCCATGTCATTAAGGGGTTAATCAAGGATGGAACGAGGTTTTCTATTCTTTTGGCCAGGAGTTTTGCCCATAATTTAGTGTCCAGGTTTATTAGGAATATCGGTCTGTAATTAGTGCATAACTCTAGGTCTTTGCCCTCTTTATGGATTAGGGTGATCAATGCTTCTTGGGAATATTTCGTTAGGCTCTCGCCTTGTAGGAGTGCATTGAAGTAATCTTTGAGTCTCGGGGCGAGTGTGGTTTTAAAAGCTTTATAATAGGCAGAAGAAAAGCCGTCCAGCCCTGGGCTTTTCCCAGGGGGAATCGCATCAATCAATTCTTCTATCTCTTGGTCTGTCACCGGGATTGTTAGGGTTTGTCTTGCTTCTTCCCCTAGCTTTGGAAGCGTCAATGTGTTTAAGAAAGAGTCTATTTTTTCGATTATAATTTGTTCTCTCTCTTTTCCCCTGTTTTCGTTTATGTTGTATAGTTGGGTGTAGAAGTGTCGGAAAACTTCAGCTATTTCTTGGGATGTTGTGGCCTTCTTCCCCGTTTGATCTTTTATGGTATTTATGAAGTTTTTAGAGCGGGATTTTTTAAGAAGGGCTGTCGTAAACTTACTACCCTTGTTTCCTTGGAGAAAGACCGTTTGTTTTAGAGAGATGTGTTTTTTGTTGAACCTTGATTCTAAGAGGCGCTTAAGTTCCCTCCTTTTAGCGGTTAAATCCTCCAGAACTGTATTTGTTACGGATAGTTTGGATGTTCGTTCTAGTTTAGCAATTTGCCTGAACAAGCTGTCTATCTCCTGTTGTTGCTTTTTTTTTTGTCCTTGATCCAAGGGCAATAAGGAGCCCTCGTATGTAGGCCTTGTGTGCGTCCCATATCATTGGAAGCCCAAGATCTGTATCACAATTTAATTTGAAATATTCCTCTATTTTCTCTATCAGTTTTTCTTTTTCTTCTTGGGCGCCTAAAAGGGAATCATTCAAGCGCCATCTCCATTCTTTAGGGTTATTCTTACCCACTATAATATCCACATGGATCGGGGCATGGTCAGAGATCGTCATTATATCCACCTCGGCTCCTTCCACTTTCTTTAGAAGGCCTGTTGAGATGCAGATATAATCCAGCCTCTGGTATGATGCATGTGGTGTAGAGAAGTGGGTGGAGTCCCTTGAGGATGGGTTTAATAGGCGCCAAACGTCCACTACATTCAAATCCTGGAGGGTTTTAGTGAAGGCATTTATTTTCCCCTGTGGGATCTGGGATCTACCCCTCAAGGTATCTAATAGAGGATTAAGGGTTATGTTCCAATCCCCCTAATATTGTACCATAAATTCTCACTAACGTTTCAAACAACTTGTTATATGATAGCTAATGTGAAAAGTAGCACAAGTGCAAATCACTTTATTTACCAATAAAGAAATTGTAGAAGATGATGAGGGGGAGGCAAACTATTAAATTGTTTTTTCTCAAGTGTATTCATTCAGGAAAAAGAAGTGTTATAAAGAGATGCAGGGAATAAAACAATCCCCCCCACTAAATATCACCGGCTTAATGCGATTGGAAGTGCAGAGCCACTTAGAAAAAGATTAAAATCAACAAATCCAAGGGAACTTAGTGACATAATAGATAGACCGCTATTTCTTATATTTAGGGACTATATTGAGACGGGGGTTGTCAACTGGATTGGCATATTGCCAATGTGTTTCCAATATAGAAAAACGGGTCAAAAAGAGAGCCTGGTAACTACAGGCCAGTAAGTCTCACTTCAATAATTGGAAAAATATTCAAGGCGTTTCTGAGAGATGCCATCCTAGAATACCTCAAGGAAAACAAAAGTATAACTCCTCATCAGCATAAGTTCATGTCAGACCAATTTTCTCAGTTTCTACAATGAAGTAAGTTCTAGGCCGGACCTGGGAGAGTCTATTGATCTTATATATCTGGATTTTTGTCAAGCATTTAAAACAGTGCTACATAATAGGTTGATATATAAAATGAGACACTTGGTCTAAGTGGAAACGTTTGTAGCTGGGTAAAGAACTGGCTCAGAGATAGAAAGAAGAGGATAGTAAATAGTTCATACTCTGATTGGGCCACCGTTGCTAGTGGGGTGCCACAGGGTTTCAGTATTAGGCCCCATTTTGTTCAATATATTTATCAACACCTGATAAAGGGACTGCAGAGTAAAATATCGATATTTGCAGACAATACAAAATTATACAAGATAATTAATACAACGGAGGACAATGTAAAGCTGCAAATTGAGCTAGATAAGCTGGGGGCTTGGGTAGAAAAATGGCAATTAGTTATTAGTGATGAGCGAGTATACTCGCTAAGGGCAATTGCTCGAGCGAGCATTGCCCTTAACGAGTACCTGCCCGCTCGAGTCAAAAGGTCTGGGTGCTGGCGGCGGGCAGGGAGCTGCGGGGGAGAGCGGGGAGGAACGGAGGGGAGATCCCCCCGCTTCCCCCTGCTGACTGCCGCTACTCACCGAACCCCCATGCCGGCACCCGAACCTTCTGTCTCGAGCGGGCAGATACTCTCTAAGGGCAATGCTCACTCGACCAATTGCCCTCAGCGAGTACACTCGCTCATCTCTAAAGGTTATGCATATGGGTAGGAGAAATGGATATGGAAAAAAGACCTGGGGTTACTAGTTATCTGTAGACTTAACTGGAGCAACCAATGCCAATCAGAAGCTGCAAAGTAAATAAAGTCTTGGAGTGCATTGACCCTTTCCAATCCAATTTGTATCCTGGTTTTCCTAGGGGGCTTACTCTTTTTCTGCCGTTATACAATGGCACTATATGCTGGCTAAAGCCAGGACTGCATGAGGTGACGCATTGGATAGGCTCCAATAGCAGAGAGGCTGGCAATATACAGTAAGAGAACCCCCACAGATGTCTTCAAACATCAAAGCTGTACAGCCTTAAATCATAATGTCTTCAGAGGTCAGACAGTGGATTGTAAAGGGTTAAAAGAGGTATAAGGGTGAGGGACAAGAACATTATTCTTCCACTATATAAGGCACTTGTCAGGCCTCACATAGAAATTGCAGTGCTTGAGAGGGTTCAAAGAAGGGCAACTAAATTAATGAACAGAATGAGAGGACTGGAACATCCAGAGAGGCATCAAAACTGGGACTATTTACCCTGGAAAAAAGACACTTAAGGGGTGACTAATTAATTATGTATAAATACCTTAGGGGGCAATACAAGGATCTCTCTCATGATCTGTTTGTACCCAGGACTGCGATGGTAACGAGAGGACATCCGCTACGTTTAGAGGAAAGAAAGTTTCACCAACAACACAGAAGGGGGTTCTTTCCTGTTAGAGCAGGGAAACTGTAGAACTCTCTGCCTTAAGACATGCTGATGGCAAAATCCATAGAGGAGTTTAACCCTTTCCAATTCAATGTCGGGCCCCGACCCCCGAGGAGAAGGCAGAAAGGGTTTTTAACCCTTTCTGCCTTCTCCTTTACACATTACATAGCGCTCAATTAGCGCTATGTAATGCATGGAGATTCCGGACGGCGATCATGTGACCGGGGGTGCCACCTGACCCCAGCGGTCACATGATTGCCTAGCCGGGAGGCAGAAGGGAGAATGCGGAAGACGCCGGACAGGTAAGCAGGCCCCCCCACGGTGCAGTGAGCACCTGCACCCTCCTGAACTCTGTCAGTTCAGGAGGGTGCAGGGAAATGTATTTTTTCTCATCCATTCTCACCAGCTCCAATTTATTTGAATGGATGAGTACAAATAATTGGATTGGAAAGGGTTAAGAGGGGACTAGATGTCTTTCTAGAGCACTATGATATTACAGGATATAGACATTACATAACCAGTAGGGTTGTTGATCCGGGTCTTGGAGTCAGGTAGAAACTTTCAAACATTGATCCACGGATTATTCTGACTGCCATTATGCAGTCAGAAAGGAATTTGTACTCCCAAATAGGCTAAATTGCCTTCTGCCTTATTGGGTTTTTTCTTGCCTTCCTCTGGATCAACAAGTGTGGGTGGAAACAGTCTTAACTGGATGAAAAATGCCTTCTTTCAGACTAACATGCTATGTTACTATGTCATCAATAAGTCAAATTATGGCCAATTATTATGTTATTTCTCATGTACACATACATGTCAGCTTATTCTGAAAAGTCACCTGAAAAGTTAGGTATACTTTAAATATATAATGATAACGATGTGCAAAAACATTTTTAAGTGGGTTTATATTTTTGCATATAAACATTTATAACATATAACAAATCATTTAAATGGTGTAACTTGGATTTGACTAAAATACTTATGATGCAACCATTATTAACTGCAGTAGACACTACATAATTTCACTAAATGAGGGGTTTCTCTGAATCTGGCAAAGTTATTGCATTTACAATAATGTCCATACTAGATGATGCCCTGTCTAGTATGCTGCAAAACAATGGATTACTTTATGTAAAAGTTTATAGCGCTGCAGAATAAGTTGGCGCTATACAAATAAAGATTATTATTATTATTATTATTACCCCCTTATTAATTTTAATACCTCATTTTTCGCCTACTCATATTAGTTCTCACATTCACTAAGGTAGTCTTGCACATATTCTCGGCAATATGGTGATCATATATTGCCTTTTTTCTCTTGCTGTCAGATAGTAAGTCCAGGTTGACTATAAATTGTATGGTAAATAGAAGTAGGGATTGCTAAACCTCTGTCTTTCTTTTTTAACTGCTTTTTCAACCAGGGTAATACAAAATGCAAGATTCAAATAAATGTGTAGCTGGGTGTCTGCTGTGACTGCAATGCATACACAAAAAACAGAACACTTAAAGGAGTTTTCTAGATGACCTGTCCATGCCGACATCCATGTAGTGGCCTGCGCTTATAACTGCAGGCACGGCTCTCAATGAAATCAACATGAGCTCTCGCTGCAGTTACAATCGCCGGCCACTACACGAGGTCAGCGTGGAGACTTCCGCTGCTTCAGCTCCGACCTCTATGTATTTGCAGCACTGACAGCATGCCCCTGCTCAGCTGTTGGTCAGGGTCCCGAGCGATGGACCCCAGCCGATTAACTATTGATGACCTATCCAGAGGATAGGTCTTCAGTGGTATTCTCCCTGAAAAACCCCTTAAATATTTAGTTTATGCACATTTCTTGGCCCCAGGGTGCTGCTGATACATTTTGTTGTTGTTATTTTAAAGGCTTTTAAAGGGGTTGTCCCGCGGCAGCAAGTGGGGGTATACACTTCTGTATGGCCATATTAATGCACTTTGTAATGTACATTGTGCATTAATTATGAGCCATACAGAAGTTATTCACTTACCTGTTCCGTTGCTAGCGTCCTCGTCTCCATGGAGCCATCTAATTTTCAGCGTCTAATCGCCGGATTAGACGCGCTTGCGCAGTCCGGTCTTCTGCTTTTCTCAATGGGGCCGCTCGTGCCGGAGAGCGGCTCCGTGTAGCTCCGCCCCGTCACGTGCCGATTCCAGCCAATCAGGAGGCTGGAATCGGCAATGGACCGCACAGAAGCCCTGCGGTCCACCGAGGGAGAAGATCCCGGCGGCCATCTTCAACCGGTAAGTAAGAAGTCACCGGAGCGCGGGGATTCAGGTAAGCGCTGTGCGGATTTTTTTTTAGGTCCCTGCATCGGGTTTGTCTCGCGCCGAACGGGGGGGCTGTTGAAAAAAAAAAAAACCCGTTTCGGCGCGGGACAACCCCTTTAAGATCAGAGGTTCAGTAAACAATGGGCATTGTAAATGAGTGCACTTCTCACTACCAGCTATTTTAAACAAGTAGTTTTAAACACAATAAAGCTATATACATAATAATGATTTTAATTTGTCAATTTCTCTGAAAATACATGTTACATTAATCAAAATGGACCAAGACCTTTGAAATAAAGAATAAGCAAAGGGACTATCAATGCAAATGACATACTGCATTAATAATTCAAAGCATTATTGTAGGAAAAAGTGAAACAAAGGTTAGGAGCAGAATGCCAGACATCAGGATGCAATGAGGAGAAGAGAGGTCAACCTAATGATGCTTAGCAAACCATAGCTGCTTTACACATGACTATTTTCATGACTAGCTATGGCACACAAAACACTCTTTGATCTCCTCATCAATGTCATCAGTACGATTTATATATGCAAGCCTATTTTTATCTCTAGCAGCCAATATCTCTCTACAGTGGTTTCCCTGCAAAATTAAACAACTAATTCTATAAAATGTCACACATAGGTCAAAGTTTGACAAGTATATTGAGGTTTCCCTTGTGTCTTGAATTTTGGAATTACATTAAAGGGGTTCTGACATGAAAAAAAAAAAATTGTACTCACCTTGCCTGGCCTGGCCCGATCGCCAGGCATGTCCCCTCCAGCCGGCATCTTCTTCTGTGCCTTTAAAGCAGAGCAGGAGCGGTCAAAAAGACCGCTTCCTGCTCTGGTCCGTCCGTCAGGCACTTCCGAGGTCAACGGACGGACCACCACAGCAAGCACGTCACAAGCAGTGCTTGCTGTGGGCGGCCCGTCCGTCCGGCTGAACTCCGGAGTGCTGAGCATGCGCAGTGGAGACGCGGCCCGTCCTGACTCCTGTCAGAGGGCACCTCTCCACTGCGCATGCGCGCGATCCCGGAGCGGCGCGGCTGCTGGAAGAAGAAGACTGCCTGCCGGGAGGCATACTAGCACTTTCTGCTTAGGTTAAGCAGCGCTGCTGATTAGAGCCACCTGATTGGCTCTTCGGCACCACGTGACTGCACAGCGTGCACCAATCAGGTGGCTCTAGTCAGGCTGCTTAACCTAAGCAGAAAGTGCTAATATGCTGCCGGGAGATGACCCCTCGATGTCAACAACAACAGGAGAACAGGTAAGTATAAGATTTTTATGCTTTAGCAGCCATTAACCCATGGGTTCCCTGGGTCCATTAGGCAGACCAGGGAACAATGGCTGCTAAAGCATAAAAAAATTATTTGTGTCAGAACCCCTTTAATCCATCAAAATGTTTCATAGGCCATGTGAGAGTAATATTGATCTAGTCCTGCAAAAACGCACCTTGTTTGATAATTTCCCTTTTAGCTATGGTTTATCAGTCAAAAAAACATATCATATCTATAATTATTATGGTAATATCCAATTCTCAATTAGAACTGGGCTACACAGGGAATTTTTGTATACATATATTTTTAAACAAGTTCTATAACAGACGTAAGTTCTACATAAGTTATTCCAAATGTAAGTACTGTAACAGACATGAAAAGGGTATTAGTGTATCCCTGTCCCTGATTGGGTGCACAGGCTGCTGGCCGGCAGGTCCTGCACGGCCACTAAAGAATTGCGTAAAAAAGCAAACAGCGGCCCAACTGCACTGCAGCTACGATTTCCCCGGACCAAGTGACTTACTAGGTGGTGGTGGGAAGGGGGCAGAAGGCCGAATCTCCCCCTTACAGTGGAAACAATGTGCTCCATCAACAAAAGGGAGGGCTAAGGCAACTGAGATTTTTGTACCGGCATTGGCTGTCCCAGTGGTGTGATGCGACCACCGGCCGGGAGGGGGCGCCGCTGAAAAGCAATGGATGAGCGGCCGCGCGCAAAGCCCGCATAGGTGCACTGCTGCGCCGCCACACTGCTGTAATGCGGCCGGTGGAACGGACATAACTGCCGCCAGCCAGGAGGGAGCCAGCACAGGAAAGGGAGAGGTGAGCGGCCACAAATGCCAGCCGGCCCAAAGAATACAGGCTGCAGCGTGTGCATTGCTTTACACCTGTGCTGTAGACTTAGGCTGACAGTTACTATAGTTATTTGCCTTACATAAGGAGATGTAAATGGTGGCAGGTTACAGCGGTGACCTGGCAGCATTTACAGATAATTATGTAAGGCTAACAAGTATAGTAACCGTCAGCCTGTGCCGTGTATGATGAGCCTTTCCCACAATACAGAATTACAACTCACACTGACATGGTAGTGGGTTGCCCTGTATCTTAACAGTGGGCCACACTGGCTGACTTCTTGGGCTTCCCCAGACGTCTATAGCAAACTGCATATAGGAAATATTGATACACACTAATAAAATGTGCATGTTAGTTTAGCATTTTGGCCAAGACGCATAAGCTGACGTGCCGACAGCAAGGCCACACCGCATCCATCAGAATCTACACTATCACTGTAAAGTAAATTAAAAACACAGAGGTGAGAAGGAATACAAGAACATATTTCACTGGAAAAGAGCCAAAAATGCAATACCTGAAATCACATTCAGCTTATGCGTGTGTTGGTGCTGTGTTGGAGCGTACTGTATCTACCAGTCTCTGTGGATGGTGAATTAGCCATAGGTATCAGCGTTATACACGAGTTTAATTTTTTCTGGCCTTGCTCAGAGCCTCTTAAATCTACCAGTCTCTGTGGGCAGTAAATTAGCCCTAGGTATCAGTGCTATACACTGGTTATATTTTTTCTGGCCCTGCTCAGAGCCTCTCAAATCTACCAGTCTCTGTGGGAGGTGAATTAGCAGCATACAGTGGTTTAATTCTTTCTGGCCCTGCTCTTTCCTTTATCCTACATGATGAAGACTAGGGGTAAGGCTTGAGGTCGTCGACATGGACACGGGCGTCCAAATGAGGGTGTGGGCAGAGGCCGAGTTCCTGGGCAGGGTGAAACAGTGCCTGCTGCTGAGGGATTAGTAAAGCGCCGCGTATCTCCATTCCCCAGCTTCATCTCACATTTTGCAGGTCGCGTGGTAGACCTTTATGACAAGCACAACAGTGCGATCAGGTGCTGACGTGGATAGCGGATAACACATCCAGTAATTTATCCAACATCCAGTCTTTCACACAGTCCACTCATGCTGGCCAAGGGACTGCACCTCTGAATCCTCAGGCTGCTCCTCCTTCCTCCCAGCCTGGTCACTGCAGGAAAAGGAGATATTCTGAACAGGCATACTCCCAGGAACTGTTCTCGGGTCCCTGCCCTGAGTTGGAAAAAATGGTTCATCAGCAGCTGAGGAGTTTGTTGTGACATATGCCCAAAATTTGGAACTTTCACAGAGTTAGGGTGGTGACGCTGGGGACTTCTAAGAACTGTCTCAAGAACTTTTTGTGGATGATGATGATGAGACACAGTTCTCTGTCAGTGATGTTGTTGTTAGGGTAGTAAGTCTGAGGGAGGAGCAGACAGAGGATTCAGAGGAAGAGCTGGTGGACGATGAGGTGACTGACCCCACCTGGCTAGCTAAGCCTACTGAAGACAGGGCTTCAGAGGAAGGGGGGGGGGCAAGTGCAGCAGCAGAACAGGTTGGAAGAGGCAGTGGGGTGGCTAGGGGCAGAAGCAGGGCCAGAGCAAATAATCCCCCAACTGTTCCCTACTTCCCTGTGTCACAACCTGGCACACAGATGCAATCCCCCTCCCAGGATGCATGCACGAGCGTCCCCTGGCCTGCACACACACCCTCAGCTCCACGGTCCACCACTGCCTCCACCAATGTCTCCCAGTGCAGCGTTCAGCTGTCGCTAACCCAAGCATTGGAAAGAAAGCATAAATACGCGGCCACCCACCCGCATGCACAATCTTTAAACGTGCATAATGCAAAATTACTCAGCCTGGAGATGCTGTACATACAGGCTAGTCAAAACGGAGGCTTTTTCGCAACCTGATGGCGGTGGCAGTCCCTTGGTACTCAGTTCCCAGTCGCCACTATTTTTCCTGGTGCGCCGTCCCCGCCCTACACCAGTCTATGCTGAGGTGGAGGGAACACTGTGAATGTCCTCCGTGATCCATACAACTATTGCGTGTCAAAGCTGGACACGAGGCATGAACTTGCGCTGTACGCATTGGACTGTCCTATCAGAGGAGGGTGTTTAGTGCTGCTGGAGGGATCATCACGGATAAGCGTACCCGCCTGTCAACTGAGAGCATCAACAGGCATCAACTCATTAAGATGAACAAAGGCTGGATTTCCCCAGACTTCACCGGTGGAAAGTAGCGGAACATAAAGATTCTTTTCAGCTGGAACAGGAGAACCATGCATCCTCTATCACCCCAAAAAAGGGGAGAAATTGCTTGGTCTATCCCTCTCTGATTTTCCTCCTCCTCCTAAACCAGCATGTCATCATGCTGAACAGACAATTTTTCAGAGGGCCAAAAGTCTCTGTTAAAACTAATTTTTTCGGAGGGCTGCCTCCAGGCTCTGTTAGCAAAGTAAGCAACTACAAACTCTATCTTTAAAAAATGTTTCTGTGTTTCACTTGCACTGTGGGTAAACAAATGTTTCTGGGGTACACCTGTACTCTTGGTACACAAATTTTTCAGGGGTTCACCTATACTATTAGTAAATACATTTTTCTGTTGTTCGCCTATACTCTTGGTACACCAATTTCTCCGGGAGTCGGCTATACTCTTGGTACACAAATGTTTCCAGGCATCGCCTATACTCTTAGTAAATAAATTTTTCAGGCGTTCGCCTATACTCTTGGTAGAGAAATGTTTCAGGGGTTTGCCTATACTCTTGGTATACAAGTGTTTCCGGGCTTCGCCTATACTTTTGGTACACAAATGTCCCAGGGGGTCGCCTATACTCTTGGTACAGAAATATTTCAGGGGTTTGCCTATACTCTTGGTACAGAAATGTTTCAGGGGTTCTCCTATACTTTTGGTGCACAAATGTTTCAGGGAGTCGCCTATACTCTTGGTACACTAATGTTTCAGGGGTTCGCCTATACTCTGGGAGTCTCCTATACTTTGGGTACACAAATGTATCAGGGGGTCGCTTATATTCTTGGTACACTAATGTTTCAGGGGTTCGCCTATACTCTGGGTACACAAAGGTTTCCCAGCATGGTGTTCAGCTATCTGACACATAAACAGAATGAATTGTCCTGCTTTGCTCACTCCAATTTCTTCACAGTTCATGCAGTCTTTGGAGCAATCAAAGGAACCGTAACTGATTTAATGAGACTTTCACACGTTTACTGCATACCTGTGGTGGCAACTTTTGTGACGCCTCCAGCTTCAAGCCAATTTTTGTGTTTTAGAAAGGGTTGTTGAATTGTGCAGATGGTTAGAAGTACTAGCATCCGCTTTATGCCCACGTTTGTGGCTCCTGACAATGTTGTGACAGAGGTGGCACTGGGTTGCAATTCTGATCAGCACTGTGTAACCAGACAGAACTCATCGTACACTGCGTATTTTAGGATTAAAGCGAACGTAAAATACCCTGAGTGATAAACAGATGGTTTGGTTTGGGTCTGATAGACGCACGTCCATGGTCGCCATGTATTAGCTTTCGTTTTACCACAGTTATCTGAGACACTGGATTGGACCAATCAAAGGAAGCGTAAATGATTTAATAAGACTTTCACAGGCTCACTGTTTACCTGTGGTGGCAACTTTTACGATACCTCCTGCTTAAAAGAAATCTTTTATTTTAGAAAGGGTTGTTGAATTTATCTGATGCTTAGAAGTACTGGCATCTGAGTCCACTTTATGCCCACGTTTGTTGAGGGTGTGGGCAGAGGCCAAGGTCCTGGGTGGGGTGCAACTCTGCCATGTTTTGCCACTCAAATTTCTGCATACTTGATGCTGTCCTTGGAGCGATCACAGGAACCGTAACTGATTTAATGAGACTTTAACAGGGTCACTGTATACCTGTGGTGGCAACATTTGCGACACCTCCTGCTTAAAAGAAATCTTTTATATTCGAAAGGGTTGTGGAATTTTGCATATGCTTTGAAATACTAGCATCTGAGTCCGCTTTATGCCCACGTTTGTTGAGGGTGTGGGCAGAGGCCAAGGTCCTGGGTGGGGTGCAACTCTGCCATGTTTGGCCAGTCAAACTTCATACTTGATGCTGTCTTTGGAGCGATCACAGGAACCGTAACTGATTAAAAGAGACTTTCACAGGGTCACTGTATACCTGTGGTGGCAATATTTGAGACATCTCCTGCTTAAAAGAAATCTCTTTTATATTCGAAAGGGTTGCTGAATTTTGTAGATGTTTAGAAGTACTAGCATCCGAGTCTGCTTTATGGCCACGTATGTGGCTCCTGAGAATTTTGTGACAGAGGTGGCACGGGATTGGAATAATTGGAACCCAGTAGTCCTTTCTAGAACTACTACTCCTCTCATTGTGTGCATCAACGTTTTGGCTGCCTAGGACCAGTAGTGCGCATTAGGCATTCGCAAGCATCCCTGTTGTATAACAGGTCAACTCATTGTACACTGCCTGTTTTTGGATGTCCGCTGACGTATAATGCCCTGAGTGGTAAACAGCCGGATTGGTTTAGGCCTGATAAACGCACGCATCCCTGGTGGTCAGCACTGGTTGCCATGTATTATCTCTCGTGTTACCACAGTTATCCGAGATACTGGATTAGAGCGTTCACTGGAAGCCAAACTGATTTCATGAGACTTTCACAGGGTCACTGTATACCTGTGTTGGCTACTTTTGCGACACCTCCTGTTTCAAACCAATCTTTGGTTTTACAATGCATTGCTGTATTGTGGAGATGTGTAGATGTACTGGCATCTGAGTCTCCTTTATGCCCACGTTTGTGGCTGATTAAATTTTGTGACGGAGGTGGCATGGGATTGGAATTATGACCATATGTTAATTTATCAGCAATTCTCATCAGCATTCTGAGCTATCGCCCACAATTTCAAAGTCAGTCGCTGGCAGGGCCTGCCAACCCTCCGCAGTGTGTCCTCTATTCCTCCTCAACCAATACGCAATTATAAATAGACATGAGGGTGGTGTGGCTATCACGTGACCGTGTGGCATAATTACAGCTGGACGCTGCGCTGGGAAAAATTTGAGTACACTGTGAACACAGGCTCATGCCTGCATCCTGGGGGGGATTGGACAGCAATGCCAGCATGTAATACAGGAGAAGAGGCAGTGGTGTCACCCGCAGGTGGTGATTGGCCTTTGTTGCACCTAGTGTGGTGCAACAAGGCATGTGCCTTGCTGATTATGGTCTGGCCCAAGTGAATTGTTAGGTGGGTGACCACCAGGCTCTTGCCCAAAATTTGGCTTAATAGTGCGACCTGGGAGCCTCAGTTGCATCCATGCATGCTGCCCCTGCTGTTCCCTATCCATTTCTGTGGTGTTTCCATCACTTTTTGATGTTTTCAGGTGATTCACACAACCTCCCCTAAGCAGAGCATCGTTCACCTTGAAAAATGCTCGAGTCTCCCAGTGACTTCAATGGGGTTCGTTACTCAAAACGAGCTCTCGAACAGATGAGCTGGGAGGACATGCCACTAGTGTGTATACTCGGGTATGTTGGCAGCAGTCCGATTCTACCTCCCCCGCTGCATTGTTCTATGATGGCTAGCAGTTCTTCCACACCCCCAGATCAGATGACAGACACGGTGGAGGAGTAGGCATCATCCTCTCGCCAAACTGTACCTTCCAGGTCATTCCCTCAGCTCCCTCGCTTACCTTCCACTCCTTTGAAGTCCACACCCTACGACTCTTCCGCCCACTGCCCCTGTGTGTAGGAGTTATTTACTGCCCCCCAGGTCCCACCCGCCTGTTCCTAGACCACTTCACTGCCTGGCTCCCCCACTTCCTATCCTGTGAAATTCTAACCCTCATCCTTGGTGATTTCAACATCCCTACTAACGACTCCAGCTCCAGCTTTTAACACTTACCTCCTTCCTTGGCTTATCACTAATCTCTGACTCCCCCACTCACAGAGATGGCAACACTCTCGATTTAGTTTTCCTCCGTTTCTGCTCTGCCTCTCACTTTACTAACTCCCCCCTTCCACTGTCAGATCACAACCTTCTCTCTTTCTCCATCAGGCACCCTAGCATCTCCCCTGACCCTCCTATCTATCGCACCTCTAGGAACCTCCAGTCCGTCCGCACTAAACAGTTTGCCGAAACTATTCAGTCCTCCCTATCCCCTATCTCTCTCCTCCCTTGCCCTAACCTGTCAGCCGAATACTACCACACCACCCTCAGTCGTGCCCTCGATGAAGCGGCACCGCCCGTGACTCGGGCCGTCAAACGCAGACCACGGCAACCTTGGCTCATGTCCCAAACACGCTTCATCAGGCGGTGCTCTAGGTGCGCCGAGCGGCTGTGGAGAAAGTTAAAGCTGCCAGCAGACTTCCTCCACTTCAAATTCATGCTTAAAACTTATAACCTAGCCCTTCACTATGCCAAGCAAGTTTATTTCGCCTACCTTGTCTCCTCACTATCCCACAACCCCAAACAACTCTTTGAGACCTTTCACTCCCTCCTCAGTCCCAAAGTACATTCCCCTGCGACAGACCTGACTGCTGGAGAACTAGCTGCCTATTTCAAAGAAAAAATTGACAACATTCAAAAAGAAATCTCTGAAAACTCATCAGCACTGCATCCAGCACCTACTCACTATCTACGTTAGAACCAACGACAGAGTAAGAAGTCTCCAGGCTCCTTTCCGCTGCCCGCCCCACCATCTGCGCTAGCGACCCTCTCCCCTTTCACCTCCTCCGGTTCCTTTCCCCAGCTCTTATTACTCACCTCACCACAATCTGCAACATCTCCCTAACCTCTGGCACTTTCCCCTCCTCATTTAAACATTCCATCATATCCCCTCTGCTTAAAAAAACCAACCCTGGACCCAACTGTTGCTGCCAGTTTCAAACCTACCCTTTATCTCCAAATTACTAGAACGCCTGGTCTACTCCTGCCTTACATGCTTTCTCTCTGACAACTCACTCCTCGCCCCCCTCCAGTCTGGTTTCTGCTCTCTACACTCGACCGAAACTGCCTTTACAAAAGTAAGAAATGACCTGATGACTGCAAAGTCGAGAGGTGACTACTCCCTACTAATCCTCCTTGACCAGTCTGCTGCATTTGACACCTCCTTCTCCTTTACACGACCATAACCTCCTTCTCACTATGCTCCACTCTATTGGTCTAAAGGACACTGCTCTCTCCTGGTTCTCTTACTACCTCTCTTTCAGTGTTTCCTTTGCTGGTTCTATCTCCGCTCCACTTCCTCTCGCTGTTGGGGTACCCCAGGGCTCGGTCCTTGGTCCCCTTCTCTTCTCTATCTATGCTACCCCAATAGGACAAACCATCCACAAATTTGCCCTCCAATACCATCTCTACACTGACGACACCCAACTATACACCTCCTCTCGTGAGATCTCTGGACCATTCCTCCAAAATATCACCGTCTTCCCTTTTTCTCAAACTAAGCCTCTCTAAAACTGACCTCCTTGTCTTTCCACCTTCTAACTGACCTGCCCTCAACATCTCCATTCCAGTATCTGGCACCATCATAACCCCCAGACGGCATGCCCAATGCCTTGGGGTCACACTGGACTCTGACCTCTCCTTTACCCCCCATATTCAATATCTGGCCCAAACATGCCCCATGCACCTCAGAAATATTGCTAAAATACGTCCGTTCCTAACCACGAACACGCTAAAGACACTCGTGGTCGCCCTCATCCACTCCCGGCTTGTCTACTGTAACTCGCTACTCATCGGCCTCCCCTGCATCAGACTCGCTCCACTCCAATTCATACTAAATGGAGCAGCTAGGCTCATTTTTCTATCCAATCGTTACTCAGATGCCTCTGCATTATGCCAGTCGCTGCATTGGCTGCCCATCCACTGCAGAAGTAAATTTAAACTCCTCTACCTCGCTCACAAAGCTCTGCATGGCGCTGCGCCAGCATACATCGCCTCCCCCGTCAGTACATCACCCAGCCCGCTCACTCCGATCGGCTAACACACTCAGACTAAACACCCCTGTAATACAAACCTCACATGCTCGCCTACAGGACTTCGCCAGAGCAGCACCCATCCTCTGGAACGCTCTACCCCAAGGCATCCGGACAATTCCCGTTACACGAAATTTCAGACGTGCCTTAAAAACGCACCTCTTCAGGGAAGCATACCAAATCTCCTGACCTAGTCCCCTGCCCCTCCCTATGGTGCCCCACTCGTTTGCCTTCTAATAATTGATCTGCACATGAAATTCCCTATTGCCTGTGTTCTCCATGCCTTGCTCCTCCCGCCCACTCCTTGCACTTCCTGTACCACCCCCAACCCATTTGTGTCAAACCCAATGTACCTCAGATTGCAATTGTTGTATTGTTTTGCATTTATCCATAGAGACGTTAGTACTGTTGTATTAACTCAGTTACTTAATGATTCTAACTGATTTTTTAAACACAGTGAATGTTCTTTATGATTATCAAAATCTCAGGGCTTTTTCCCAGGAACGCATATCAGCTGGCCATTTTAACGGCCGGCCGATATGCACTGTGATCTGATGCATTGGATTCCAATGCATCAGATCACATGGCTGTATTCCTGAGACGTAAAAGCACCGGCCAAGCCAGTATAACGCCGGGCATTTATACGTCAGGTCCAAAAGATAGTACTGGATCTTTTTGGCCGGAATACGTCAGCCGCTGCATGGGCCCATAGCAGCGGCCATAGGTGGGAGGGAGTTTAGCAGCTGCTAAA
The DNA here is from genome assembly GCF_035609145.1 of Eleutherodactylus coqui. Classification (NCBI taxonomy): domain Eukaryota; kingdom Metazoa; phylum Chordata; class Amphibia; order Anura; family Eleutherodactylidae; genus Eleutherodactylus; species Eleutherodactylus coqui. The sequence goes on along the minus strand of NC_089841.1, from coordinate 264,552,336 downwards.
CTCCCTCCCTCTGTTCTCCTCCCCCCCCCCCCCCCACCCCGTGCAGGCTCACCTCCCATTCCTCCCTGCTAGTTCTGTGCAATGGGAGGAGGTGGGGTGGAGGCGGAGCTAAGTGCCAGTCTGCCCCGCCTACTCCCATTGATGGCTATGCACAAGGAGCAGGGCATGGGTGGAGCAAAGCATCCGCTCTCATCCTGCCATCGTCCATAGCCATCAATGGGAGGAGGCTGGGCGGACCGACGGGCTTAGCTCCGAGCGAGCATCGGCATTCACGAGTAACTGCCTGCTCGTCCAAAAGGATTAGGCGGGGGAGAAGAGGGGGTGAATGTGGGGGGGTGACACCTCTCTCCCCCCCCGAATCTTTTCAGACGAGCAGGCAGTTACTCGAAAATGCCGATGCTCACTCAAGTAATTTCCTTAACTGAGCATGATTGCTGATCTCTATAGCCCCTTATTAATTTCAAAGCAGTTGGGAGGATTTACAGAGAAAGAGAGCATGAGCTGCTTTGTGTAAGTGTATAAGGTTTGTATTAGTTTAAAGGATCTGGTCTAGCTTCTCTATCTAGGGGGTAGAATCATAGAATGGTAGAGTTGGAAGGGACCTCCAGGGTCATCTGGTCCAAACCCCTGCTCAGTGCAGGATTCACTAAATCATCCCGGACAGATATTTATCCAGCCTTTGTTTGAACACTTCCATTGAAGGAGAACTCACCCCCTCCTGTGGTAACCTGTTCCACTCATTGATCACCCTCACTGTCAGAAAGTTTTTTCTAATATCTAATTTGTGTCTCCTCCCTTTCAGTTTCATCCCATTGCTTCTAGTCTTTTCCTTGTGCAAATGAGAATAGAGCTGATCCCTCTGCACTGTAGCAGCCCTTCAGATATTTGTAGACAGCTATTAAGTCTCCTTTCAGCCTTCTTTTTTGCAAGCTAAATATTCCTAGATCCTTTAACCATTCCTCATAGGACGTGATTTGCTGACTGCTCAGCATCTTGGTAACTCTTCCTTGAATTTGCTCGCATTTCTCTGTCTTTTTTAAATTGGGGTGCCCAGAACTGGACACAGTATTCCAGATGAGGTCTGACTAAGGAGGAGTAGAGGGGAATAATTACCTCATGTGATCCAGATTCTGTGCTTCTCTAATACATCTCAGAATTGTGTTTGCCTATTTGGCTGCTTCATCACATTGTTGACTCATGTTCAGTTTATGATCTATTAGTATACCCAAATCTTTTTCAAATGTGCTGCTGCTTAGCCCAATTACTCCTATTCTGTATGTGTTTTTTCCATTTTCTTGCCCAAATGTAGGACTTAGTGTTGCTCGGCACCGACTAACAGAATGGTATTGAACAAGGAGAAATGCAAAGTCCTAGAGTCTAGTTGTTCTCATCTGGGGTCTGATTTTTTTGCTGCTGTAAAGGCTGGAAATGTCTACAGAAGCAAGGGGACAAACAAGTATAGGCAGCAAACTCTGCAATTATGGTGAAGGATGTGGGATCATGGTGCTCTGGGCTGGATTGAGAAGATAAGAAAAGAAAACCACTCCAATTAGAGAAAAAAATCACTGGTTTCCTTGAGAATCTGTTACCTCTCCTGACTTGTCTGTTATTAGAGATGAGCGAACGTACTCGTCCGAGCTTGATATTCGTGCAAATATTAGGGTGTTCGGGATGCTCGTTACTCGTAACGAGTACCACGCGGTGTTCCGGTTACTTTCAGTTTCCTCTCTGAGACGTTAGCGCGCTTTTCTGGCCAATTGAAAGACAGGGAAGGCATTACAACTTCCCCCTGTGACGTTCAAGCCCTATACCACCCCCCTGCTGTGAGTGGCTGGGGAGATCTGATGTCACCCGAGTATAAAAGTCGGCCCCTCCCGCGGCTCGCCACACATGCCTTGTGACTTAGCTGAGGGAAAGTGCTGCTGCTGGTGCTGCTGTAGGGAGAGCGTTAGGAGTCAGTGTAGGCTTCAAGAACCCCAACGGCCCTTCTCAGGGCCACATCTACTAGTGTGCAGTACTGTGTTAGCACAGTATTTTTTTTTTTTTTTGTCCAAAATTGGATCTGCAGAGCATTGCGCCCTGCAATAGGGACAGAAGTGGGGGTTAGGCAGGGAGAGTGTTAGGAGTTAGTGTAGGCTTCAAGAACCCCAACGGTCCTTTCTAGGGCCACTTCTATCCGTGTGCAGTACTGTCCAGGCTGCTGTTAGCAGTGTTGCATTTTTTTTTTTTTTTCTCAAAACCGGCTGTGCAGACCATTGCACCCGGCATTAATACTACAGGGATAGAATTGTGTAGGCAGGGCCAGAAGACATTTGTTATTCATTGAATACACGCAGTGGGGTGTTCCTTTGCTAAAAAGGAAAAAAATTATATTTGGCCTGCCTGTGTCAGTCCTAAGGTCTCCGTGTACGTGTGTGCTGCGTGTACAACGTACAAAAATCAGACGCAACCAGCTACGCTTTACTGCAGGCTTGCGCCATTGTCTTTCCTGACTGGCAAATACCTGCTCTGCTAGAGTTAATAACTCTGCTACACTATAGTTGTGTGACACTTTTTGAGGGCCACACCACAGATATTAAACTTCTTGTTCATTGAATATACGCAGTGGGGTCTTCCCTAAGCTAAAAAGGAAAAAAATTATATTTGGCCTGCCTGTGTCAGTCCTAAGGTCTGCGTGTACGGGTGTGCTGCGTGTACAACGTACAAAAATCAGACGCAACCAGCTACGGTTGAGTGCAGCCTTGCGCCAATTTCTTTCCTGCCTGGGAAATCAAATCACTGGTAATACAGCATGCTGAGGGGTAGGGGTAGGCCTAGAGGATGTGGACGCGGCCGAGGACGCGGAGGGCCAAGTGAGGGTGTGGGCACAGGCCGAGCCAGTGCGGTGGCCAGGGGTAGAGGCAGGGCCAGACCGAATAATCCACCAACTGTTTCCCAAAGCGCCCCCTCGCGCCATGCCACCCTGCAGAGGTCAAGGTGCTCTACGGTGTGGCAGTTTTTCACAGAGACGCCTGACGACCGACGAACAGTGGTGTGCAACCTTTGTCGCGCCAAGATCAGCTGGGGAGGCACCACCAACAGCATGCGCAGGCATATGATCGCCAAGCACCCCACAAGGTGGGACGATGCCCGTTCACCGCCTCCGGTTTGCACCACTGCCTCTCCCCCTGTGCCCCAACCTGCCACTGAGATCCAACCCCCCTCTGAGGACACAGGCACTACCGTCTCCTGGCCTGCACCCACACCCTCACCTCCGCTGTCCTCGGCCCCATCCAGCAATGTCTCTCAGCGCAGCGTCCAGACGTCGCTAGTGCCACAGTTTGAGCGCAAGCGCAACTACGATGCCACGCACCCGCACGCTCAAGCGTTAAACGTGCACATTGCAAAATTGATCAGCCTAGAGATGCTGCCGTATAGGCTTGTGGAAACGGAGGCTTTCAAAAGCATGATGGCGGCGGCTGCCCCGCGCTACTCGGTTCCCAGTCGCCACTACTTTTCCCGATGTGCCGTCCCAGCCCTGCACGACCACGTCTCCCGCAACATTGTACGCGCCCTCACCAACGCGGTTACTGCCAAGGTCCACTTAACAACGGACACGTGGACAAGCACAGGCGGGCAGGGCCACTATATCTCCCTGACGGCACATTGGGTGAATTTAGTGGAGGCTGGGACAGAGTCAGAGCCTGGGACCGCTCACGTCCTACCCACCCCCAGAATTGCGGGCCACAGCTCGGTGGTGGTATCTGCGGCGGTGTATGCTTCCTCCACTAAAGCACCTTCCTCCTCCTCCTCCTCCTCCAACGCAACCTCTGTCTCGCAATCAAGATGTGTCAGCAGCACGTCGCCAGCAGTCGGTGTCACGCGGCGTGGCAGCACAGCGGTGGGCAAGCGTCAGCAGGCCGTGCTGAAACTACTCAGCTTAGGAGAGAAGAGGCACACGGCCCACGAACTGCTGCAGGGTCTGACAGAGCAGACCGACCACTGGCTTGCGCCGCTGAGCCTCCAACCGGGCATGGTCGTGTGTGACAACGGCCGTAAGCTGGTGGTGGCTCTGCAGCTCGGCAGCCTCACGCACGTGCCATGCCTGGCCCATGTCTTTAATTTGGTGGTTCAGCGCTTTCTGAAAAGCTACCCCCACTTGTCATACCTGCTCGGAAAGGTGCGCCAGCTCTGCGCACATTTCCGCAAATCCCACACGCACGCTGCCACCCTGCGGACACTGCAGCATAGGTTTAATCTGCCAGTGCACCGACTGCTGTGCGACGTGCCCACACAGTGGAACTCTACGCTCCACATGTTGGCCAGACTCTATGAGCAGCGTAGAGCTATAGTGGAATACCAACTCCAACTTGCGCGGCGTAGTGGGAGTCAGCCTCCTCAATTATTTACAGAAGAGTGGCCCTGGTTGGCAGCCATCTGCCAGGTCCTTGGAAAATTTGAGGAGTCTACCCAGGTGGTGAGCGGCGATGCTGCAATCATTAGCGTCACCATTCCTCTGCTATGCATCTTGAGAAGTTCCCTGCAAAGCATAAAGGCAGACGCTTTGCGCTCGGAAACAGAGCCGGGGGAAGACAGTATGTCGCTGGATAGTCAGAGCACCCGCCTGTCTATATCTCAGCGCGTTGAGGAGGAGGAGGAGGAGCATGAGGAGGATGAGGAGGAGGGGGAAGAGACAGCTTGGCCCACTGGTGAGGGTACACATGCTGCTGGGCTGTCATCCTTTCAGCGTGTATGGCCTGAGGAGGAGGAAGAGGAGGAGGAGGAGGATCCTGAAAGTGATCTTCCTAGTGAAGACAGCCATGTGTTGCGTACTGGTACCCTGGCACACATGGCTGACTTCATGTTAGGATGCCTTTCTCGTGACCCTCGCGTTACACGCATTCTGGCCACTACGGATTACTGGGTGTACACACTGCTCGACCCACGCTATAAGGAGAACCTTCCCACTCTCATTCCCGAAGAGGAAAGGGGTTCGAGAGTGTTGCTATACCACAGGGCGCTGGTGGACAAACTGATGGTAAACTTCCCATCCGACAGCGCTAGTGGCAGAAGGCGCAGTTCCGAGGGCCAGGTAGCAGGGGAGGCGCAGAGATCAGGCAGCATGTACAGCGCAGGCAGGGGAACATTCTCCAAGGCCTTTGCCAGCTTTATGGCTCCCCAGCAAGACTGTGTCACCGCTCCCCAGTCAAGGCTGAGTCGGCGGGAGCACTGTAAAAGGATGGTGAGGGAGTACGTAGCCGATCGCACGACCGTCCTCCGTGACGCCTCTGCCCCCTACAACTACTGGGTGTCGAAGCTGGACACGTGGCCTGAACTCGCGCTGTATGCCCTGGAGGTGCTTGCTTGTCCTGCGGCTAGCGTCTTGTCAGAGAGTGTGTTTAGTGCGGCTGGGGGAATCATCACGGATAAGCGTACCCACCTGTCAACCGACAGTGCCGACAGGCTTACACTCATCAAGATGAACAAGCCTGGATTTCCCCAGACTTCTCTTCTCCACCAGCGGACAGCAGCGATACGTAAGCAATACGTAGGCTGCACCCGCGGATGGAAGCTACGTTCTCTCTCACCATCCAAAACGGGGACATTTCTGCTTCATCAATCTGTGTCTAATATTCCTCCTCCTCCTCCTGCTCCTCCTCCTGAAACCTCACGTTATCACGCTGAACGGGCAATTTTTCTTAGGGCCACAAGGCTCGCTCATAATTTTTCTAAACAATTTTTATACGTTTCAATGCTCTTAAAAGCGTTGAAACTTTAACTTGAACCAATTTTTCGTTAAACTGGGCTGCCTCCAGGCCTAGTTACCACTTAAGCCACATTAACCAAAGCGATTAATGGGTTTCACCTGCCATCTTGGTTGGGCATGGCCAATTTTTTGGATGTACATTAGTACTGTTGGTACACCAATTTTTGTGGGCCCTCGCCTACATTGTAATCAAATGAATTTTTAGCCCACCTGCATTACAGCTGACGTTACATCCGCTGTGTTGGGCAATGCAATGGGATATTTTTGTGTATCGCCGGTGGGTTCCAGGGAGCCACCCATGCTGTAGGTGCACACGGAGTTTAACCTACATCTGTCCACTTGTAAAGAACCCCAGTCTGACTGGGGCATGCAGTGTGGGCCGAAGCCCACCTGCATTAAGCACGACATTAATACCTCAGCTGTGTTGGGCAATGCAATGGGATATTTTTATGTACCGTCGGTGGGTTCCAGGGAGCCACCCATGCTGTGGGTCCACAGGGACTTCACAATAGGGAGTTGTACCTGCCTGTGTCTATGAATTAAAAAGCCCGGTCTGACTGGGGCATGCAGACACCTTGACAGAATGAATAGTGTGTGGCACATAGGTTCCCCATTGCTATGCCCACGTGTGCAGCTCCTGATGGCGGTGGCACAGGATTCTATTTCTCATTGCTTCTGTACAGCATTGTGGGCTATCGCCCCGCCCCTTTTAAAGAGGGTCGCTGCCTAGCCGTGCCAACCCTCTGCAGTGTGTGCCTGCGGTTCCTCGTCATGGCAGACGCACTTCTAAATAGACATGAGGGTGGTGTGGCATGAGGGCAGCTGAAGGCTGCGCAGGGACACTTTGGTGTGCGCTGTGGGGGGGAGGGGGGAGGGGGGGTTGGGCAGCATGTAACCCAGGAGAAGTGGCAGTGGAGTGTCATGCAGGCAGTGATTGTGCTTTGTTGGAGGTAGTGTGGTGCTTAGCTAAGGTATGCCATGCTAATGAGGGCTTTTCAGAAGTAAAAGTTTTTGCGAGGGGGGGGGGCCCCACTCTTGCCGCTATTGTGGCTTAATAGTGGGACCTGGGAACTTGAGATGCAGCCCAACATGTAGCCCCTCGCCTGCCCTATCCGTTTCTGTGTCGTTCCCATCACTTTCTTGAATTGCCCCGATTTTCACACATGAAAACCTTAGCGAGCATCGGCGAAATACAAAAATGCTCCGGTCGCCCATTGACTTCAATGGGGTTCGTTGTTCGAAACGAACCCTCGAGCATCGCGATAATTTCGTCCCGAGTAACGAGCACCCGAGCATTTTGGTGCTCGCTCATCTCTATCTGTTATAGTAGGTACTTGTTTTCCAGAAAAATATCTACAAAACTTATTTGTGCTGCTCAGTTTTAATTGACAACTGGGTGTTACCATAGTAATTATATACATAAGTGTCTTTTCCTGGTGTTGGCTGCCTTCTGTTAATTTCAGCTGTGCTTGGGCATAGTCCCTGGTGGCATCCTGCCACACCACTGAATATTCACTGAACAAAGAAGACCACCTAAAGTCCCATTATTAAGTTAACAGTTGAGCAGTTCATATGGCAAATTTTTGGCACAAATTTTGCCATCTGAAAATCAGCTTCAAACATCTGAATATAAATATTTTAGCAGCATGTGTAAAGACTTTTACAGACCTCATTTAGCTTTATGGTACAGTCGCTGAAGTTTCTATAACAAGTCTGCTGCATGTGAACATATACTAAGCCTTAATTGTATACAATAAATAGATTAATTCATCTATCTATCTATACAGTGAAGAAAAAAAAGGATTTAGTCAGATACCAATTGTACAAGTTCAGATACCAATTGTACGTGGTATCAGTAAAAACAGTGCAGGTTCGGTCAGGATTCTGTAAGGAGCTGTAATAAAGAAAATTGGTATACTGGACCATCTCCGCAGCTTTTACTATATGCCTTCTGGGCTTAGGGGTGCCAATTGATCGGGCACCCCTGACAAGTAAGTCCTAATCTTTTGGAACTATAAATCTTCTCTTCCAACAGAGCGTTGAGAGTTTTTTCTGATACCACGTACATATTTTTATTCTCTCTGACATACACTATGCCTAGAGCTTTCTCATGACGCTCTGCTGATGGGATGTCTATATGGGCCAGTGGAATATATGAGATCAACTGCCATTGGACTATATACCATTTACTTGGATTTAACGACAGACTGGTATCTACTAATCTAGTTGACCGACGGCGTCGGGATGAGTTTATTCGTCTCTCCTTATTGTAAGATATATACACCTTCTATCAATTATTTCACTGTTCCACTGGAGCGCCGCTTCGGACTTTTGTTTTACTTAAAAAGATGAAAGAGGCCTGTAATTGACATCATAGGTAGACCTCAACTATGAGAGACAACATGAGAAAACGCTTCCAGAAAATCACAGTCTGATTTTTAATGTATTTATTTGTAAATTATGGTGGAAAATAAGTATTTTGTCACCTACAAACAAGCAAGATTTCTGTGTGTCACAGACCTGTAACTTCTTCTTTAAGAGGCTCCTCTGTCCTCCACTCATTACTTATAGTAATGGCACCTGTTTGAACTCGTTATCAGTATAAAAGACTCCTGTCCACAACCTCAAGCAGTCACACTCCAAACTCCACTATGGTAAGGACCAAAGAGCTGGCGAAGGACACCAAAAGCAAAATTGTAGCCCTGCACCAGACTGGGAAGACTGAATCTGCAATAGGCAAGCAGCTTGGTGTGAAGAAATCAACTGTGGGAGCAATAATTAGAAAATGGAAGAGCTACAAGACCACTGATAATCTTCCTTGATCTGGGGCTCAAGATCTCAACCCGTGGGGTCAAAATGATCACAAGAATGGTGAGCAAAAATTCCAGAACCACATGGGGGAACCTAGTGAATGACCTGCAGAGAGCTGGGACCAACATAACAAAGGCTACCATCAGTAACACACTACGCCGCCAGTGACTCAGATCCTGCAGTGCCAGACGTGTCCCCCTGCTTAAGCCAGTACATGTCTGGGGCCGACTGAGGTTTGCTAGAGAGCATTTGGATGATCCAGAAGAGTATTGGGAGAATGTCATATGGTCAGATGAAACCAAAGTAGAACTGTTTGGCAGAAACACAACTCGTCGTGTTTGGAGGAGAAAGAATGCTGAGTTGCATCCAAAGAACACCATACCTACTGTGAAGCATGGGGGTGGTAACATAATGCTTTGGGGCTGTTTCTCTGCAAAGGGACCAGGACGACTGATCCGTATACATGAAAGAATGAATGGGGCCATGTATGGTGAGATTTTGACTGCAAACCTTCTTCCATCAGCAAGGACACTGAAGATGAAAAGTGGCTGGGTCTTTCAGCATGACAATGATCCCAAGTACACTGGCAGGGCAATGAAGGAGTGGCTTCGTAAGAAGCATTTCAAGGTCCTGGAGTGACCTAGCCAGTCTCCAGATCTCAACCCTTTATTTAATGCTAAGTGCAAAAGTTTTGGCGCCCCTGTGTAATGTACCAAATCTACTTCTCTATCTTCCCACTGTCGTACAAAAATGAAATTTGGCAGGAGCATTCTTTAGGTCCTAAATAGGAAAATTACATTCCTGGGTCAAAACTCAACATACAGTTGGATTCTTTGTGATCTTAAAGAATTTTTTTCTAGCAAAGCACATGTGGCCATGGTGGCAATAAAATGTCATCTTCATAAATTCAGCAAATATACATTAGAACTAAAAGAATTTACAATGGAAAGTGTTTATTTTTTGTTAAAGCACAACTTTTTTTCATTTAATAATGATTTCTTTTTGCAAATTTCTGGAGCACCAATGGACTCCAAATTTTCCCCTATAGCTGCTAACTTAGTGATGGCATGGTGGGAAAGTATGTATATATTTTCAGAAAACAACCCCTTTTATGGCCACATGGTATGGTATGCTAGGTTTATCGATGATATTGTTAATTTGAGATAATAGGAAAATGGAAAGTATGGGAAGAATAGAGAGGGTGCAAGGTTTTGAAAAATATATAATATGATAATAATCCGAGCCACCAGTTCACATGCATGTTTCATACGGAAGAGATTCAATTTTCGGATCTAATTCTCTGTGGTGATGATAAATCAGGCAATATTGGAATTAAGATTAGAGATGAGCGAACGTACTCGGATAAGCGCTACTCGTCCGAGTAATTTGCTTTATCCGAGTATCGCTGTGCTCGTCTTGAAAGATTCGGGGAGCGCCGCTGCTGACAGGTGAGTTGCGGCGGGAAGCAGGGGAGAGCGGACGGGAGAGAAGGAGAGAAAGATCTCCCCTCCGTTCCTCCCGGCTCTCCCCTGCAGCTCCCCGCTCTGCGGCGCTCCCCGAATCTTTCAAGACGAGCACAGCGGTACTTGGATAAAGCACATTACTCGGACGAGTAGTGCTTATCCGAGTACGTTCGCTCATCTCTAATTAAGATGTTCAGGAAACCATCAGCAGGGAACACAATGTTGCATTCAGCAAGTTGCCACCCCCGACATACAGTAAGTGCTGTCCCTGTTGGACAGGGACAAAAGCGGGATTGTTCTAGAAATGAAGATTATGAATATATATATATATATATATATATGACGTGTATGAGATTATCACTATGGGTATAGAGTAAATCAGTGTTACACAGCGCGTGCATAAAATTAGACAAATCGAGGAAGGGAAGAACTTCTGGTGAGTCACATTAACAACGAAAAAGATGAAAAAAGTATATATGAGAACAGAAATAGAAGAATGGTATTCTCTACACAGTTTATTAAAAAAAAATTTACCAAATCAAGAAAATATTTCTCAGATATTTGCCAATCTTACGCCAAGACAATGACTTATGTGAGATACTGGATAATGGCATTGCAGTTGTTGACAGAAAAAATAGAAACCTTGGAAATATTCTTTCACCCAGCTTGTTTATTCTGAAAAAGAAAACGCGCTGCCTTACACAAAAAAGGTTTTTATTGATGCGGCGGCACCCAATGTAACGTGTGTCATCTAACTCTAAAAAAAGATACATTTACTAACAATGAGGAAACGAAGGAGTTTAAAATTAATACCTTTATTAATTGTAACACAATTGATGTAATATATATCATATGGTGTTTGGAATGTAAAATCAAATATGTGGGGAGTACAACCAGGAAATTAAAATCCTGCCTAGTGGAACACATAAGGGATATTAAAAATAATAATTCCAATTGCTCAGGAGATGCGAAACATTTTATGGATAAATATGCAGGAAACATGAGCACAATTAAATTCTATGGCATAGAAAAAGTACTGGATAAAGGGAAACAAAAAATTAGCCAAAATATGCTTCTTAAGGCCTTAGTCAGACGGGCGTTTTTTCGCGCGATTTGCGGATCGCATGACGGATGCGCATCCGCAAATCGCGTGACCGGTGCGCGCAAGTCGCCCGCAAATCGCCCGAAAATCTGCTCCTAGCTGCGTTTCATTAGAAACGGGCCGGAGCTGTCCAGCGCATTGCATTCAATGGAGACGGCAATACAGCCGTCTCCATTGAAAGCAATGCGCTGCGGGCGAGCCCGGGATGAATTGTCGGTAAGGGCTTAAATATATAAGCCCTTACCTGCAATTCATCCTAAAATGTGTTAAAATAAAAAAAAATTGTATACTCACCTTCTGCCGGCAGCCGGAGCTCCGTGCAGCCGTCCTGCAGTGGGTGTGAAGGGGGTGTGAGTCAGACCTGCCCCCTGATTGGCTCAGCGCTGAGCCAATCAGAGGCATGCCTCACTCACACCCATTCATGAATGGATGTGAGTCAGACCTGCCCCTGATTGGCTCAGCGCTGAGAGGCAGCAGTCACTCACCCATTCATGAATTCATGAATGGGTGTGTGAGTGTTTTCAGCCTCTGATTGGTCAGGGCTGTGACCAATCAGAGGCAGATCATTCAGCAGGCGGGGATTTTAAAGCCCCGCCGGCTGAATAGTGCCAAGAAGCAGTTCAGGAGAAGTGACAGCGGCCGCGGCTGGACTCCGGCTGCAGCGGAAAGGTGAGTATACAATTTTTTTTTTATTTTAACACATTTTAGGAGGAATTGCAGGGAAGGGCTTATATATTTAACCCCTTCCCGACAATTCACCCCGCGCATGCCAGCAGCCCATTGCTTTCAATGGAGCGGCTGTATTGCCGCTCCATTGAATTCAATGGGCATCGTTCTTCTCTGCCACAGCTGTTACAGCTGTGGCAGAGAAGAATGATTTGTCTTCTATATGTTCTCAATGGGGTCGGCGCTGCTGCCGCCGGCCCCATTGAGCGCATATACAGAAGAGAACAGGAATCGCAGATCGCAGATAGGTGCGATCTGCGATTTTTTGTTCTATAATTTATCGGACGAGCGCATAAAAAGCGCTCATGTGTCCGATACCATTGCAAAGCAATGGTTTTATAAAATCGCCGGACGCATGCGCATGCGCAAATCGCGGCTAAAAACGCCCGTCTGACTATGGCCTAAAAGAGAGGCGTTCTGGATTCTGAATTTGAATACAAGAACACCCAACGGAATGAACAATAAAACAGACTTGTTATATATTTATTAATAGAGGACTAGATTTTCTCATAGTTGTCAATAATAAAGAATAAATACTCTTAAAAAAATCACATCGTAGTTGGAATTAATATATAGAAAATACAAGAACAAGCAGGAAAGAAAAAGTTAATGTAATGTAAATTTCATATAGTACATAATGATGTGAGATGAGACTCTTGCGACATTTATAATACAATCTAGTTCTGAAATAATAGGAACAGAGTGATTAAAATGTTAAAGTGGAACATTGTCTTGAAACACTGAATTTTGATTGAAAAGAACACCAATTTACACAATCCTGGGTACAAATATATGATCTGAGAAATACACCCATTCCATTTATTAATTTAGTTCTCCCCTCTTGAAATCGCTCAAGCTTCAATATGTCCTCCTTGAGTACTGGTGCCCAAAATTCTACACAATATTCCATGTGTGATCTGACCAGTGGATTGTAAGGAGGAAGAACAATGTTCTTGTCATGTGCTCCTACTATTTTGAGGCATCCTATGAGCCTTGGCAGCAGCTGCTTGACACTGGTTACTCCAGTTAAGTAGAGATGAGTGAGTATACTCGCTAAGGCACATTACTCGAGCGAGTAATGCCTTAGCCGAGTATCTCCCTGCTCGTCTCTATAGATTCGGGGGCCGGCGGGGATCGGCGGGGGAGAGCGGGGAGGAACAGAGGGGAGATCTCTCTCCCCCCCCCCCCCCACCGCAAGTCACCTGTCACCTGCACCGGCCCCCGAATCTTTAAAGACGAGCGGGGAGATACTCGGCTAAGGCACTACTCGCTCGACCCCTCATGAACCCATGGTGACAAGGACTTACTGCTTTGTTTTCCTTGAGGTATTCTAGGATGGCATCTCTCAGAAACCCTTGAATATTTTTCCAATTATTCAAGTGAGACTTACCGGCCTGTAGTTACCAGGCTGTCTTCTTGACCCCTTAAAATCAAAACCCCCCAAACAAGAGCGCTATTATGTTTTATTGTTGGTTTCAGCAAACTTAAAATTTGCTGTTTTGCAATACATTATATGGTAGATTAAATTATGATTAGAGATGAGCGAACGTACTCGTCCGAGCTTGATGCTCAGGCGAATATTAGGGTGTTCGGGATGCTCGTTACTCGTAACGAGTACCACGCGATGTTCCGGTTACTTTCAGTTTCCTCTCTGAGACGTTAGCGCGCTTTTCTGGCCAATTGAAAGACAGGGAAGGCATTACAACTTCCCCCTGTGACGTTCAAGCCCTATACCACCCCCCTGCTGTGAGTGGCTGGGGAGATCAGATGTCACCCGAGTATAAAAGTCGGCCCCTCCCGCGGCTCGCCTCAGATGCGTTGTGAGTTAGCTGAGGGAAAGTGCTGTTGTGTTGGAGCTGCTGTAGGGAGAGCGTTAGGAGTTAGTGTAGGCTTCAAGAACCCCAACGGTCCTTTTCAGGGCCACATCTATCCGTGTGCAGTACTGTGGAGGGTGCTGTTAGCAGTGTTGCCCATTTTTTTTTTTTTCAAAATCGGCTGTCTGCAGAGCATTGCGCCCTGCATTAATAGTCCAGGGACAGAAGTGGTGCTTAGGCAGGGAGAGTGTTAGGAGTGAGTGTAGGCCTCAAGAACCCCAACGGTCCTTCTTAGGGCCACATTTAACCGTGTGCAGTACTGTGCAGGCTGCTGTTAGCAGTGTTGCATTTTTTTTTTTTTCAAAATCGGCTATGCAGAGCATTGCGCCCGGCAGTAATACTACAGGGAGAGAATTATGTAGGCAGGGCCAGAAGACATATATTATTGATTGAATATACGCAGTGGGCCTTTTCTTTTAAAAAAAGGGAAAAATTCTATGTGCCCTGCCTCTGTCAGTCCTCAGCGTTCTGTGTACGTGTGTGGTGGGTGGAGATAGTAAAAAATTCATACGCAGCCAGCTACGTTTAACAGCAGGCTTGCGCCAATTTATTTCCTGCCTGGGAAATTCCTTGCTCAGCTGTAGTTAATAACTCTGCAACACTAAAGTTCTGTGACACATTTGCAGGGGCACAACACAGTTATTAAACTTATTATTCATTGAATAGACGCAGTGGGCCTATCCTTTTAAAAAAAAGGGAAAAAAGTATATTTGGCCTGCCTCTGACAGTCCTCGGGGCTCTGGGTACGTGTGTGCTGCGTGGAGAACGTAAAAAAATCAGACGCAACCAGCTACGTTTAACAGCAGGCTTGCGCCACTTTCTTTCCTGCCTGTGAAATTCCTTGCTCAGCTGTAGTTAATAACTCTGCAACACTAAAGTTCTGTGACACATTTGCAGGGGCACAACAAAGTTATTAAACTTATTATTCATTGAATAGACGCAGTGGGCCTTTCCTTTTAAAAAAAAGGGAAAAAAGTATATTTGGCCTGCCTCTGACAGTCCTCGGGGCTCTGGGTACGTGTGTGCTGCGTGGAGAACGTTAAAAAATCAGACGCAGCCAGCTACGTTTAACAGCAGGCTTGCACCACTTTCTTTCCTGCCTGTGAAATTCCTTGCTCAGCTGTAGTTAATAACTCTGCAACACTAAAGTTCTGTGACACATTTGCAGGGGCACAACACAGTTATTAAACTTATTATTCATTGAATAGACGCAGTGGGCCTTTCCTTTTAAAAAAAAGGGAAAAAAGTATATTTGGCCTGCCTCTGACAGTCCTCGGGGCTCTGGGTACGTGTGTGCTGCGTGGAGAACGTTAAAAAATCAGACGCAGCCAGCTACGTTTAACAGCAGGCTTGCGCCACTTTCTTTCCTGCCTGGGAAATCAAATCACTGCTAATACACCATGCTGAGGGGTAGGGGTAGGCCTATAGGACGTGGACGCGGGCGAGGACGCGGAGGCTCAAGTCAGGGTGTGGGCACAGGCCGAGCCAGTGCGGTGGCCAGGGGTAGAGGCAGGGCCAGACCGAATAATCCACCAACTGTTTCCCAAAGCGCCCCCTCGCGCCATGCCACCCTGCACAGGTCAAGGTGCTCTACGGTGTGGCAGTTTTTCACAGAGACGCCTGACGACCGACGAACAGTGGTGTGCAACCTTTGTCGCGCCAAGATCAGCTGGGGAGGCACCACCAACAGCATGCGCAGACATATGATGGCCAAGCACCCCACAAGGTGGGACGATGCCCGTTCACCGCCTCCGGTTTGCACCACTGCCTCTCCCCCTGTGCCCCAACCTGCCACTGAGATCCAACCCCCCTCTGAGGACACAGGCACTACCGTCTACTGGCCTGCACCCACACCCTCACCTCCGCTGTCCTCGGCCCCATCCAGCAATGTCTCTCAGCGTAGCGTCCAGACGTCGCTAGCGCCACAGTTTGAGCGCAAGCGCAAGTACGACGCCACGCACCCGCACGCTCAAGCGTTAAACGTGCACATTGCAAAATTGATCAGCCTAGAGATGCTGCCGTATAGGCTTGTGGAAACGGAGGCTTTCAAAAGCATGATGGCGGCGGTGGCCCCGCGCTACTCGGTTCCCAGTCGCCACTACTTTTCCCGATGTGCCGTCCCAGGCCTGCATGACCACGTCTCCCGCAACATTGTACGCGCCCTCACCAACGCGGTTACTGCCAAGGTCCACTTAACAACGGACACGTGGACAAGCACAGGCGGGCAGGGCCACTATATCTCCCTGACGGCACATTGGGTGAATTTAGTGGAGGCTGGGACAGAGTCAGAGCCTGGGACCGCTCACGTCCTACCCACCCCCCGAATTGCTTGCCCCAGCTCGGTGGTGGTATCTGCGGGGGTGTATGCTTCCTCCACTAAACCACCCTCCTCCTCCTCCTACGCAACCTGTGTCTCGCAATCAAGATGTGTCAGCAGCAGCACGTCGCCAGCAGTCGGTGTCACGCGGCGTGGCAGCACAGCGGTGGGCAAGCGTCAGCAGGCCGTGCTGAAACTACTCAGCTTAGGAGAGAAGAGGCACACGGCCCACGAACTGCTGCAGGGTCTGACAGAGCAGACCGACCGCTGGCTTGCGCCGCTGAGCCTCCAACCGGGCATGGTCGTGTGTGACAACGGCCGTAAGCTGGTGGCGGCTCTGCAGCTCGGCAGCCTCACGCACGTGCCATGCCTGGCCCATGTGTTTAATTTGGTGGTTCAGCGCTTTCTGAAAAGCTACCCCCACTTGTCATACCTGCTCGGAAAGGTGCGCCGGATCTGCGCACATTTCCGCAAATCACACATGCACGCTGCCACCCTGCGGACCCTGCAACATCGGTTTAATCTGCCAGTGCACCGACTGCTGTGCGACGTGCCCACACAGTGGAACTCTACGCTCCACATGTTGGCCAGGCTCTATGAGCAGCGTAGAGCTATAGTGGAATACCAACTCCAACTTGCGCGGCGCAGTGGGAGTCAGCCTCCTCAATTACTTACAGAAGAGTGGGCCTGGTTGGCAGACATCTGCCAGGTCCTTGGAAAATTTGAGGAGTCTACCCAGGTGGTGAGCGGCGATGCTGCAATCATTAGCGTCACCATTCCTCTGCTATGCATCTTGAGAAGTTCCCTGCAAAGCATAAAGGCAGACGCTTTGCGCTCGGAAACAGAGCCGGGGGAAGACAGTATGTCGCTGGATAGTCAGAGCACCCTCCTGTCTATATCTCAGCGCATTCAGGAGGAGGAGGAGGAGCATGAGGAGGATGAGGAGGAGGGGGAAGAGACAGCTTGGCCCACTGGTGAGGGTACCCATGCTGCTTGCCTGTCATCCTTTCAGCGTGTATGGCCTGAGGAGGAGGAAGAGGAGGAGGAGGAGGATCCTGAAAGTGATCTTCCTAGTGAAGACAGCCATGTGTTGCGTACAGGTACCCTGGCACACATGGCTGACTTCATGTTAGGATGCCTTTCTCGTGACCCTCGCTTTACACGCATTCTGGCCACTACGGATTACTGGGTGTACACACTGCTCGACCCACGGTATAAGGAGAGCCTTTGCACTCTCATTCCCGAAGAGGAAAGGGGTTCGAGAATGATGCTATACCACAGGGCGCTGGTGGACAAACTGATGGTAAACTTCCCATCCGACAGCGCTAGTGGCAGAAGGTGCAGTTCCGAGGGCCAGGTAGCAGGGGAGGCGCAGAGATCAGGCAGCATGTACAGCGCAGGCAGGGGAACATTCTCCAAGGCCTTTGCCAGCTTTATGGCTCCCCAGCAAGACTGTGTCACCGCTCCCCAGTCAAGGCTGAGTCGGCGGGAGCACTGTAAAAGGATGGTGAGGGAGTACGTAGCCGATCGCACGACCGTCCTCCCTGACGCCTCTGCCACCTACAACTACTGGGTGTCGAAGCTGGACACGTGGCCTGAACTCGCGCTGTATGCCCTGGAGGTGCTTGCTTGTCCTGCGGCTAGCGTCTTGTCAGAGAGTGTGTTTAGTGTGGCTGGGGGAATCATCACGGATAAGCGTACCCACCTGTCAACCGACAGTGCCGACAGGCTTACACTCATCAAGATGAACAAAGCCTGGATTTCCCCAGACTTCTCTTCTCCACCAGCGGACAGCAGCGATACCTAAGCAATACGTAGGCTGCACCCGCGGATGGAAGCATCGTTCTCTCTCACCATCCAAAACGGGGACATTTCTGCTTCATCAATCTGTGTCTAATATTCCTCCTCCTCCTCCTCCTGCTCCTCCTCCTGAAACCTCACGTAATCACGCCGAACGGGAAGAGAGAATTATAAATGCATCTGAAACCACATCTAAAGAACCCCAGTCAGACTGGGGCATGCAGTGTGGGCCGAAGCCCACCTGCATTAAGCACGACATTACTACCTCCGCTGTGTTGGGCAATGCAATGGGATATATTTATGTACCGCCGGTGGCTTCCTGGCACCCACCCATGCTGTGGGTCCACAGAGAATTATAAATGCATCTGAAACCACATCTAAAGAACCCCAGTCAGACTGGGGCATGCAGTGTGGGCCGAAGCCCACCTGCATTAAGCACGACATTACTACCTCAGCTGTGTTGGGCAATGCAATGGGATATTTTTATGTACCGCCGGTGGGTTCCAGGGAGCCACCCATGCTGTGGGTCCACAGGAAATTATAAATGCATCTGTTCCCACTTCTAAAGAACCCCAGTCTGACTGGGGCATGCAGTGTGGGCCGAAGCCCACCTGCATTAAGCACGATATTACTACCTCAGCTGTGTTGGGCAATGCAATGGGATATTTTTATGTACCGCCGGTGGGTTCCAGGCAGCCACCCATGCTGTCGGTCCACAGGGACTTCACAATAGGGAGTTGTACCTGCCTGTGTCTATGAATTAAAAACCGCGGTCTGACTGGGGCATGCAGACACCTTGACAGAATGAATAGTGTGTGGCACATAGGTTCCCCATTGCTATGCCCACGTGTGCAGCTCCTGATGGCGGTGGCACAGGATTATATTTCTCATTGCTTCTGTACAGCATTGTGGGCTATCGCCCTGCCCCTTTTAAAGAGGGTCGCTGCCTAGCCGTGCCAACCCTCTGCAGTGTGTGCCTGCGGTTCCTCGTCATGGCAGACGCACTTATAAATAGACATGAGGGTGGTGTGGCATGAGGGCAGCTGAAGGCTGCGCAGGGACACTTTGGTGTGCGCTGTGGACACTGGGTCGTGCAGGGGGGGTTGGGCAGCATGTAACCCAGGAGAAGTGGCAGCGGAGTGTCATGCAGGCAGTGATTGTGCTTTGTTGGAGGTAGTGTGGTGCTTAGCTAAGGTATGCCTTGCTAATGAGGGTTTTTCAGAAGTAAAAGTTGTTGGGAGGGGGGGGGCCCACTCTTGCCGGTATTGTGGCTTAATAGTGGGACCTGTGAACTTGAGATGCAGCCCAACATGTAGCCCCTCGCCTGCCCTATCCGTTGCTGTGTCGTTCCCATCACTTTCTTGAGTTGCCCAGATTTTCACACATGAAAACCTTAGCGAGCATCGGCGAAATACAAAAATGCTCGGGTCGCCCATTGACTTCAATGGGGTTCGTTACTCGAAACGAACCCTCGAGCATCGCGAAAAGTTCGTCCCGAGTAACGAGCACCCGAGCATTTTGGTGCTCGCTCATCTCTAATTATGATATTAATAACTACAATTTGTCCAAACAAAACCAAATCCACACATACACTACCGTTCAAAAGTTTGGGGTCACATTGAAATGTCCTTATTTTTGAAGGAAAAGCACTGTACTTTTCAATGAAGATAACTTTAAACTAGTCCTAACTTTAAACAAATGCACTCTATACATTGCTAATGTGGTAAATGACTATTCTAGCTGCAAATGCCTGTTTTTTTGTGCAAAATCTACAAAGGTGAATAGAGGCCCATTTCCAGCAACTATCACTCCAGTGTTCTAATGGTACAATGTGTTTGCTCATTGGCTCAGAAGGCTAATTGATGATTAGAAAACCCTTGTGCAATCATGTTCACACATCTGAAAACAGTCTAGCTCGTTACAGAAGCTACAAAACTGACCTTCCTGTGAGCAGATTGAGTTTCCGGAGCATCACATTTGTGGGGTCAATTAAACGCTCAAAATGGCCAGAAACAGAGAACTTTCATCTGAAACTCGACAGTCTATTCTTGTTCTTAGAAATGAAGGCTATTCCATGCGAGAAATTGCTAAGAAATTGAAGATTTCCTACAACGGTGTGTACTACTCCCTTCAGAGGACAGCACAAACAGGCTCTAACCAGAGTAGAAAAAGAAGTGGGAGGCCGCGTTGCACAACTAAGCAAGAAGGTAAGCACATTAGAGTCTCTAGTTTGAGAAACAGACGCCTCACAGGTACCCAACTGGCATCTTCATTAAATAGTACCCGCAAAACACCAGTGTCAACATCTACAGTGAAGAGGCGGCTGCGGGATTTTGGGCTTCAGGGCAGAGTGGCAAAGAAAAAGCCATATCTGAGACTGGCCAATAAAAGAAAAAGATTAAGATGGGCAAAAGAACACAGACATTGGACAGAGGAAGACTGGAAAAAAGTGTTGTGGACGGATGAATCCAAGTTTGAGGTGTTTGGATCACAAAGAAGAACGTTTGTGAGACGCAGAACAAATGAAAAGATGCTGGAAGAATGCCTGACGCCATCTGTTAAGCATGGTGGAGGTAATGTGATGGTCTGGGGTTGCTTTGGTGCTGGTAAGGTGGGAGACTTGTACAGGGTAAAAGGGATTCTGAATAAGGAAGGCTATCACTCCATTTTGCAACGCCATGCCATACCCAGTGGACAGCGCTTGATTGGAACCAATTTCATCCTACAACAGGACAATGACCCTAAACACACCTCCAAATTGTGCAAGAACTATTTACAGCAGAAGCAGGCAGCTGGTATTTTATCTGTAATGGAGTGGCCAGCGCAGTCACCAGATCTGAACCCCATTGAGCTGTTGTGGGAGCAGCTTGACCGTATGGTATGCCAGAAGTGCCCATCCAACCAATCCAACTTGTGGGAGATGCTTCTAGAAGCGTGGGGTGCAATTTCACAAGCTTACCTCAACAAATTAACAGCTAGAATGTCAAAGGTGTGCAATGCTGTAATTGCTGCAAAAGGAGGATTCTTTGACGAAAGCAAAGTTTGATGTAAAAACAATGTTATTTCAAATACAAATCATTATTTCTAACCTTGTCAATGTCTTGACTCTATTTTCTATTCATTTCACAACGCATGGTGGTGAATAAGTGTGACTTTTCATGGAAAACACAAAATTGTTTGGGTGACCCCAAACTTTTGAACGGTAGTGTAGGTATAGAAACTTAAAAAGGTTGGGGTGCCCCTGAAGTATAAGTCAGGCCTAAAAATTTATTATGGAGTCTATAAGTTGAAGACAAAATGTCTTTGAGGAGTAATGTGTTGTGTAGTGGCATTCCCAATCAGAGAAACACCCCACAAATGGATATGAGTAGCACAAGAACGAGGGTAAAAACAATGGCAAAATAGTGCATCGCTTCATTGAAGGGACAGCAGCGGACACTTCATTCCATACTAAGCACAGCGTTGTACATTAACTAGTGGCTTTGCCTGGTACAGCTCAATCCCCATTGCTATGATTAATGAATGTTATATCACAGGCCTGGGAAGAGGCCGCAGTGGCGTGCTCAACCAGGAACTGTGATCTCTTCAATCAGATGATTGGCGGGAATGCCGAGCGCCAGATAGGTCAACAATTGTTTATTCATGGATAATTACGCTGCAGATTTCAGCTGTTCTTGTAAAATGCATGGAACTGGCCTGAATGTACTTGTTGTATCCATTGAAAAAAAGAAAAACTAGAAGTCTATGTAAATAAGGAATTAAATATTAGTTATACAAAATCCTGCGCTCGTAGGATCGCCTATATAAAATAAAACTCATCCATTGATAGCCGTATAAACAGGCTAGTCCCAACAATTACTTTGAAAAAGGGGGATATGTGGAACACAGAAGCCCCCCTCCTAGTAATAGTATATCAGAAGAACGTAAATGGTGTAAGCACGGCCCGTTACTCCGTATATAGATGAAGTAAACTTCCTTTATTGGACAGACAAAACTATGGCAACGCGTTTCTGTAAATAATCGCACCTTTCTAAAGCCTAAATGTACTTGTTGCATCTATTGGAGAAAAAAAACTAGAAGTCCATGTAGTCTAGTGTCTTCATTATGGAACTGGATGGAACGAACACGCTGCTGGGAGAACAGTGTAGGATTATTCATTTTTGCATTTTCAGCATACTCTGGAGTGCAGAACACATACTCTAGCTGTACGTTATTGACAGGAACATCTCTTGAGCATTTTTTCGAGCTGGGCATCATTACTGAAGCACACTCAGATCATAGAATCACAGAATAGTAGAGTTGGAAGGGACCTCGAGGGTCATCTGGTCCAACCCCTAGCTCAAGGCAGGATTCACCAAGTTATCCCAGAGCCGGTAAATGAAGTACAAAAAATATACCAGCGCTCCAGTGTTTGAAAAAGTATCAGACAGATGGTATATATATATATATATATATATATATATATATATATATATATATATATATATATATATATATGGGGATAATATCACACCCAGTTATGCAGCATATATCACTTACTTCTCAGGGGGTGCTTATTGAAAAGCACCCCTGGATCCCGGAAAACAGGCAGAATCCAAATATTGGATAAGGAAATCTTTATTATGCGACGCGTTTTGGCCGAGCAGTCGGCCTTTCTCAAGCATAAAATCATATACAACAAATTGACAATTTATAGAACATTCATACCAATCAGGTAAAGGGCATTTAGGTCGTGTCTCCCTTAGATGACGTTTCATCCTATCAGATAGAAAATATGGTGAGGATCATGCACAGGGGCAGAGCTGGATAGCTCGCCCCTCTGTGCATTAGGGTAGGTACGTCTTTGATGGACGTGGTTATGGGCGTGGCATCAATGATGCGATGCGTCAGACATCATTGGTGGGCGTGGTTATAATCACGTGGTTAATAACGAAATATACTCTATGGCACCTAACTAAGTTATAATGTCCTGTGGCTGGATATAAAATGAAAACGCTATGGCTCATAGGGAATATAATATCACGCTGCGGCCTGTGGAAAATGTACTGTCGCATGACCGCGGGCGTCATTGATGACGCCGTGGTCTATAGAGGGTGTGTCAGAGAGGCCACATAACCGCCGATGTCAGTAATGACGCCGCGGTCTATAGGGGGGGGTGGCCGGAGAATCACATGACCGCGGACGTCCGTCAAGAAGCCGCGGTCTGTGAGGGGTGTGGTAATTGTGGCATCACATGGCCGCGGACGTCACTCATGACGCCGAGGTCCATGGAGGTGGTATCCTATCACATGACCGCGCACGTCAGTAGTGATGCCGCGGTCCATAAGGGGTGTGGCCAGAAAATCACATGACCGCGGATGTCCGTCATGACGCCGCGGTCTGTGAGGGGTGTAGTAATTGTGACATCACATGGCCGCGGACGTCACTCCTGACGCCGAGGTCCATGGAGGTGGTGTCAAAAGCATCACATGACCGCAGGCATTCCCCCTAACAACAAGGTAATAGGGATTGTGTCACATGATTACAGGCATATCATAAATTGTATCTTTTGACATTAAATCAATAAATCAGCCATTGTCCCAAAAAAGTTCAATAGACCAACCATATTAAATACTCAAGTGGGTTTCAAGTGGTTGAACTTCTACTTATCATAAGTTGTTTATGAACTGTGTATTTGCATATGGATAAACATAAAAAAATATATATACATATTGTACTTTTTTAGGTGTTAGGTGCAAATATCTGGATCTGCATATGGATAAACATAAAAAAGTATACATATCTATTGTACTTTTTTAGGTGTTAGGTGCAGATATCTACTTATTGTATTTACATTAATGCATAGATTAAATAATCGATGTTTTATCCGTTTATTGTTGATAATATATATTTACACAAATTGATATATTGGTACATATTTCATCTTAACTTGATATACGAAGTTGATAATTTAATCTATATTTCGTTATTAACCACGTGATTATAACCACGCCCACCAATGATGTCGGACGCATCGCATCATTGATGCCACGCCCATCAGACGTACCTACCCTAATGCACAGAGGGGCGAGCTATCCAGTTGTTCTATAAATTGTCAATTTGTTGTATATGATTTTATGCTTGAGAAAGGCCGACTGCTCGGCCAAAACGCGTCGCACAATAAAGATTTCCTTATCCAATATTTGGATTCTGCCTGTTTTCCAGAATCCAGGGGTGCTTTTCAATAAGCACCCCTGAGAAGTAGTGTCTCTAACGACCAGTGCAAGAAAATCTAACCCATGCCTTATGATTTGCTACGTGACCTTGGGACCTTGACGTACCGGAGCCTGTTCTACGGGCCCGGCGTCACGGGTGAGTCCTTGTTTTCATAGTGCCTTTATACACAAATTTTATATAATTTTATTTTGATAGCTTATTATTTATTCCATTGTCTGGAGCGCTACCCATTATTACTTCTTTTCCAAGTTATCCCAGACAGATATTTGTCCAGCCTTTGATTGAACACTTCCATTGAAGGATAACTCACCACCTCCCCCGGTAACCTGTTCCATTCATTGATCACCCTCACTGTCTGAAAGTTTTTTGGTTTTTTTTCTAATGTCTAATTTGTGATCCCTCTGTACTTTAACAGCCCTTCAAATATTTGCAGACAGTTATTAAGTCTCCTCTCGGCATTCTTTTTAGCAAGCTAAACAGTCCCAGATCCTTTAACCGTTCCTCACAGACATGATTTGCAGACCGCTCATCGTCTTGGTAACTCTTCTCTGAACTTGCTCCAGTTTATCTAGGTCTTTTTTAAAGGAAGGAAGGGGGGTGGGGGGGGGGGGTGCCCAGAACTGGACGCAGTATTCCAGATGAGGTCTGACTAAGGAAGAGCAGAGGGGGATAATTACCTCACATGATCTAGACTCTATGCTTCTCAATACATCCCAGAATTGTGTTTGCCTTTTTATCTGCTGTATCACATTGGTGACTCATGTTCAGTCTATGAACTATTAGTATATACACAAGTCTTTTTTACATGTGCTGCTTAACCCAATTCCTCCCATTCTGTATGTGCTTTTTTTCATTTTTCTTGCCCAGATGTAGGACTTCTTCTTTGTCCTTGTTAAATACCATTACTTCAAGCTTTTCTGGTTCTTTTTGAGTAATCTCTTCCCTAGTGTTAGCTATCCCTCCTAGCTTTGTGGCATTGGTAAATTTGATCAGTTTCCCCATCAATTCCCTCATCCATATCATTTATAAAAACATTGAACACCACTGGGCCTTGTGGCTCCCCACTTGATACATTCTTACATTTGGATATGCAGCCATTTATAACCACTCTGAGTATGATCACTCAGCTAGTTGTGAATCCACCTAATAGTTGCCTTGTCATTTTTTTCAAGAAGTATGGTATGAGATGTTTGTTTGTTACAAACCCATGCTGGCTCTGGTTAATTACTCCATTTTTATCCAAGTACTTGCATACATGCAGTTTAATAATTTGTTCAAAGATCTTTCCTGGAATATAGAAGTCAGGCTCACAGGCCTGTAGTTTCCTGAATCCACCTTCTTCCCTTTTTTGAAGATAGGAACAACATTTGCCCTTTTTCAATCCTCTGGGACTTCTTCTGTTCTCCAGGAATTTTCTGAGATTATGGAGAGTGGGGCAGCAATTACCTCTGCTGCTTTCTTTAGTATCCTAGGTTGTAATTTATCTACACCTTGAGACTTCAATTCATTTACGTTCGCTTTGTGTTCCTTCACCATCTCTCTGCTTACAGATAGCCTGCATTCGTTTACTGCACCAATAACAGAGGGAAGATCAGTTGATGTTCCATCTACTCTGAGAGAAACCAGATACAAAAGTAAGAATTTAAAAGTTCTCAATATTATTCTTAACCAATTCATCATTTTCAGCTTGTAAGCATCCAATAGCATCTTTGATTTTCCTTTTGCTATCGGCCTCCCTTGCAAGCCTCAATTCATTATAAGCTTTAGTTTTTCTGACACTTTATATTGTGCATCAAGATATCTCTCTTCACCCCCTTTCATTTGATAAACATTTGTCTTACTAGTGCTGCACACTAGGGGTTGAGTGGGGGCAAACTGAGGAATTGAGAAGATTACACTGGCTCTGCTCAATTCAAAAGCAGGGTTGAGAGCATAGCATCAAGTTGGCAACACCCAGTGCAAAACCACTTCCAGTTTATCCTGGATCCAGGGCTGGTCTTGGGAGGAAGGGGGTATAATAAAATGAAGCAAACTAAGGAATTGGGGGACCCCAGGTAATCTGAGAAACTGGCTAGACTTGTCAACGTGGAACAGTTTAGACAGGTTGTGACCTCTTCTCTCAGTTGTGGCGTAGCACAAGGGGTTGCAATTGCATGGGCCATATGGTAGGAGGGCCTAAGGGCCCCCTTCACCACCGTGAATTCCACACGTCGGCCAAAAATCCAACTCTTTTCAGAGTCCTGTATGTGTGCTTTTCCCTAGACCTGTATGGTAAGATGCACGCACAGTACTCTAAAACGAGTTGGCTTTTTACCCGTAACACAGACTTTTAAATTGACGATCACCACAGGAACCAAGTAGCGGGTAAGTATGAAGAATACCTCACCTGGCTCCCTTTAACCTGCCCTAACAGTACCACGGGTTAGTTTATGGTGCTTTCGGCAAGTGACCGTTTCCTCTTAACTCCAAATTGTCTTCACCAATATGTGCAGAGCAGCACACCTTCCCATAAACTTGCTCAATGTAAAGCCCCACCACACGCCTCACCACTGTGCATCAGAATTTGGCTTTCTTAATAATTATTACTATACAATAATTTAGTCACCAACCAGCATGCCCGTTCACACTACATTCACCATGGATTTGCACTTGAGTACATGCCCAAGTCTGCTACAAAAGACAAGCGTTTTTGGCACCATAGCTTAGTGTGGATCTTGTACAAAAAAATAGATTATACCTACCTGATAATCAGGTTTCCAGGAGTCTCCACGACAGCACCAATTGAGATTGCCTCCTCCTGATAGGACAGGAACACACTGAGAGGTTAAAAGCTCCCCCCCTTCCCCACTTTCCTCAGTGGATTCTAACGAATTGCCGGGGTAGGAGCTCAACTTAAATTTCTTCCCTTAACCGGGGTTTTTTGTTGATTATAAAATTTTATTATATTATATATTTATTCATTTTTTATATTATATTCTATAGTTTCTTTTCTATCCATTTAGGGGGGGGGAAGGTACAGGTGCTGTCATGGAGACTTCTGGAAACCTGATTATCAGGTAGGTATAATCCGTTTTTTCCCCCAGTCGTCTCCACGACAGCACCAATTGAGATGTACCAACTAAAGTTTATTAGGGTGGGATTGCTGCCGAGAGGACTTTGCGGCCGAAGGCCATGTCCTCGTCCTGCTGCACTTTTACCCTATAGTGTTTAGTGAACGTGTGGGGTTTTTTCCAGACTGCGGCTTTGCATATCTGCTCGACCGAAGCTGAGCTATTTTCGGCCCATGAGGATGCAACTGCCCTTGTAGAATGGGCTTTAAGAGCTAAGGGGATTTCCTTCCCTAAGGGCCTTATAGGACTCTATGATGGCCAGGCGGATCCACCTGGCTATGGAGTTTTTTGCCGCTTTGTTCCCTTTATTTGGGCCACTGAACTGGACGAACAGGTTGTCGTCCCGTCTCTAGTGGCTTGTTGCATCTATGTAGTCTAGGACTGCTCTCCTGACGTCCAGGCAGCTTAGGGTTTTTCTTCCTCGTTTTTAGGTTTGCTAAAAAATGAGGGAATTATTATGTCCTGGGACCTATGAAAATGTGATACCACTTTGTCCGAGATTTTTAGAAATGGGTGGCGAATGGACAAAGCCTGAAGCTCGCTAACCCTCCTCGCAGACGTGATGGCTACTAGAAAAACGGTCTTGATCGTAAGCATTTTTATCGGTAGTGCTTCGATCAGCTCGAATGGCTCCGCTGACATGGCCCTTAGAACCCAATTAAGGTTCCAGTCTGGAACAAGTTTTATGGGTCTAGGTCGTAATCTAGCTGCTGCTGTCAGGAACCTGTTGACCCATCTATTGTCCGCGAACTTTGTGTCGCATATGGCGCTAAGGGCTGCGACCTGGACCTTCAGGGTACTTGGAGAGAGGCCCATCTGTAGGCCCTCCTGCAAGAATTCTAAGATCAAAGGGATGCTCGGGATAGAATCCCCCGGAATCCCTTTCCTGTCTCCATGAGGAGAACCTTCTCCAAACCTTCTGGTAGATAAGGTGGGTCGTCTTTTTTCTGCTGGACATTAACGTTTCTACCACGCTTTGTGAGAATCCCTATCCCCCTTAGTGAGGATTCCTCAAGAGCCATGCTGTTAAGTGGAGTCTGTCTAAGCCCGGGTGGTTCAGTGGCCCCTGTGATAGCAGATCTGTCCAGGTCGGAAAGGTGACTGGGTCCTGGACACTCAATGTTGTCAGAAGACCGAACCAACTTCTCTTGGGCCAGAAGGGGGTCACCAGGATTAGCGTGCATACCTGGGTTCTGAAATGTTGCAAGACCCTGGGGATCAGCGGTATCGGAGGAAACGCGTACGCTAGCCCCTTTCCGCAGTCCTGGCCTAGGGCGTCTATTGCTGTAGGACGATCTCCTGGCCGGAGGGAGAAGAAATTGCCTACTTTGGCGTTCTCCCTGGTTGCAAATAGGTCCAATTGTGGGGACCCCCACCGGTTGGTCAGGATTCTGAATGCCTCCAGGGAGAGAGACCATTCTCCTGGGTTTATCTGCCTCCTGCTGAGGAAGTCCGCTTTTTGGTTTAGCGTCCCTTTTAAGTGTGTTGCCGTGATCGAAAGGATCCGGCCCTCTGCCCAGTGGAAGATTTTCTGCGAAATGTTTTGCAGGGCAGGAGACCTTGTGCCCCCCTGGTGCCGAATATGGGCGACCGTGGTGGTATTGTCTGACAGTATCTTTATATGCTGGTTCCGTAGCGAGTTTCCTAACTGCTGTAGGACCCGCCATACGGCCTGTAGCTCTCCGTAATTAGAGGATTGTTCTTTTATCCTTTGGAACCACGGGCCCTGAAAGAACTGGTCCCCCCACATGCGCTCCCCATCCCCAGGCACTTGCGTCTACATATTATAAAAAGAATGACACCTAGCACATCTTTCAATGCCCAATAGTTAGAGAACCATCATTTTTGATAATTTATATCTTAGTTACCCTTGGAAAACTAACCCCATAACCAAATGAGACTGAAAACTGAGATTTTTATTCCATTAACAAAAAGTGCACGTGTTTGGAAAAATAGGAGACAGTTAGGCGTTTTGTCCTAGAATTAACCTTCTGTGGGTTTTCAAGCACTACGGTATTTTAAAAACTTTATAAATAAGGCCTTGGTCACACTGCTAACGATGGCTCCATTCAAAGCATTCACTGGTAGTTTCACTGCAAGAATACACAGCATGCAATACTATGCTTACTGTCAAAAAGACAAACTACAATAGATTCCATAAGTCACTTAAGGCTAAGGCGCTACTAGTATTTATCACACAACAGATATAGCAGTGTTGGGGCTTCATTTATAAAAGAAAGCTACAAAACATAAAAGTGTCAGGGATTAACAAAATGCCATTTTAAATTTGAAGTTCAGAAGAATAGTTTAGAAAAGTTTATTTACTCAACAAAAAACGTACAAGTGGATCAACAGGGAAAAACAAAGATATACAGTTTTATGAATGCGATCTTCATATCCATGACGATATAAATATTATTTGGTCCAGCTAACTTTAGGGATATCATAATGTTCAGTAAGTGTGTCCAGATGGCGATTAAAATCCTAAAAATAAAAAAAATAAAATTATTAACAATCCCCTGGAATTAAAGCGACACCACAGTTCTAAAAAAGAAAAATACAACGAAAAGAAAAACCCAAGATGGCTGCAACGCTTCTCCAAGTACATGATGCACACTGTATGTTGCTAGTGCAATGGTAGTTTGAGATTACACTCTTCTCTGATTGGCTAATCTAAAGAATTGAGTAATTTCTTACTGTCAATGTGCAGTGTACATCAGGTAGTAAAAACATGTGTCCTGCAGAGAATAAAGCCCCTCGGCTGTGGACATGACAGCTCCATGCTGTCGGTGTCCGCAGGTAGCTGACAGCATGGAGCTGTCATCCCGGGCTGTACGGACCCCCCCGACATTGCAATCGGCGCTATCCAATGATCCAATGGATAGCGCCGATCGCAAAAAAGTAAATAAAAGTTGAAAAAAAGTTACATATTCAGCTGCCCTGATGGATCGGATCCATCGGGGCAGCTGAAATTACTCACCGAGGTCCGCCGCACTGCTACCCGCTCTCCCGATGCTCCGGGCCCCGTAGCCGTCCTTCTGCGCATGCGCGCCAGGCGGCATTATGTCAGCCGCATGCGCAGAAGGCCCGGCGGCGCGTGAAATTTAACCCCTTAACGACCAGCCCATAGTGTTTTTACGTCCTCCCGAAGTGGGCCTTATTCTCCGAGGACGTAAAAACATGCTTCCTGCAGAGAATAATGCCCCTCGGGCTGTGGACGTGACAGCTCCATGCTGTTGGTGTCCGCAGGTAGCTGACAGCATGGAGCTGTCATCCCGGGCTGTTCGGAGCCCCCCCCGGCATTGCGATCGGCGCTATGCAATGGATAGCGCCGATCGCAAAAAAGTAAATGAAAGTGCAATAAAAGTTAAAGATTCAGCTGCTCTGATGGATCGGATCCATCGGAGCAGCTGAAATTACTCACCGATGTCCGTCGCACGACTCCCAGCTGTCCCGATGCTCCGGGCGCCGTAGCCGTCCTTCTGCGCATGCGCGCCTGGCGGCATTACGTCAGCCGCATGCGCAGAAGGCCCGGTGGCGCGGGAGACTTAAAATCTCCTGGCTCCCGGCTCCTGTAGGTAGCCGGGAGGCAGGAGATGTCAGCGGGGACTGTGGTGAGCGGTCCCCGGTACCGCGATCGCCGTTATCCAATGGATAGCGGCGATCGCAAAAAAGTTAAAAAAAAGTGTAAAAAAAGAAAAGTTTCACCTCCCCTCATGGATCGGATCCATGAGGGGAGGTGAAAATACTCACCTCAGGTCCGCCGATGTCCTCCGGCCGGTGTCTGGACCCCCCGCTGGCTTCTGCGATGTGCCGATGCGGCGCGCATGCGCAGAAGCCGGCGAGCCCGGCAAATTCAAAATCTCCCTGCACCCGGCTGTCACAGATAGCCGAGTGCAGGGAGATATGACTGGGGACCGCTGTATGCGGTTTCCAGTCATATGATCACCGTTATCCATCAGATAACGGTGATCATATAAAGTTAAAAAGTAAAAAAAAAAAAAAAAAGTTAAAAGTAAAAAAAAGTTTAAAAAGTTAAAGTTTCATCTCCCCTTATGGATCGTATCCGTAAGGGGGGATGAAATTACGTACCCAAGGTCCCGGATTTGTTCCCTGGTGGGATGTTGATCCGCGGATGTTACCCCAGCTTCGGCGCATGCGCCCGTCAGCATGATGGCGGACGCATGCGCAAAAGTGAAAGATTGCCCAAGAAATATAAAATCTCCCTGCTTCTGCCTACCAAAGGTAGCCAAGAGCCTGGAGATGTCACGGGGAGCCGCGGTATGCGGTTACTGGTCACGTGATCGCCGTTATCCAATGCATAATGGCGATCACGTAAAAGTTCTTTAAAAAGTGGCAGTTTCATTTCCCCTCACCGATGCGATCGGTGGGGGGAGATGAAACATCTTCTCGGAGGCTTCCGCATTTGAATCCAGATGCGATTATCCTCTATGGACCCTTCCGGCTGCTGCGCATGCGCCCGCCGGCAAAATGCCGGACACATTCGCAGGAGCCGGGAAGCCCAGGAAATGTTAAATCTCCTTGCTCCCAGCGACCAACGGTTGCTGAGTGCTTGGAGCAGTGACCGGTGGCCTCGCTGAGCGGTCCCTGGTCACATGATAAAGTAGCGAACTAACATTAGGCCGGTCACGCGTGACCGGAGAGGAATTACAGGTTCTGCATGCGCTTGATCAGCGGTAATCCACGGATCAATCGCATGCATTGGATTACACAATTCCCCCCAATTAGCGGGTCGGAATTACGTAATCCACTCGCAGAAACAGAACACGGCATGCTATATTTTACCACGAATATCTGCGACCTAGAGCCCTTTGTGCTCTATGACCGCGGATATACCCGCAGCCCATATGCAAACACATTGTGTACGGGCTGCGGGTACCCGAGTCATCTCTAAGCGACGGCACGGGAAATGCAAACAAAAAACCGCCTGTGTAAGTAGGCAGTTATGTGCAGTACATTACGCAACCGTACGCAGGGTTACAGCCGGGCTCACAGCTGGAATCCGCTGCGGGCCTCCGCAAGCAGATTCCGCCTACAGCTACGTGAGCCCGGCGTTATTCAGACCGCTACCTGTAATTCTTAATTTACAAGAAGCCTCGGGAACGCTCGCCTTCCTGCAGTTCCAGGAGCAGCTTGTTGAGCGCCTTCTCTGTGAGACCGCTGCACCGCAGCAAGATTACAAAGCCTCACAGCGCCACTTTCTACACCCCATCCCCGCCGCTGAGGTTACGAAATACCCCCCAAAATACATGAGAGGAGGGGGGGGGATACCCGGTTTTCTTGCCCCATGTGCCCAGCCCAACCAGCCTCCGTAATTACCCCTGTCTTCGGACATAAAACGCATTTATATTATTACCTTGATCTAATATTTAGGGAATGCCAAAAAATGGGGATGGCGGGGGGGGGGGGGGGGGATTATTTTTAGGAAGTCAATTTTTTTTCCGTATAAGTGGGCAATGGGGCCTTGAATTTATTCAGTTCTGCCCTGAAATCCAGCGGGCATTCCCTCCATTATGGGCCTAGCCATGTGTCCTGTAAGTAGATTAGGGCCACAATGGGTATGTTTCTGAACAGGGGACAAACAGGGGTATCCATTTTGGGGTGAAAGTCTTCATTCCTATGTACACTGTACAAAAAAAACAGTTTTTAAATTGACAAAATTGCCAAACAAATGAAAATCATAATTTTTTCCTTTTGCTTTGCTTAGATTCATTCAAATACTTTGGGGTCAAAATATGCAGTACACCCCTAGATGAATTTGTTAAGGGGTCTGGTTTTTAAAATGGGTCATTTGTGGGGGTTCTCTATCGTTTTGGACGCTCAATGGCTCTACATGTGGGCAATGGGGACTGGAATTTATTCCGTTGTACCCTGAAATCCAACGGGTGCTCCTTCCATTATAGGCCTAGCTATGTTTCCTTTAAGTAGATTAGGGCCACAATGGGTATGTTTCTGAACACGGGACAAATGGGGGTATCCATTTTGGGGCGAAAGTCTTCATTCCTATGTACACTTTCCAAAAAAAACAGTTTTTAAATTGACACAATTGCCAAAAAAATGAAAATCGTAATTTTTTCCTTCTGCTTGGCTTAGATTCATTCAAAAACTGTGAAGTCAAAAAAGTCATTATACCCCTAGATAGATTCGTTAGGGGGTCTACTTTTCAAAATGGGGTCACTTGTGGGGGTTCTCCATCGTTTTGGTCACTCAATGGCTCTACAAGTGGGCAATAGGGCCTAAATCTCCTTCAAGCAAAATTTCTGTTCCAAAAGCCACCGGTTGCTCCTTTCATTTTGGGCCCCATTGTGCATATAGACGTAATACTAGGGCCACAATGGGTATGTGTCTGAGCACGGGACAAACAGGGGTATCCATTTTGGGGTGCAAGTCTTCATTCATATATGTGTGGTACAAAAAAAACTGCTTTTGAAATGACAGAATTACCAAAAAATGAAAATCGTATTTTTTTTCCTTCGGCTTGGCTTAGATTCATTCAAAAACTGTGAAGTCAAAAAAGTCATCCTACCCCTAGATAAATTCGTTAAGGGGTCTACTTTTCAAAATGGGGTCACTTGTGGGCGTTCTCCATCGTTTTGGTCACTCAAGGGCTCTACAAGTGGGCAATGGGGACTAAATCTCCTTCAAGCAAAATTTCTGTTCCGAAAGCCACCGGTTGCTCCTTTCATTTTGGGCCCCATTGTGCATCCAGACATATGATTAGGGCCACAATGGGTATGTTTCTGAGCACGGGAGAAACAGGGGTATCCATTTTGGGGTGCAAGTCTTCATTCATATATGTGCTGTACAAAAAAACTGCTTTTAAAATGACAGAATTACCAAAAAAATGAAAATTGTAATTTTTTTCCTTCGGCTTGGCTTAGATTCATTCAAAAACTGTGAAGTCAAAAAAGTCATTATACCCCTAGATAAATTCGTTAAGGGGTCTACTTTTCAAAATGGGGTCACTTGTGGGGGTTCTCCATAGTTTTGGTCACTCAATGGCTCTACAAGTGTGCAATAGGGCCTAAATCTCCTTCAAGCAAAATTTCTGTTCCGAAAGCCACCGATTGCTCCTTTCATTTTGGGCCCCATTGTGCATCCAAACGTAAGATTAGGGCCACAATGGGTATGTTTCTGAGCACGGGACAAACAGGGGTATCCATTCTGGGGTGCAAATCCTAATTTTCATGTGTACTATAGAAAAAAGTCCTGTCTTTAAAATGACATATTTGCAAAAATATGAAATTTTTGTTTTTCTCTTCTAAATTGCATTGACTCCTGAAAAAAAACTGTGGGGTTAAAATACTCATGACACCCCTCAGTGAATACGTTAAAGGGTGTAGTTTTTAAAATGGGGTCACTTGTGGGGGTATCTATCATTTTGACTCCTATGAGCCTTTCCAATCTTGGATTGGTGTAGGAAAACAAAGTGTTCCTCAAAATGCTGAAAAGTAATGTTACATTTGTACGTCTCCTAAATGGTTAAAAAAAAGGAAAGTTTTTCCAATGTGCGCCCAAAATAAAGTAAACGGATGGAAATATAAATCTTAGCAAAAATGTCTATATTATGTTTGCACATATTTGAGATATTGCAGTTGGAAATGTGAAAAAATGACGATTTTTTCAAAATTTTCCCAATTTTGGCGCTTTTAATAAATAAAAAAATTCTATCGGTCTTTTTACCGCCTAAATGAAGTACAAAATGTGGCGAAAAAACAATGTCAGAATCGCTTGGATATGCAAAACCTTTCTGGTGTTTTTCCATGCTAAATTGACACGTGTCAGATTTGCAAAATTTGGCCTGGTCATTAAGGCGCAAACAGGCTTGGTCACTAAGGGGTTAATGCAAATATCACATTCAGAACCACACTAGTTTACACTCCCAAACATTCAGTGTTAAATTTTAACCTCTTTTTATCCATAATCACATATCTCAGGAGTAAACACTCGCCACGATTGTGTGTTTTTTTTGCATAGAACCTCTTGCTGCAGCCCCAATATTCAGGGGGCGAAGGACCAAGAAAGTTTAAGAATAAGTTATACACAGACTATGTGCTCCCTATGACTGTCCAACGTCAGGTCTCTCTTCTAAATATTTGCATCTTGATATAGGAATACACTGAAGATTCAGCAAGTGATTAGATCCCTGCATAAACTGCCAGCATGTGTGA
Source organism: Eleutherodactylus coqui (assembly GCF_035609145.1). Taxonomy (NCBI): domain Eukaryota; kingdom Metazoa; phylum Chordata; class Amphibia; order Anura; family Eleutherodactylidae; genus Eleutherodactylus; species Eleutherodactylus coqui. Next base: position 264,516,979 of record NC_089841.1, on the reverse strand, counting down.
TAAATGCAGACAGATAAACTGAGAATGACATATGGACTACATCCGGCTTTGTGCTAAAAGACCAGCTTCCCCAACATGTTTCACCAGAATTCTGGTGTCATCAGGGGTATAAGAGCAAAGAGCAATATAAAAGGGCAGCAGAGTATAGTGACAGAACAGAACTCATCTGCAAAATTTCTACAAAAAAAACAAAAACAAAAAACACAGGAACACGCAGACGACCCTGCAGACTCTCGAGTGCTCCTCTAAACTGAAGGTTACTATACAAATAAGATTACCATCGGCAAAATGCTTGTTTGGCCAACAGCTATTCGTCCTGCTCCGCCACCACCCACACATCGCGGGCAAGAGTTGGAATACCACTATACATTAGATGGGCGACCAGTATTGGGCTCAGCCCACATTTATCCATTGTGTATGACATTTATCCATTGTGTATGACTTTTATCCATTGTGTATGACTTTTATCCATTGTGTATGACTACCGTAACTCCTTAAGAGCACAGCTAGCAATGCACTATAAACAGCTGGTAGCTATTTCTTTTGACTACCATACACATGCTAGCATGACCAATCATGTAGGTGTTCTCAATAGGGAATTTGTCACTTCCAGAGATTTACCTCTCCCAAGAACATATTATAGGGTATGCTGAAATACAACATACCAGACCCTTCTTTCCTAACAGCCATCATTGAAGGAGAGTTGAAACATCACCATAACACATCAGAAGGTTGTCCAGTCATGTAAAAAGTATATGGCCACCATAAAACACTTAAAATGCATATATTCAGGTGAATAGCATTGTCACACTTTCACATTTAATTAAAAAATTAGCCCACCCATATGCAGTTTCATATATAAATTACCCCTTCAACAATTTAAGAGCTGTTACTTCTAGCCCTCTAAATGGGATATCGCAGGTGACATTCTGCTTAATGTGGGCATGTAGTAGGACATTGGCAGCAGTGGTCACCTAAGTATACAAACATGTAATCCCTGGACCCAATGTAAACAGAGACAAAGCAGCAGCAGGTGAGCTGCAGACTATTATGGAGTGAGCAGTGCATTTTATTTTGTTTATATATATATACACACACACACACACATATACACACACAAATAAATGAAAGCCCTCGCTGACTGACTTGCCACTAATTCTCCAACTTCCCGATGTCGTAGAAACATGCAACTTGGCACAAGCATAGATTATGTCCAAAAGAGGAAAAGTAAAGGGGTTTTAACTCGATTATTCAATTCTAAGCGCAAAAGAGCTAGCGTCCAAATTCTACGTACATAATCTAATTCTCTCACTTCCCGATGTCATAGAAATTAGAAATTTGGCACGAGCATTGATTAGGTCATAAATAGGAAAAGTTAATGGGTCCCAACTCAATTATTCAATTCTAAGCGCAAAAGAATTAGCATCCAAATTTTACATACGGAATCTAATTCTCTCACTTCCTGATGTCATTTTATATAAAGGAAACGTCGCATGCTTACCTCCCCGTGGTGTTTCCTGGGTAACGCAAAGAACCATGCAAAATGGTGAACATATGTTTTTCCGGTATCTCTAAAGTAACCACGACTTCATAAGATTTTCCGTGTGAACACCAGATAAACACCAGTACCAAATTAACTCGGGCGAAGCCGGGTATATAAGCTAGTTTTATAATATTCCCTTCCTCTGCCACCAATGTTTAGTTAATCGAAAAACCCCTTTAACATATTACTTACCTCAACTCTTTGTTTGTGCGTCTTTGAAGCCTTCTTTAAAATTCTTTCCATTTGCTAAAAGAAAATATAAGTGGTTATTTTTTTTTGGCTTCAACCGCATAAGAAAAAGTCCTGGAGAGCACCAAAATGTCAATCGTCTGGTCTTGAGAATCAACAGATGAAACTAAATCTATTAAATAATTTTAAATCAAGTGTATTCACGAAGGAAAAATAAATGTCACACGAGATGCAGGGGAATAAAATGAACACACAAACATGCACAAAATATCACCTGCCGACTGCAGGAGGAAGTGAAAAGTCGGTGAAGATATAAAAACAAACAAACAAAAAAAAAAAGAAAATCGCCAATCCCAGATGGAATACACCCCAAGGTTTCTAAGGGAATTAAGTGACGTGACCGCTATTACTCTATTGAGACCGAGGTTGCACCACTGAATTGGCGTATTGTCAATGTGGTTCCAATATACAAATAGGGGCCCATTTACACGCAAAGATGATCGCTCAAAATTTTTTTTTTTTTTTTTAAAACAAGAGATTGGCAATTTTAGTGATCGTTTCGGATAAGCTGCTAATGGGCTCTAATGCCCATTAGCAGCTTATTACCTTCATTTGCATTTAAATGAGCCTCCAGGAGCTGTATACAGAGGACAGCAGGTGGTGTGTTCTCTGCATTCAGCTCATTTGTTCTGCCAAAGGCTGCAGGCTGAATACAATGTGATCAGAGCCTCCGTGTAGAACCCAGCGTGTGGTCTGTATCATCACTCTCCGGTCGAACAATGGATTGTATGCTCACCTAAAAATCATCGTTCGTCCAAAAAGAAAGGATAGAATTTGTTACCGAAAATTCCTTCCCCCCCCCCCCCCCCGAGTCATCATGACGGCAGTACGTGGGAGGTTGCCCTCTGACCTCGTAGGGACAGGAAGCAAGAGGCTTGAAAAGACTCCTCCCCTGGGAGCGGGCCACCGCTTTTCTTAGGTTTTGTTGCTCGTCTTTAACTATTTTTGTAGTGCAGTCCGAGCAAAAGGGTCTCTTAGCGTTATCGTCCACTTTTTTTGGCGCATAACGCACACCTTTTTATCCTCTTTTTTTTCCTGTTTAGTTTTTAATGCTTCCTCCTATAAGGAGAAGCCATACTCACAAAAATGTTCCTTTTTTTTTTTTGTCCAAGTGCACTACTTACGGTTGGCACAATCCCTTTTTCGACCTCAGCAATGTCCATGCAGAAAAAGGAGCCTGGGAACCATAAGGGAGGATTTTTCCGAATGGAATTTTAAATTTGGCGCCTTTATGCACCAGCGCTGACGTCTGACGTCATCGCGCACGACGCGGCGCCATGCCCGGAAGCCGGCCGTCGCGCCAGACGCCGGGAAACAGGAGCGCAGAGCAGCCGCACCTGCCGCTCCCTCCCCTCCGATGGTGCCGACGTCCAGATGGAGCCGTGGAACTGCCTCCCCCGGCCGGATACCCCGCGCCCCGAGGAGTAGCGCTATGCAGCCCGCAGCCTCCATCCACAGCACGGAAAACTCCCTCCTGTGTCCGTTTGGGACAGGAAGACACTGGAGTCAAGCGGTGGGAGGTGGCCTTTTAAAGAATTCCTCTTCCTGTCCCAAGGATCACAGGCAGAGCAACCTCCATTTGTGCTGTCAGGATGGACGAGATAGAAAAAAAAAATTACTTACCTGTTGGCCACTGCTGTGTCCCCCGCGGGGATGAAGAATACATCTGCATGCGGCAGATGTTTCCTTCATCCCCGCTGCTACATCTTCCACATCTGTGGCAGATGCAGCAGAGGAATTCTTTAATTCTCCGAGGTGCTCAGCCAATCACAGGCAGCTCTCACCCGTCATTCATTCAGGGAGAGCTGCCTGTGATTGGCTGAGCACCTCAGTGTAGGGGACAGCAGGAGAAGACATGGCCGAGTCTTGGCAGCTGAAGGGAGGTGAGTATCTTTTTTTTGTCTTGTTTTTTTAAACCACTTTTACTTGATTTTCAGGGAAGGGCTTATATTTAAAGCCCTTCCCTGAAATCAATTGCCAGCAGCAGAATCCTCTACCGCAGCTGACATGTGTGACAGCTGCGGTAGAGAATTTAAGAAGTCCTCTGCTGCATCTGTGGCAGATGTAGCAGCAGGGAATTCTTTTAACTAGTGGGGATGAAGAAAACATCTGCCGCACACGGCAAATGTGTTCTTCATCCCTGCGGGGGGCAAGGCAGCGGCAGAACGGTAAGTAATTTTTTTTTTTTTTTTTTAACACTAAAATTTTTTCTTTTTCAGGGAAGAGCTTATATGTAAAGCTCTTCCCTGAAAAACAATTCAGGTGTGCCAACAGACTGTTGTCTTCAATGGAGCGGCCGGCAGCAGCAGCGGCTCCATTGAAAACAATGCGTGCATTCCCTAAGGTGCACGCATGTCCTATCTTTGCAGGCACACACCTGTAAAGTACGGACATATGCACACACCATAGGGAATGCATTGTTGCAAATAGAAGCGTGTTGTTGTGTGTGCGTATGTACGCACAAAAACACGCTTGTGTGAACGCACCTTAAATAATGTGATAACATTCTCTAAGTCAGCACGATTCCGGCGATATAAAGTTTACAGTTTTTTTATGTTTTGCTATTTTTTTTTTTCTTAAAGGTTTGCTTTTGTGTCGCCACATTCCAAGAGCCCCGTATTAGTTTTTTTCCCATTGCCAGAGCTCTAGAAGGCCTTGTTTTTTGCAGAATGTTTTCTAGGGGCAAGATTAACAAAATCTGTAATTCTGGCATCTTTTTTTATTTTTCACTGTATTCTCTGAGCAGCAAAAATAATATATTCAAGTAATTCTACAGGCTGGTACGATTATGCCTATACCAAATTGTGATAGTTTTTATTTTTTGCTACTTTTTCACAGTTAAAAAAAAAATAAATTATTATTTTTATCGCTGCATTTAAAAGACCCCCTTTTTTTTTTTTATCATTGGAGCTGTGTGAGGGTTTTTATTTTGCGGGATGAGTTGTACTTTTTATTTATTGATCAGTGCAGAATTTTGATCCCTTTCTATTCCATTTTTTGTATGGCGAGATAGGCTACATTAGCTAGTTTTGGCTACATTAGCTATTTTTGCCACGTTTTACTTTTTTTTCCCATGCAGATTAACCTCTTCCTGCTCCAGGACATACATCTACGTCCTGCAGCGTTGGGGTATGTATGAAGAGAGATCGCGGCGCAACCTCTCTTCATAGAGCGGGGACGTCAGCCGTTTACTACAGCTGACACCTGTGGGCAATAACTGCAACCGTACAGCATTATGTCATAGGGGAGGAGTGATCAAAGCATCACTAGCCCCAGGGGGGGGGGGGGGGGGGGGCTTTAAAAAAAAAAAAAAGGAATAAAAGTTTAAATCCCCCTCCTTTTGCCATATCTATAATAAAAAAAAAATCTAAGTCATAAAAGAAAAATACATTTTTGGTATCAGCGCGTCTGTAAAAGTCCAATCCATCAAAGTAGTGCATTATTTACCCAACACGGTGCACGTAGCCTGAAAAAAATAAAAAAAATTAAAAATAACCCAGAAATGCACTTTTTCAGTCACAGTCTCCCAGAAAAAAAAAAAGAATGCAAAAAAAAGTGATCAAAAAGTTTGTATGTATTGCGAATTGGTACTAACGTAAACTACGGGACATCCCGCAACAAATGAGCCCTCGCCTAACTATGTTGACGGAAAAATAAAAAAGTTATTGCGCGCAGAAAATGTTAAAAAATTAAGTGTCTTTGAAAAAAAAAAAAAAAAAACCACACACACTATAAAAGTTTGGTATCGTAGTAACTGTACTGACCCATAGAATAGTTACGTCATTTTTGTTGCAGTTTGTGCGCCGTAGAAACAAGACGCACCGAAAGATGGTGGAATGTTTTTGTTTTTTTTTCATTTTATTCTAATCAGAATTTTGTTAAAGTTTTTTAGGGCGACGCATCATTAAGGGGTTAAATAATGTACTAACTTCCTTCTCTGGGTCATTATGAACGCAAGGATACCACATGTGTAATTTTGTTTTTCATTTTCTACAAAGTAAAGAGATAAGGGTTTTTATTTTTTTTAATCATTTTTTTAACTTTTCCCCCCAAACTTTTATAAAATTTTTGTCCCTTTAAGGGACTTCCACAGAGACCATCAGGAGCCCCTAAATCACATTGTGGGGGTCCGATGGTGTCAGCCCTCTACGTGCTGCGGTCGCATAGAGTTAATTGCTGTAGGACTTGCCAGAATCTGTGAAAATTTCTGGAGAACAGGAGAAGTCCCAGAAGATTGGAAAAGGGCAAATGTCCCCCCCCCCCCCCCATCTTCAAAAAAAGGGAAGAAGATGGACCCAGCAAACTACAGGCCTGTGAGCCTGACTTCTCTACTGGGAAAGATATGTGAACAAATTATTAAACGGCATGTATGCAAGTACTTGGATAAGAATGGAGTAATTACCCAGAGACAACATGAATTTGTAACAAACAAGTCATGCCAGACTAATCTAATTTCCTTCTATGACAGAATCACTGACTGGGTTGATCAGGAAAATGCGGTGGATATAGTATATCTTGACTTAGGTATAGCATTTGACAAAATATATCTCATACCATACTTATTGATGGGAAACTGATCAAATTTGACAATGACACGAAGCTAGGAGGGATAGCTAATACTAGTGAAGAGAGCGTATTCAAAAAGATCTAGAAAAGCTTGAACAGTGGGCAGTGACTAAAAATGGTATTTAACAAGGAGAAATGCAAAGTCCTACATCTGGGCAGGAAAAATGAAAAAAAAAAAAAAAACACAAAGAAAGGGAGGAATTGAGCTAAGCAGCAGCACATGTGAAAAAGACTTGGGTATACTAATAGATCACTGACTGAATATGAGTCAACAGTGTGATGCAGCAGCAAAAAAGGCAAACACAATGCTGGGATGTATTAAGAGAGGTCTAGATCACCCTTTACCCTTCCCTTAGTCAGACATCTAGAATACTGTGTCTAGGTCTGGGCAGCCCAATTTAAAAAAAGATCAACAAACTGGAGCAAGTCTAGATAAGAGTTACTAGGATGGTGAGCGATCTGCAAACAATGCCCTATGAGGAACGGTTAAAGGATCTGGGAATGTTTAGCTTACATCAAAGAAGGCCGAGAGGAGACTTAAAGGGGTTGTCTCGCGCCGAAACGGGTTTTTTTTTTTTTTTTTTTTTAATAGCCCCCCCGTTCGGCGCGAGACAAACCCGATGCAGGGGTTAAAAAAAAAAACCGGATAGTACTTACCCGAATCCCCGCGCTCCGGTGACTTCTTACTTACCTTGCGAAGATGGCCGCCGGGATCTTCACCCTCGGTGGACCGCAGGTCTTCTGTGCGGTCCATTGCCGATTCCAGCCTCCTGATTGGCTGGAATCGGCACGTGACGGGGCGGAGCTACACGGAGCCGCTCTCCGGCACGAGCGGCCCCATTCAGAAGAGAAGAAGACCGGACTGCGCAAGCGCGTCTAATCTGGAGATTAGATGCTGAAAATTAGACGGTACCATGGAGACGAGGACGCCAGCAACGGAACAGGTAAGTGAATAACTTCTGTATGGCTCATAATTAATGCACAATGTACATTACAAAGTGCATTAATATGGCCATACAGAAGTGTATACCCCAACTTTGTTTCGCGGGACAACCCCTTTAATAGCGGTCTACAAATATCTGAAGGGCTGTCACAGTGCAGAGGGATCAGCCCTATTCTCATCTGCACAAGGAAAGACTCAAAGCAATGCAATGAAACAAAGGGAGGAGGGACAAATTAGATATTAGACAGTGGGGGGTGGGGGTGGAACAATAGGAGGAACAGATTGCTATGGTAGGTGTCAGGTTCTGAGCCAATCGCGGGAGATTAACTACTGATCTTGGGGATTGGTCATCCATAGGATTTGCCCTGGAAACCCCTGTAACAGACATGTGCGATGAAGCTCTGAACCTATAGAATGTAATAGGTGGGAATCCAGCTTGGCAGTTCAAATCTGCACTTGGGAATCCACAGGCAGTTTTACTGGAATTTGCCACTATTCTCAAATTTGCCATTTAGGCTGGGCTCACACAGGGCGGATTTCCCGACGGAAATCTCGCGGTTAGGCCGCAGCGAAAAAAACGCGAGATTTCCGCCGGGAGAACCGCGGCTTCAAAACCCGCCTGGCTGCTCTTTCCTCTATGGGAGCGCCGGCCGCAGTGGGAAAAAAACAAAAAACGAACATGCTGCAGACGGCAAATCAGCGCCACAGCGGGGGCTTCTGCCGGCTTAGCCGCAGCGGATTTGCTGTCCCGTGTGGACGAGATTTCTGAGAAATCTCGTCCACATGGCTGGCTAATCCCGGGATTAGCGGCCACATGCGGATTTGCCGTGGCGAAATTCCACACGGCAAATCCGCCCCATGTGAACCCAGCCTTAAAGGGGTTGTCCCGCGAAAGCAAGTGGGTCTATACACTTCTGTATGGCCATATTAATGCACTTTGTAATGTACATTGTGCATTAATTATGAGCCATACAGAAGTTATTCACTTACCTGCTCCGTTGCTGGCGCCCTCGTCTCCATGGTGCCGTCTAATTTCAGCGTATAATCGCCCGATTAGACGCGCTTGCGCAGTCCGGTCGTCTTCTCTTCTGAATGGGGCCGCTCGTGCTGGAGAGCTGCTCCTCGTAGCTCCGCCCCGTCACGTGCCGATTCCAGCCAATCAGGAGGCTGGAATCGGCAATGGAACGCACAGAGCCCACGGTGCACCATGGGAGAAGACCTGCGGTCCACCGTGGGTGAAGATCCCGGTGGCCATCTTCGCAAGGTAAGTAAGAAGTCACCGGAGCGCGGGGATTCGGGTAAGTACTATGCGGTTGTTTTTTTTTAAACCCCTGCATCGGGTTTGTCTCGCGCCGAACAGGGGGCTATTGAAAAAAAAAAAAAAAAAACCGTTTCGGCGCGGGACAACCCCTTTAAACTCAAAACGCGTCCACAACTACAGCAAATCGGTAAACCTGAAAACTGTTCTGACCAGATGATCTGAGCACATGCGTTCTGTATGTTCATCTTACTCGTTTCTCCTGCATCTTCTCAAACGCGATCTGTGCCGGCGTCCTTTTATCCAGAGCAGGTTTCCTTTTCTCCTCTTCGTTTTTCTTGCTCGCCATCATCTGTTGAATCCTCCTGCTGTTACTTTTATCCTTTTTCTTTCTGAAACATAAGATGGCGCACTATAAATGATAACGAGCGGCCCGCACATAATACCGGGTGATTGGCCAAAAGGGTTGCCACCAAAAACGTCAAAATGGGGCGTGGCTTACATGTTATTCCATGAATATACTGACAACTGGCCGTTCATGTTCCTATATTATTACATTAGGTTATAGACCGCCTGCAGACGGCCGGGTCGGATCCTGCTATGAGAATTCTCGCAGCGGGACCCGACCCGAGCCCCTGCAGCGACCAGTGCGGCGCTCACCTCTCCCGCGGCTCTTTGAGGAGACTCGCACAGAAATAGAGCATGCCGCGATTAGACAAATCGCAGCCATCTGCCTAGGATTGAGTTTTCTAACGCAACCCTATGGCAGCCTTCATGGGCGGAAATTCTGCGGAAAATCCTGCCCATGTGCAGGGGGCCGTACTGAGGCGCAATGGTCCCATAATGAGGAGCCAGCCACGACACCCTTCATATTGGGACACTAAGTGTAGAAATGCATTGGTGGTGGGCAAACTAGGACTTACAGACTGTAGGGCGCCACAGCAAAACTAAGCAGCAGCTGAGCTCTAGGATAGCAAGACCTAGCGACCAAATAATGGTAAACCAGTTCTGCACAGTCACAGTACAGTTACCTCCAGTGACCACAGGGGGCGTCTCCTCTGATTTGTGGACTCCATTGTTATTCTTCTGTATTTGTGCAAAGACTTCCCCTCAGTACCCTCCCAATAGTACTAGCATCCCCTTTTTTTGGCCCAACTTACGTCCAGCTTCCCCAGCGCTCCGTGTGCCACGCCCCCTTTACGCCCAGCGCTCCGTGTGCCCCGCCCCCTTTACGCCCAGCGCTCCGTGTGCCCCACCCCCTTTACGCCCAGCGCTCCGTGTGCCCCGCCCCCACTTAGATCCAGCTCCTTTGGGGCTCTGTGGTCTCCGCCCCCACTTACTTACCGGCGTCCTGACCTGAATCACTGGCCCTGTGTTAAGCCCCGGCTGACTACAGACTTCTCACGGCGGGCACGCGCTCTATGTGCTTTCCAAGTCAGCAGCCGTGGCTGCACTTACTTTTTGGCCTCGCTGACGTCTCCGACTCCTTTGAGCCGCAGCGCCCCCTTGTGTGCAGACTCGTACTCCGACATGTCCCACAGCTGGTGGTTTTGCGAACCCGGAAGCCAAGAGCGACGACAACAACTGAATTTAGCAGCCGGTTTTGCTTCGCCGGAAGGAAGCAGCGCCTGACGTGCGAGGTCACGTGGTTTTGCCGTCACGGGGCGGGGCCTTGTCCTCCCTCGGAAAACCGAGTTTATTGCTTGCTAATATTTCAGCCCCAGTTAAGTAGCAGCGAGCAATTCAAGCGACCTCATTGGTTGTTGGGGACACGCCCTCCGTGGACGAGGATCCGCAGAGCTGTACGAGAGAAGCACGTGACTCTATGCCCGAGATTACAGTTACACAGAGCTGTGCGGAAGCAGGTGCGAGAGGCGCGCGTAAGCCGCCGCCGCATCTGGGCGAGAGGCGCGCGCAAGCCGCCGCCGCCGCATCTGGGCGAGAGGCGCGCGCAAGCCGCCGCCGCCGCATCTGGGCGGGAGGCGCGCGCAAGCCGGCGCCGCATCTGGGCGGGAGGCGCGCGCAAGCCGCCGCCGCATCTGGGCGGGAGGCGCGCGTAAGCCGCCGCGTCTAGGCGAGAGGCGCGCGTAAGCCGCCGCGTCTAGGCGAGAGGCGCGCGTAAGCCGCCGCCGCCGCCGCGTCTAGGCGAGAGGCGCGCGTAAGCCGCCGCCACCGCCGCGTCTAAGCGAGAGGCGCGCGTAAGCCGCCGCGTCTAGGCGAGAGGCGCGCGTAAGCCGCCGCCGCCGCGTCTAGGCGAGAGGCGCGCGTAAGCCGCCGCTGCGTCTAGGCGAGAGGCGCGCGTAAGCCGCCGCGTCTGGGCGAGAGGCGCGCGCAAGCCGCCGCCGCCGCATCTGGGCGAGAGGCGCGCGCAAGCCGCCGCCGCATCTGGGCGAGAGGCGCGCGTAAGCCGCCGCCGCCGCGTCTAGGCGAGAGGCGCGCGTAAGCCGCCGCCGCCGCGTCTGGGCGAGAGGCGCGCGCAAGCCGCCGCCGCCGCATCTGGGCGAGAGGCGCGCGCAAGGCGCCGCCGCATCTGGGCGAGAGGCGCGCGTAAGCCGCCGCGTCTAGGCGAGAGGCGCGCGTAAGCCGCCGCGTCTAGGCGAGAGGCGCGCGTAAGCCGCCGCCGCCGCGTCTAGGCGAGAGGCGCGCGTAAGCCGCCGCGTCTGGGCGAGAGGCGCGCGTAAGCCGCCGCCGCCGCCGCATCTTGGCGAGAGGCGCGCGCAAGCCGCCGCCGCGTCTGGGCGGGAGGCGCGCGCAAGCCGCCGCCGCGTCTGGGCGGAAGGCGCACGCAAGCCGCCGCCGCGTCTGGGCGGGAGGCGCGCGTAAGCCGCCGCCGCGTCTGGGCGAGAGGCGCGCGTAAGCCGCCGCCGCGTCTGGGCGAGAGGCGCGCGTAAGCCGCCGCCGCGTCTGGGCGAGAGGCGCGCGTAAGCCGCCGCCGCCGCGTCTGGGCGAGAGGCGCGCGTAAGCCGCCGCCGCCGCCGCGTCTGGGCGAGAGGCGCGCGTAAGCCCGCGCCGCCGCGTCTAGGCGAGAGGCGCGCGTAAGCCGCCGCCGCGTCTGGGCGAGAGGCGCGCGTAAGCCGCCGCCGCCGCGTCTGGGCGAGAGGCGCGCGCAAGATGCCGCCGCATCTGGGCGAGAGGCGCGCGTAAGCCGCCGCGTCTAGGCGAGAGGCGCGCGTAAGCCGCCCCGCCGCGTCTAGGCGAGAGGCGCGCGTAAGCCGCCGCCGCGTCTAGGCGAGAGGCGCGCGTAAGCCGCCGCCACCGCCGCGTCTAGGCGAGAGGCGCGCGTAAGCCGCCGCGTCTAGGCGAGAGGCGCGCGTAAGCCGCCGCGTCTAGGCGAGAGGCGCGCGTAAGCCGCCGCGTCTAGGCAAGAGGCGCGCGTAAGCCGCCGCCGCCGCGTCTGGGCGGGAGGCGCGCGCAAGCCGCCGCCGCATCTGGGCGGGAGGCGCGCGCAAGCCGCATCTGGGCGAGAGGCGCGCGTAAGCCGCCGCGTCTAGGCGAGAGGCGCGCGTAAGCCGCCGCGTCTAGGCGAGAGGCGCGCGTAAGCCGCCGCGTCTAGGCGAGAGGCGCGCGTAAGCCGCCGCCGCCGCGTCTAGGCGAGAGGCGCGCGTAAGCCGCCGCCACCGCCACGTCTAAGCGAGAGGCGCGCGTAAGCCGGCGCGTCTAGGCGAGAGGCGCGCGTAAGCCGCCGCGTCTAGGCGAGAGGCGCGCGTAAGCCGCCGCCGCGTCTAGGCGAGAGGCGCGCGTAAGCCGCCGCCGCGTCTGGGCGAGAGGCGCGCGTAAGCCGCCGCCGCCGAATCTGGGCGAGAGGCGCGCGCAAGCAGCCGCCGCGTCTGGGCGGGAGGCGCGCGCAAGCCGCCGCCGCGTCCGGGCGGGAGGCGCGCGCAAGCCGCCGCCGCGTCCGGGCGGGAGGCGCGCGCAAGCCGCCGCCGCGTCCGGGCGAGAGGCGCGCGTAAGCCGCCGCCGCCGCGTCTGGGCGAGAGGCGCGCGTAAGCCGCCGCCGCGTCTGGGCGAGAGGCGCGCGTAAGCCGCCGCCGCGTCTGGGCGAGAGGCGCGCGTAAGCCGCCGCGTCTAGGCGAGAGGCGCGCGTAAGCCGCCGCCGCGTCTAGGCGAGAGGCGCGCGTATGCCGCCGCCGCGTCTGGGCGAGAGGCGCGCGTAAGCCGCCGCCGCGTCTGGGCGAGAGGTTCGCGCAAGATGCCGCCGCATCTAGGCGAGAGGCGCGCGTAAGATGCCGCCGCATCTGGGCGAGAGGCGCGCGCAAGCCGCATCTGGGCGAGAGGCGCGCGTAAGCCGCCGCGTCTAGGCGAGAGGCGCGCGTAAGCCGCCGCGTCTAGGCGAGAGGCGCGCGTAAGCCGCCGCCGCCGCGTCTAGGCGAGAGGCGCGCGTAAGCCGCCGCCGCCGCGTCTAGGCGAGAGGCGCGCGTAAGCCGCCGCCACCGCCACGTCTAAGCGAGAGGCGCGCGTAAGCCGGCGCGTCTAGGCGAGAGGCGCGCGTAAGCCGCCGCCGCCGGCGCGTCTAGGCGAGAGGCGCGCGTAAGCCGCCGCCGCCGCGTCTAGGCGAGAGGCGCGCGTAAGCCGCCGCCGCCGCGTCTGGGCGAGAGGCGCGCGTAAGCCGCCGCCGCCGCGTCTGGGCGAGAGGCGCGCGCAAGCAGCCGCCGCGTCTGGGCGGGAGGCGCGCGCAAGCCGCCGCCGCGTCTGGGCGGGAGGCGCGCGCAAGCCGCCGCCGCGTCCGGGCGGGAGGCGCGCGCAAGCCGCCGCCGCGTCCGGGCGGGAGGCGCGCGCAAGCCGCCGCCGCGTCCGGGCGAGAGGCGCGCGTAAGCCGCCGCCGCCGCGTCTGGGCGAGAGGCGCGCGTAAGCCGCCGCCGCCGCGTCTGGGCGAGAGGCGCGCGTAAGCCGCCGCCGCGTCTGGGCGAGAGGCGCGCGTAAGCCGCCGCCGCCGCGTCTGGGCGAGAGGCGCGCGTAAGCCGCCGCCGCGTCTGGGCGAGAGGCGCGCGTAAGCCGCCGCCGCCGCGTCTAGGCGAGAGGCGCGCGTAAGCCGCCGCCGCCGCCGCGTCTAGGCGAGAGGCGCGCGTATGCCGCCGCCGCGTCTGGGCGAGAGGCGCGCGTAAGCCGCCGCCGCGTCTGGGCGAGAGGTTCGCGCAAGATGCCGCCGCATCTAGGCGAGAGGCGCGCGTAAGATGCCGCCGCATCTGGGCGAGAGGCGCGCGCAAGCCGCCGCCGCATCTGGGCGAGAGGCTCGCGCAAGCCGCCGCCGCATCTGGGCGAGAGGCGCGCGCAAGCCGCCGCCGCATCTGGGCGGGAGGTGCGCGTAAGCCGCCGCCGCATCTGGGCGGGAGGTGCGCGTAAGCCGCCGCCGCATCTGGGCGGGAGGCGCGCGTAAGCCGCCGCCGCCGCATCTGGGCGGGAGGCGCGCGTAAGCCGCCGCCGCCGCATCTGGGCGGGAGGCGCGCGTAAGCCGCCGCCGCCGCATCTGGGCGGGAGGCGCGCGTAAGCCGCCGCCGCAGCATCTGGGCGAGAGGCGCGCGTAAGCCGCCGCCGCATCTGGGCGAGAGGCGCGCGTAAGCCGCCGCCGCCGCCGCACCTGGGCGAGAGGCGCGCGTAAGCTGCCGCACCTAGGCGGGAGGCGCGCGTAAGCTGCCGCACCTAGGCGGGAGGCGCGCGTAAGCTGCCGCTGCCACATGGCGCACGTAAGCTGCCGCATGGCGCACGTAAGCTGCCGCATCTAGGCGGGAGGCGCGCGTAAGCTGCCGCTGCCACATGGCGCACGTAAGCTGCCGCTGCCGCATGGCGCACGTAAGCTGCCGCACCTAGGCGGGAGGCGCGCGTAAGCTGCCGCTGCCACATGGCGCACGTAAGCTGCCGCTGCCGCATGGCGCACGTAAGCTGCCGCACCTAGGCGGGAGGCGCGCGTAAGCTGCCGCACCTAGGCGGGAGGCGCGCGTAAGCTGCCGCACCTAGGCGGGAGGCGCGCGTAAGCTGCCGCTGCCACATGGCGCACGTAAGCTGCCGCTGCCGCATGGCGCACGTAAGCTGCCGCATCTGGGCGAGAGGCGCGCGTGAGCTGCAGCCCTCGCTGAGAGTGCCATAAGAAAGCGCCGATCACACGGATTACACCCGGCTCATTCCCCTTGTGAGCCAGACTGGCAATCCTGCATACCTTATCTTGCCGGATTGTGAATGAGCGCAGGAGCTCGCTGTCCGTCACTTAGCGATGACACAGGCATCCGCCTCCCATCCGCAGTGTTCATTGTGTGTGGGATGTGGGTCAGATGGCCTACATTGACTTCAATGGAGGTGATCTACGCAGAGACCACGGCGAAAAACAGCAGGCTGTGCTTTTTTTTTTTTTTTTCTCTGTTTGCAGATTTTTTTTTTTTCAAAATCCTGTTTTTCCGCGGCATAGCACAAAAACATCTGCGCGTGTGCTGCGGGACCCGGACGGCTTCCATACGGCTTCAATGAAAGTGTGCGTGAGCCGTCCATGGCTGAGACCCGCAGAAGAAGCTTCAGGTCCTGTTGGCCAGGGAGCTTGGTGCCAACTGTTACGGAGGGCTGGAGATTCGGTGGCGCGCCCTACTAGACCTACGTATCCATTTATGGGAATGTTGAGTTGGATACGTGGTGGTGACCATTTCTTCTTTTGTAGGGCACAAGATGAAGATGTTTTCGGATGTCTCACAAGACTGTGTTTGTGGTGGACCGCTGCCCATACATGGAGGAATCCTGCAGGCAACACGTAGATTTTGTAATGGTGACGAAGAACCGCACCCAAGGAGTCATCCCGCTGGCGCCCATCTCCAAGTTGCTGTGGAGGTGCAAAGTGGAGGCATCTATGGAGTACTACAGGATCATGTATGAAGGTAAGGATGGGGGAGGGGTGGTAGTTATGCCCAGGCTCCTGCGCTGCCAGCAATACAATAAGTGTTGGGGCCCTGGTAGAGATTTTGCATTAGGGCGCAGGAGCCTTGAGCTGCCCTCCTGGCATTACATTGCAGGAGTATACCACTTTAACCCATTAATGACCATCAATACGTATTTTTATACTGCACCCTAAGCCTAAGGGCCTCTTTGCAATGGCGGTGACGATTTGTGATGTGAGACCAACATGTCAAAATTGCCATAGTGTTCCAGCGATTCAGATTATTTATCTTGTGAAAAATCGCATCTGCTTGTCATTTTCTTCCCCAATAGGAATCTCTACTGTTAAACACATAACTTCGCACAGACAGCGCAAGTTCGTGCAATGCGATAAAACCAGGGTTCCATACAGAAACATGGGAGAATTAAAAAAAAAAAAAGACAAGATGGTACCTGCGGCGATGTTTCGAATCTTGCAACATTGCTGGACTGAATGAAAGCATTAAAAAGTGGGGGTTTCATAATTCTACTTTTCTCACATCACAGCGCATTCGCATGATTTTCTTGCAGTTGCGAAGGCAGCCTAAGGGCTCATTCACGCACGCTGGGTGCAATTTCTGTCTGAGAAATATGCAGCATTTTCAAATACCAAAACTGCACGTATTTCTAGATATTTGGTCTTTTTTGTGTTTTCCACGCATGCAAAAAAATGTAGGTAGCTCCCATGGATTTTATTCTTAAAGGGGTTGTCCCGCGAAAGCAAGTGGGTCTATACACTTCTGTATGGCCATATTAATGCACTTTGTAATGTACATCAGGCATTAATTATGAGCCATACAGAAGTTATTCACTTACCTGTTCCGTTGCTGGCGTCCTCGTCTCCATGGTGCCGTCTAATTTTCAGCGTCTAATCGCCGGATTAGACGCGCTTGCGCAGTCCGGTCTTCTTCTTTTCTCAATGGGGCCGCTCGTGCCGGAGAGCGGCTCCGTGTAGCTCCGCCCCGTCACGTGCCGATTCCAGCCAATCAGGAGGCTGGAATCGGCAATGGACCGCACAGAAGCCCTGCGGTCCACCGAGGGAGAAGATCCCGGCGGCCATCTTCAGCTGGTAAGTAAGAAGTCACCGGAGCACGGGGATTCAGGTAAGCGCCGTGCGTTTTTTTTTTTAAGTCCCTGCATCGGGTTTGTCTCGCGCCGAACGGGGGAAGGCTGTTGGAAAAAAAAAAACCCGTTTCGTCGCGGGACAACCCCTTTAATTTTGTTCCGAAATACAGACCAAAATAAAGAAGGTTGTTTGTTTTTTATCATGCACATAAAATCCAACCTGTGAATGCGGATGAGCGGGTCTGAGCTGTTTGTGCTATCCGTGTAAGATGGAGCGTGAATAATGCCGAAGTACTTAAACGTACAGAGATTTCGCATTTGTGCCAAAAACAAAAAAACCTCAAGAAGGTCCCATTGCTTTCTCCTACCTTCATACATAAATACACATGTATCGTGCATTCACTGCGTATTTACACCATCCCTTGGCTTTTTATGGGCAATTTACGTCCATGATGGAGATTAAAATAGGAAATGGGTAGAGATGAGCGAGCGTACTCGGCCACGCCCCTTTTTCGCCCGAGTACCGCGATTTTCGAGTACTTCCGTACTCGGGCGAAAAGATTCGGGGGGCGCCGTGGGTGAGTGGGGGGTTGCAGCGGGGAGTGGGGGGGAGAGGGAGAGAGAGAGGGCTCCCCCCTGTTACCTGCTGCTACCCCCCACGCCGCCACGCCTCCCCCCGCCCCCCGAATCTTTTCACCCGAGTACTGAAGTACTCGAAAATCGCGGTGCTCGATCGAGTAATTACTCAAAACGAGTACGTTCGCTCATCTCTAGAAATGGGACGAGTTTTTTTTCCCCCACGCATTTCAAAAACGCATCTTTGAGCACCACAATGCGAATGGAGGGTCTAAGCTGCTCATATTGTGCTAATAAAACTACATGCATACTACAGCGCACAGGTACGCCCGCAAGGTTTGTGGCTGGTGACACACCCATGGATTTGGACTGCATTGTTGCGTCTACAATACTGATATAAACTTCTAGCATAGTCGATTCTAAGATGCTCAGAGTTTGTGTCCGAAGACCCACGTTCAGACTGCAGGACGTATCTGTGGCACGGACGCAAAAACATGGCCTGATGCGCTGAGCCGGACGCTCCTGGATTAAATAAACCAGTAACCATGGATGATTTGCTCGCCATGGCCAGGTGTGGACTCGCTGCTCTGACTGTGACCAGGGCCAAAAGTTTAAAGGGGTTGCTTAGGACTTTGGGCATCCCTACTGATCAGCTGATTCCCGCACGGATAGCGTGGCAAGCAGACCGGGTTATCTGTAGTGCACCGGCACGTGTTGGTGTTGCAGATACAGCTCCCACCGAATTCAATATCTGCAATACCAACCGGGCGGCTGCCGTGTTGTCGGCGCTGTCTGCCTCCACGTCTCTGTGCTGACAGCGGCACTACATATTAACTGACCAAGGAGATCCAGAGCGGTGTAACAGAATGATGTCAGTGACCCCCTAAGCCCCTTCACACAGTATTTTTTGACTTGGAATCTGTGCCGATTTTGCGGCAAATCCATGTTAAAAAAGTGCACCAATCGCCCCCGCCATAGTCTACATTTCATTCATAAAGAAGTAACTCATGGTTTCCCATTTTACTGGTTATTTACTGGACAGGGAGTAACATGCATATCAGTTGGTTCCAACCTCTGGGACCCACAGCAGTCTCCAAAGCGTGGGCAGCAGAGAACACACATTCGCACCTCTACTCACTTCAGCAGAGACAGGTGAGTGCGTGGACTGGGCCATCTCCGCCTAGAAGTGAATGGAGTGAAGGTGCATGTACACACTCGCTGTGTTGGAAATATGCCTATAGACAATGTAAAAAAATAAATAAAAAGACTGTCGCATACCCAGAAATATCCTGTCTGTCGTTCACAGGTGAATCGTCAGCAACTCCTGCTCCCGGACATTAAAGGGGTTGTCCCGCGAAAGCAAGTGGGGTTATACACTTCTGTATGGCCATATTAATGCACTTTGTAATGTACATCGTGCATTAATTATGAGCCATACAGAAGTTATTCACTTACCTGTTCCGTTGCTGGCGTCCTCGTCTCCATGGTGCCGTCTAATTTTCAGCGTCTAATCGCCGGATTAGACGCGCTTGCGCAGTCCGGTCGTCTTCTTTTTTTCAATGGGGCCGCTCATGCCGGAGAGCGGCTCCGTGTAGCTCCGCCCCATCACGTGCCGATTCCAGCCAATCAGGAGGCTGGAATCGGCAATGGACCGCACAGAAGCCCTGCGGTCCACCGAGGGAGAAGATCCCGGCGGCCATCTTCACCGGGTAAGTAAGAAGTCACCGGAGCGCAGGGATTCAGGTAAGCACTGTCCGTTTTTTTTTTAAAGTCCCTGCATCGGGTTTGTCTCGCGCCGAACGGGGGGGCTGTTGAAAAAAAAAAAAAAAATAAAAATTTCGGCGCGAGACAACCCCTTTAAACTCCTGGAGCCAAGAGGACCAGAACCTGCAGGAGGTGAGCGCTCTGATCACATTATAGTAGGAAGGTCTGCAGAACAATTTTCTGAATCTCTGCTTGCTGTAAGTGGGCATCCATGTGGTTGCTTACACCCAGAAGCAGAAAATCTGTGCTAAATCTGTCTGACGGTCTGAACCACAGCGAGGCCGCAGCTGTATCGCTGGTACCTCTTGGGGTCAGGAGGACGGCTTTTTCTACTTTGCGATGTGAAGAATACAAGTTTCCATTCTCTGACTGCAATCGGAGATCTACGAAATGAAGAACTGAAACCCAAAATATGTTGGGCACAATGGTGTAATATTCAGTATTTTACCAATTGTCTATAATAGTGTTGTGCCATTTATGGCTGCTAGTCTGTGGGAGTACCGAAACTTCCAGGATCACTATTTTAATTCCTTCCTGACCACAATATGATTTTTTTTTTTTTTAATTGCCTTACCAACGAGCTTCAAACTTGCACATGCATCTTTTTAAAGGCAGTAGCTTGGCTGACTCCTGACAGCCCGACTCCTTCTCTAACAGCCAGCAATAGAGAAATCTCTGATCGTGGGAGTTTAACCCCTTACGTGCCACAAACGATAGCGGCTGCAGCAGATAACCTGGGAAGGGACTACCTTGCAGTGCAATCGCAAGGTACCAATAGGTTCTCGTGGCAGACGGAAATCCAGACAAAGTCCTACAATTCTACTATGTAAAGGCCCATTTAGACGGAACGATTAATCGCTAAAAATTCGCCCATCTTCCATCTTTTGCATGTTAAACGTTGCGTTTAAATGCGCCCCAATTGTGCACTTTTTGCCCACTGTTCGTTCATCTGTCATTCAAGCCGGCCTACAAATCGTCATGTGGTCTTATGAGATTTCTCTGCGGGTAGCGCTCATAGCATTGTTGCAGAAATTTCATTCCCTAATATTCAGGATGGCGGATGTAAAGCTGGCGGAGGGGTAGTGTGGTATGTGTTAGAGGTCTGTGATAGACATGATGATTAGTTAGTATAAAATGTCTATCGATTTGTATAAACCAAATGTATTATGCTGTTGTAATGACTCTTAGCTCTGTGGAGTTTAATGGACACACACACAATCTAATCATGGTATTTACTAGACAATGGGATGGTGAAGGATGTCTGATGTAATGTTAGCTAAGTACATAGGAATTGCACAAGAAGCCTCTAAGAGTTAAGAGCCATAGTGTTATGTGTATATCTGTGTTCAACACTGAGTGTTTACCTAGACCTCTCCACCCCTCCCATCCTGAAGCTAGATAAACAATGGGTTGCCACATACACAGAAACTGCTTAAGGTTGCCTGCATAGAGGACAGAGTCCATGCCACATCAGCACTTGGAGAGGGTGGGCAGAGAGGTGGGAGATTCTATATGATCCGACAAATGAGAATCCTATATGTTACTGATGTAACCTGTTGCACGCCCATTGTATGTCTTTACAATAAAAAGGCCCTGTCTGGCTGTTTCTGAGCAGAGAGCCATTTTGGATATGAGACTGATCGCTTGTGTCTAATCTGCTCGACGATGTGTGCACACGGTACAATTCGGAAGCTACAAAATACCCCGAAGCCTGCTGGAGAAACTATAATCCAGAACAGGTCTACTCAGTCATCTAATATGCACTATGATGGGTGGAGCATCACTCGTGACTCTCCCTGCCACACATCATGACAACTCTTCCTGTCCTTTCCCATCAGGCACCATGTCTCTGCTGTCTCTATGAAGGAATAGAATAAATACTGCGAATTCCAGGAAACATGAGTTTATTGGGCGCCTGAACACTGTCAACAACAAGGCAGAGTTATACCGGCACCTCAAGGAAGAGAACGGGTGAGTTGGACACTTGTAAAGTTTGTAGCTCCAGTAAAACTGATGCTTTGTTTATTGTAGACGCCGACTTTAACTAATCCCTTCCACCTGTAGGACGTACATTCACATCCTGCAGTGTCTGGTTTTGTATGAAGGGAGATCGCGGGGCGACCTCTTCATACTGTGCGGACATAAGCTGTTTTTTACAGCTGACACACATAGGCAATGGCTGCAATCAGCAGTGCGGCCGATCACGGCTATTAACCCTTTAAATGCTGCAGTCAATTCTAAGAGTGGCATTTAAATCCCCCCGAAAGATGTTCGGGGGTCCCGTATGCCCCCACCACCCCTCCTGCGGTGAGATTGCAGGGAGACGTACGGGTGTCATGGCAGCTGGGGGCCTTCTTGGTAGACTGCCTATGAAAGCCATTCCCGTGGGGTGGCTTGATAGACTGCCTGTCAGGAGCGATCAAAGCATCGCTAGTTGCAGTGCCCTGTAGGAACCAAAAAAGAAAGTAAAAATTAGAACAAAGTTTTACAAAAAAAAAAAAAGTCATAAGTTTAAATCAAACCATATTTTGCCAAATCTATAATTAAAAAAAAAAAATCTAAATCATAAATGGAAAATACACATTTCGTATGGCTACGTTCGTAAAAGTACAATCTCTCTCAAACTAGCACATTATTTACCCCGCACAGGGGATGTCGTTTGAAAAGAAAAAACATATTAAGCACACCAGAAATGCTCTTTTTTTTTTTTTGTCACCCTGTCTCCCAGAAAAAAATGCAATAAACAACGTCCACAATGTCATATCTATACAAAAACGTGAGCAACGTAAACTATAGGAGGCCCCGCCAAAAAGAGCCCTTGCACAGCTACATCAATGGAAAAAAAAAAAGGTGTTGCGTGCAAACGGGGCAGAAATTTATTCTAACAAATTAAATTTCTTAGAAAAAACATACAAGTAGTGCAACCAAAATAACCTGCACTAGTTTGGGATCATGGTAATCCCACTGACCAGAGATGAGCGAGTATACTCGCTAAGGCACATTACTCGAGCGAGTAGTGCCTTAGCCGAGTATCTTCCCGCTCGTCTCTAAAGTTTCAGGGGTGAAAGGTGAGTTGCGGCGGGGAGCAGGCGGGAGAGAGGGAGATCTCCCCTCCGTTCCTCCCCACTCTCCCCCCGCCCCCCGAATCTTTAGTGACGAGCGGGGAGATACTCGGCTAAGGCACTACTCGCTCGAGTAATGTGCCTTAGCGAGTATACTCGCTCATCTCTAGTACTGACCCGTAGAATAAAGTGAATAAAGTTATCAGGTCATTTTGTTGCAGTTTGTGCGCCGTAGAAACAAGAAAACAAAGATCTGGTACCGTGTTAGCCATTAAAAGGTATCATATCTACAAGATTACGTCGTTTCTCTTGTAGAAACAAGATGCACAGGAAAAGATGGTGGAATCCCCCCCTTCATTTCTCTCCACATAGAATTTTAACATTTTTCAGTACATTAAATGGCACCATTGAAACATACAACTCGTCCCGGGGGGGGGGGGGCGAACAATACTTTAGAAAAACTAAGGGTTGCATCATTAAGCACCACTTTTAGGAATGTGTGTGTAAAAAGTAAATAAGTAAAATTTAAATTCAGTGCAATTTCCAGTCTGGATCCTCTTTACGCAACATTACATCCTGGTTATAAACATTTGCAGCGGAAGAGTCTGAGTCACAGGTTTCAATTAAAAGGGGCAGCGCTGTGTGTTTAAATTGTCAGTGGGGTCCTGATTGTCCCCACGTGAATGTTTTGCTACTTCTCCATTCATTCCTATGGGTATGTTAGAGATTGTTGCGCGCTGAAACCTGCAACTTCTGATGCGCGAATTTACATTATTAGGGCTCATGTCCACGGGCAAAAGAAGAATTAAAATCCGCAGCAGATTTTAACTCTTCTCCTGCCCGCGGATCCGCACCCCATAGGGATGCATTGACCACCCGCGGGGTAGATAAATACCCGCGGATGGTCAATAAAAGGGATTAAAAAAAAAATGGAGCATGAAAAAAATCTGGACCATGCTCCATTTTCGTGCGGGTCTCCCGCGGGGACGGCTCCCGCGGGCTTCTATTGAAGCCTATGGAAGCCGTCCGGATCCGCGGGAGACTTAAAATAGGAATTTAAAAGAATTTACTCATCCGGAGCGGGCGGGGAAGGTCTTCTCTTCCTCACGGCCGGATCTGTCTTGCTTCGGCTCGGCGGATGTGCCCGGCACATGCGCGCGGCACGTCGGCGACGTGCCGGCGACGTGACGAGTTCATCCGCCGGCCGAAAAAGAAGATCCGGCCGTGAGGAAGAGAAGGCTTTCCCCGCCCGCTCCGGATGAGTAAATTCTTTTAAATTCCTATTTTCAGCGCTCATGTCCGCGGGGCAGGAGGGACCCGCTGCAAATTCTTCATGGAGAATCCGTAGCGGGCCTGATTTTCCCCGTGGACATGAGGCCTTAGAGTGTGAGAGTGCATGCGTACATGTGGACCTCTTCAGGACCCCTGTGCTTCTGAACTGTGCGGGTCCCAGCAATCCTTTAATCTTTATTTTTATTTTTTTTTTTTTCCACCTCATTTTCCAAAAATTCTTATACTTTTCTTTATAGATTGACGTAACATTTTTGACGGCTTAGTTTTGCGAGGCAAGCTGCATTTTTCTGTGCTGCTAAAAATTCAAAGTGGAGTGAAATCAAAAAGCTGCAATTCCAGCATTTGAGGATAGAGAAAGGGGGTGTCTGGGTTTTTAAAGTGTTCACACTGTAGCAGAAATGACATGATTACTTTATTCTGTGGGTCAGTACGATTTAGGCCTACTGCATACAGGCGGATTTGCATTGCAAAATCGGGAGCCGGATTCTGCAGCAAATACTTCCCACAGCTTGCTTTGAGAATCCGCTCTCAGGTGTGAAATCACAGCATGCAGAACTGTGGTGTGGGCTACGCAGAGACGGCTTCCATTGAAGTCAATAGAAGCAGTCTGTCCTGTGCCACTTCCGCTGTGAGCAATGCGGAAGTATCGTGAGATCGAGGTCATCACAGAGCTTCGGCGGCTACTGTGCATACGCAATTCAGTGCTGCACGGCACATCTGCAGCGCTGAACACTCTGGACAGGTACGCAGGGGGCACCATCCGGGCACCGTGTCAAACTGTGCTGCAGTAATCCCGCATACAATGTCTGACCCGCCCTTGTGCAGGAGGCCTTACTGCCATACCTAAATTAATTTTTTCCCCCTTTTGCTGTATTACCTATTGTCAACATGGATGGACGATTATAGACAAAGTGACTGCAAATGTGTGTGTGTGTATGTATGTATATATAATTTTTTATTTATTTTTTGCTATTATGTGAAAGGACCTGCACCTGTGATAATTTGATCACCCATACTACCGTATTATGGAATAATGCCACAGGCATGTCTTGATAGGTAATCAGTAGAGATGAGCGAACGTACTCATCCGAGCTTGATATTCGTGCGAATATTACGGTGTTCGGGATGCTCGTTACTCGTAACGAGTACCACGCGGTGTTCCGGTTACTTTCAGTTTCCTCTCTGAGACGTTAGCGCGCTTTTCTGGCCAATTGAAAGACAGGGAAGGCATTACAACTTCCCCCTGTGACGTTCAAGCCCTATACCACCCCCCTGCTGTGAGTGGCTGGGGCGATCAGGTGTCACCCGAGTATAAAAGTCGGCCCCTCCCGCGACTCGCCTCAGATGGCGTGTGAGTTAGTGAGGGAAAGTGCTGTTCTATTGGAGTTGCTGTAGGGAGAGTGTTTGTAGTGAGTGTAGGCTTCAAGAACCCCAACGGTCCTTCTTAGGGCCACATCTACGTGTGTGCAGGCTGCTGTTAGCAGTGGAGAAATTTTTTTTTTTCTTCTCAAAATCGGCAGTGCAGAGCATTGCACCCGGTATTAGGGACAGAAGTGGTGCTTAGGCAGGGAGAGTGTTAGGAGTGAGTGTAGCCTTCAAGAACCTCAACGGTCCTTTCTAGGGTCACATTTAACTGTGTGGAGTACTGTGCAGGCTGCTGTTAGCAGTGTTGCTTTTTTTTTTTTCTCAAAATCGGCGGTGCAGAGCATTGCACCCTCCATTGATACTACAGGCACAGAATTGTGTAGGCAGGGCCACAACACAGTTATTAGTCATTGAATAGATGCAGTGGGCCTTTTCTTTTTTAACAAAAGGGAAAAAAGTATATTTGCCCTGCCTCTGTCAGTCCTAAGGGCTCTGGGTACGTGTGTGCTGCGTGGAGAACGTAAAAAAATCAGACGCAACCTGCTACGGTTGAGTGCAGCCTTGCGCCAATTTCTATCCTGCCTGGGAAATACCTGCTCTGCCACAGTTAATAACTCTGCAACAGTAAAGTTCTGTGACACTTTTGCAGGGCCGCAACACAGTGTCAGTTATTAAACTTCTTATTCAGTGAATAGACGCAGTGGGCCTATCCTTTTAAACAAAAGGGAAAAAAGTATATTTGCCCTGCCTCTGTCAGTCCTAAGGGCTCTGGGTACGTGTGTGCTGCGTGGAGAACGTAAAAAAATCAGACGCAACCAGCTACGGTTGAGTGCAGCCTTGCGCCAATTTCTTTCCTGCCTGGGAAATCAAATCACTGGTAATACAGCATGCTGAGGGGTAGGGGTAGGCCTAGAGGACGTGGACGCGGCCGAGGACGCGGAGGGCCAAGTGAGGGTGTGGGCACAGGCCGAGCTCCTGATCCAGGTGTGTCGCAGCCGACTGCTGCGCGATTACGAGAGAGGCACATTTCTGGCGTCCCCACATTCATCGCCCAATTAATGGGTCCACGCGGGAGACCTTTATTAGAAAATGAGCAGTGTGAGCAGGTCCTGTCCTGGATGGCAGAAAGTGCTTTGAGCAACCTATCGTCCAGCCACAGTTCTGCGCCGTCCACTGCTGCAAATCCGAATCCTCTGTCTGCTGCTCCTCCTTCCTCCCAGCCTCCTCACTCCACTACAATGACACCTGCTCAGGAGCGGGAAGACTCCCAGGAACTGTTCTCGGGCCCCTGCTCAGATTGGGCAGCAGTGGTTCCTCTCCCACCAGATGAGTTTATCGTCACTGATGCACAACCATTGGAAAGTTCCCGGGGTCCGGGGGATGAGGCTGGGGACTTCCGGCAACTGTCTCAAGACCTTTCAGTGGGTGAGGAGGACGATGACGATGAGACACAGTTGTCTTGCAGTGAGGTAGTAGTAAGGGCAGTAAGTCCGAGGGAGGAGCGCACAGAGGATTCGGAGGAAGAGCAGCAGGACGATGAGGTGACTGACCCCACCTGGTGTGCAACGCCTACACAGGACAGGTCTTCAGAGGGGGAGGCACGGGCAGCAGCAGGGCAGGTTGCAAGAGGCAGTGCGGTGGCCAGGGGTAGAGGCAGGGCCAGACCGAATAATCCACCAAGTGTTTCCCAAAGCGCCCCCTCGCGCCATGCCACCCTGCAGAGGCCGAGGTGCTCTAAGGTCTGGCAGTTTTTCACCGAGACGCCTGACGACCGACGAACAGTGGTGTGCAACCTTTGTCGCGCCAAGAGCAGCCGGGGAGCCACCACCAACAGCCTGACCACCACCAGCATGCGCAGACATATGATGGCCAAGCACTCCACAAGGTGGGACGAAGGCCGTTCACCGCCTCCGGTTTGCACCACTGCCTCTCCCCCTGTGCCCCAACCTGCCACTGAGATCCAACCCCCCTCTCAGGACACAGGCACGACCGTCTCATGGCCTGCACCCACACCCTCACCTCCGCTGTCCTCGGCCCAATCCAGCAATGTCTCGCACCGCACAGTCCAGCCGTCGCTAGCGCAAGTGTTGGAGCGCAAGCGCAAGTACGCCGCCACGCACCCGCACGCTCAATCGTTAACCGTCCACATAGCCAAATTTATCAGCCTTGAGATGCTGCCGTATAGGGTTGTGGAAACGGAGGCTTTCAAAGCTATGATGGCGGCGGCGGCCCCGCGCTACTCAGTTCCCAGTCGCCACTACTTTTCCCGATGTGCCGTCCCAGCCCTGCACGACCACGTCTCCCGCAACATTGTACGCGCCCTCACCAATGCGGTTAGTGGCAAGGTCCACTTAACTACGGACACGTGGACAAGCACAGGCGGGCAGGGCCACTACATCTCCCTGACGGCACATTGGGACAGAGTCAGAGCCTGGGACCGCTCACGTCCTACCCACCCCCAGAATTGCGGGCCCCAGCTCGGTGGTGGTATGTTCGGCGGTGTATGCTTCTTCCACTAAAGCACCCTCCTCCTCCTCCAACGCAAACTCTGTCTCACAATCTAGATGTGTCAGCAGCAGCAGGACGTCGCCAGCAGTCGGTGTCGCGCGGCGTGGCGGCACAGCGGTGGGCAAGCGTCAGCAGGCCGTGCTGAAACTACTCAGCTTAGGAGATAGGAGGCACACGGCCCACGAACTGCTGCAGGGTCTGACAGAGCAGACCGACTGTTGGCTTGCGCCGCTGAGCCTCCAACCGGGCATGGTCGTGTGTGACAACGGCCGTAACATGGTGGCGGCTCTGCAGCTCGGCAGCCTCACGCACGTGCCATGCCTGGCCCACGTCGTTAATTTGGTGGTTCAGCGCTTTCTGAAAAGCTACCCACGCTTGTCAGACCTGCTCGTAAAGGTGCGCCGGCTCTGCGCACATTTCCGCAAGTCCCACACGGACGCTGCCACCCTGCGCACCCTGCAACATCGGTTTAATCTGCCAGTGCACCGACTGCTGTGCGACGTGCCCACACGGTGGAACTCTACGCTCCACATGTTGGCTAGGCTCTATGAGCAGCGTAGAGCTATAGTGGAATACCAACTCCAACATGGGCGGCGCAGTGGGAGTCAGCCTCCTCAATTCTTTTCAGAAGAGTGGGCCTGGTTGGCAGACATCTGCCAGGTCCTTCGAAACTTTGAGCAGTCTACCCAGGTGGTGAGCGGCGATGCTGCAATCATTAGCGTCACCATTCCTCTGCTATGCATCTTGAGAAGTTCCCTGTAAACCATAAAGGCAGCCGCTTTGCGCTCCGAAACAGAGCCGGGGGAAGACAGTATGTCGCTGGATAGTCAGAGCACCCTCCTGTCTATATCTCAGCGCGTTCAGGAGGAGGAGGAGGAGGAGCATGAGGAGGATGAGGAGGAGGGGGAAGAGACAGCTTGGCCCACTGCTGACGGTACCCATGCTGCTTGCCTGTCATCATTTCAGCGTGTATGGCCTGAGGAGGAGGAGGAGGAGGAGGAGGATCCTGAAAGTGATCTTCCTAGTGCGGACAGCCATGTGTTGCGTACAGGTACCCTGGCACACATGGCTGACTTCATGTTAGGATGCCTTTCTCGTGACCCTCGCATTACACGCATTCTGGCCACTACGGATTACTGGGTGTACACACTGCTCGACCCACGCTATAAGGAGAACCTTCCCACTCTCATTCCCGAAGAGGAAAGGGGTTCGAGAGTGTTGCTATACCACAGGACCCTGGCGGACAAGCTGATGGTAAAATTCCCATCCGACAGCGGTAGTGGCAGAAGGCGCAGTTCCGAGGGCCAGGTAGCAGGGGAGGTGCGTAGATCGAGCAGCATGTACAGCCCAGGCAGTGCAACAGTCTTTAAGGGCCTGGACAGCTTTATGGCTCCCCAGCAAGACTGTGTCACCGCTCCCCAGTCAAGGCTGAGTCGGCGGGAGCACTGTAAAAGGATGGTGAGGGAGTACGTAGCCGATCGCACGACCGTCCTCCGTGACGCCTCTGCCCCCTACAACTACTGGGTGTCGAAGCTGGACACGTGGCCTGAACTACCGCTGTATGCCCTGGAGGTGCTTGCTTGTCCTGCGGCTAGCGTCTTGTCGGAAAGGGTGTTTAGTGCGGCTGGGGGAATCATCACAGATAAGCGTACCCGCCTGTCAACCGACAGTGCCGACAGGCTAACACTCATCAAGATGAACAAAGCCTGGATTTCCCCAGACTTCTCTTCTCCACCAGCGGACAGCAGCGATACGTAAGCAATACGTAGGCTGCACCCACGGATGGAAGCTACGTTCTCTCTCACCATCCAAAACGGGGACATTTCTGCTTCATCAATCTGTGTCTAATATTCCTCCTCCTCCTCCTGCTCCTCCTCCTGAAACCTCACGTAATCACGCTGAACGGGCAATTTTTCTTAGGGCCACAAGGCTCACTCATATAATTTTTCTAAACAATTTTTATATGTTTCAATGCTCTTAAAAGCGTTGAAACTTTAACTTGAACCAATTTTTCGTTAAACTGGGCTGCCTCCAGGCCTAGTTACCACTTAAGCCACATTAACCAAAGCGATTAATGGGTTTCACCTGCCCTCTTGGTTGGCCATGGCCAATTTTTTGGATGTACATTAGTACTGTTGATACAGCAATTTTTGTGGGCCCTCGCC
Source organism: Eleutherodactylus coqui (assembly GCF_035609145.1). Classification (NCBI taxonomy): domain Eukaryota; kingdom Metazoa; phylum Chordata; class Amphibia; order Anura; family Eleutherodactylidae; genus Eleutherodactylus; species Eleutherodactylus coqui. The sequence continues at coordinate 264,487,731 of NC_089841.1, read as the reverse complement.
TACAGTGTAATCAAATGAATTTTTAGCCCACCTGCATTACAGCTGACGTTACATCCGCTGTGTTGGGCAATGCAATGGGATATTTTTATGTACCGCCGGTGGGTTCCAGGGAGTCACCCATGCTGTAGGTGCACACGGAGTTTAACCTACATGTGTCCACTTGTAAAGAACCCCAGTCTGACTGGGGCATGCAGTGTGGGCCGAAGCCCACCTGCATTAAGCACGACATTACTACCTCAGCTGTGTTGGGCAATGCAATGGGATATTTTTGTGTATCACCGGTGGGTTCCAGGGAGTCACCCATGCTGTAGGTGCACACGGAGTTTAACCTACATGTGTCCACTTGTAAAGAACCCCAGTCTGACTGGGGCATGCAGTGTGGGCCAAAGCCCACCTGCATTAAGCACGACATTACTACCTCAGCTGTGTTGGGCAATGCAATGGGATATTTTTGTGTATCGCCGGTGGGTTCCAGGGAGCCACCCATGCTGTCGGTCGACAGGGACTTCACAATAGGGAGTTGTACCTGCCTGTGTCTTTGAATTAAAAAGCCCGGTCTGACTGGGGCATGCAGAGACACCTTGACAGAATGAATAGTGTGTGGCACATAGGTTCCCCATTGCTATGCCCACGTGTGCAGCTCCTGATGGCGGTGGCACAGGATTCTATTTCTCATTGCTTCTGTACAGCATTGTGGGCTATCGCCCCGCCCCTTTTAAAGAGGGTCGCTGCCTAGCCATGCCAACCTCTGCAGTGTGTGCCTGCGGTTCCTCCTCATGGCAGACGCACTTCTAAATAGACATGAGGGTGGTGTGGCATGAGGGCAGCTGAAGGCTGCGCAGGGACAGTTTGGTGTGCGCTGTGGGGGGGAGGGGGGGCGGTTGGGCAGCATGTAAGCCAGGAGAAGTGGCAGTGGAGTGTCATGCAGGCAGTGATTGTGCTTTGTTGGAGGTAGTGTGGTGCTTAGCTAAGGTATGCCATGCTAATGAGGGCTTTTCAGAAGTAAAAGTTTTTGGGAGGGGGGGGGGCCCACTCTTGCCGCTATTGTGGCTTAATAGTGGGACCTGTGAACTTGAGATGCAGCCCAACATGTAGCCCCTCGCCTGCCCTATCCGTTGCTGTGTCGTTCCCATCACTTTCTTGAATTTCCCAGATTTTCACAGATGGAAACCTTAGCGAGCATCGGCGAAATACAAAAATGCTCGGGTCGCCCATTGACTTCAATGGGGTTCGTTACTCGAAACGAACCCTCGAGCATCGCGAAAAGTTCGTCCCGAGTAACGAACACCCGAGCATTTTGGTGCTCGCTCATCTCTAGTAATCAGCCATGGCAACCCTCGGGGCCACAGGCTGCCATGACAACCGAACTGTACATCGTTGTTGGTTCGGAACACCGGTAAGTGCATTGAAATGCAACTGTATGAATGGACAGCATCATTTAAAGGGTTAACAGTCGCAATCTGTGTTAGCATTGATTGTGGCTGTCGCGGGCACTTCTTTGAATGAAAATTAGCTTAATGTCTTCTTAGACGGTCCAGAAAAAAATCTGGATTGTTGGGAAATTAAGAAATCTCTTGCTGTCTGATTCTGACCTGGTTGGGGGAGTAGTGGTCAATGTAAGAGGGTGGAGCGGATCTAGGGATCAGTAATACTGGTGGGATGTGAATGCTAACCTGCTGATTTCTCGTCATTTCCTGTAGATCTGATGTCATTGAGAACGGGAAGGCTGGCAGACAGTGAAGAGACTCTCGACGTTCAACAATCTTGAAACCGTTCATTTTATGAACTGATTTTTGCCCGTGACTCATCTTTTTAAAAGCTTTTTCTTTCAAAGACTTAGGACGGAGGATCCTAAAAAACTGCGCAATATTTTACTATGATGGAATAAACAGAAAAGACCCGCAAACACAGCGGCCTTTTGTTTATATCGGGGAATGAAACTTGGTTTAGAATCCACATTTTCACTAAATAATAAAGTGTGACTTGAATTTGGTACTTTTGGGCCATATTTATGTTTTCAAACTCCTTATTTCCAACACTTTTTAAAAGGGTGTTTTAGGATTAACCATTGATGGCCTATCCTGAGGATAGGTCATTCATAATTGATCTGCGGGGTCTACCGTTCAGGATCTCCACTAATTAGCTGATTGAAGTGGCCATGACGCTCAGGTGAGATGAGTCACGTTCGTTGGTCACATGGCCAGAGCAGCTCTGTTCCATTAAAGGGAAGGAGATTGAGCTACAATGGCAGGTGCATCCACTCTACAATATACGGTGCTGCGTCTGGCATAGACTGAATTGGCAGCACTGGTCACTCATAAGCTGGTTGGCAGGGATTCTGAGAGGCAGATCACCACTTCACTGCGCATAGATCATCAGCACTGGAGTCCCAGGAAACCCTTTTAACCCCTTTCCACCGCAGCACGCGAATGTACGTATACGTTGGAAAGCAGCTTTCAGGAATGAACTTACATTTACATCCTACAGATCTGAGCCCACACCATCTACTGCTGGAGATTGTTGCTAATGACAGTTGGCCTCCCGCAGCCACAGCGGGGATGGGTGAGACTACCGATTCCCGCTGCTAACGCTTTACATGCAACAATTGCTCTGTGATTTCATTAGCCCATTTGCATGTAATCACATATACTTCAGTGTAAGCCGACCCGAGTATAATCCAAGGTACCAACTTTTACCCTAAAAACCTGGGAAAAATTATTGACTTGAGTATAAGCCTAGGGGTAATATTAGGTACCTCGGCTTACTCGAGTATAGCAGCTCCAAGTGTATGTATTGTGGCTGCTGCTACAGGCAAAATGGGCAGTACACCCCAAGATAAATTGATTAAGGGGTCTAGTTTTCAAAATGGAGTCATTTGTGGGGGTTCTCTATGGTTTTGGCTGCTCAAGAGCTCTACAAGTGTGCTATGGGGCTTAAAAGGCCTTCAAGCAAAATGTCTGTTCAGAAAGCCACAGACTATTCCTTTCATTTTGGGCCTTATTGTGCATACAGACCTACTATTAGGGCCACAATGGGTATATTTTTCCCGGCGTCATCCTGACGGCAGACCTGGAGGTTGCACCTTGACCTTGTAGGGACAGGAAGCAAGAGACTTCAAAAGGCTCCTCCTGCCTCCCATTCACCAGTGCTTCCTGTCCCTACAGGGACATGAAAGAGGTGCTGCCCCCAGGGAGCTACAGGATAACACCGGGACGGTCCACGGGGCCGCTTTCCCTCTCACCTTCTTCCAAAAGGAATCTTGTTGACAGCGGGGTTGACGGTCCACAGGGCTGCTTCCCCGCTCACCTCCCCTCTGGAGAGTCAGCGCGGTCCGGGAGCACTGCGGGCCACGGGTCTGACCGCCCGGGGATCACCACCGCAGCGCATCGGAGCGGCGGACCAGAGGTCCCTGAGTCTACTCCTGCATCGTGCACGGGGCTTCCGTGCAGCGTTCCAGCCGGGGAGAGCGGCGGGCCATAGGCTCAGATGCCTCTCTCCTCAGGGCATGCCGGCGCGGCCGTGCGCAATGTCGGGGGGCGGAGCCAATGACGCGGCGTGACGTGGTGACGTCAGACGCCGTCAGCTGACCCGGACAGCGGGAGATTTAAAAATGGAGACCCCCCGGCAAGCTTCCACTGACAGCATACCTTCAGAGAAGGATTTATCTGTCTGCCTGATCCTGTCTACACTTCTGGCAAGTATGACTGCAAAGGAATCAGAGATGGAAGCCCTGCAAACCGTAAGTGTGACTTGCTGCAGGAATGTTATGCCCAGGGATTTGCATTGTGTGGGGGTTTTTCATTATGTACATGCATGTGTCCTTTGCAGGACAGGGAATCCACCCGGTCTAAGCAGGACCTTAGGAAAAAGTACAAAAAATGCGCCCTGTGCCTCAAAAAATTAGATGAGGCGTACAAAAAACCGCTATGCCAGGACTGTACTTCCAAGATCCTTACGGATGAACAGGCCGCATTTAGGGAGGATATTATATCCCTAGTCAGGGAGGATGTCCGGGCATCGATCTCCAGTCTCCCCCCAGCCCAGCGGGAAAGAAGGGCCACTAAAAGAGCGAGCCACATACGGCTGTCGAGCTCAGACTCTGAGCAATCCCTGGGCGACCTGTCGGACGGCGAACTCTTAGACCGTCCCTCTGACACCAAGGATGAGAATAAGAAGTATTATTTCTCTTCCGGGGACCTGGATGACCTGATCAGAGCCGTCAGGGATACAATGAAGCTAGAGGATGTGGTCGAGCCAAGGTCCGTACAGGATGACATGTTCGGCGGGCTCAGGCCAAGGAATCGCATCGTGTTCCCAGTCAATGATACTTTGAAAAAAGTAATCATGCATGAATGGGCTAGTGCGGACAGACATCTCTTCTTGTCCCGCGAGTACAAAGAAAGACTCCGCTTCGCGGAGGAAGATGTGAGCGTCTACGAAGAGGTCCCCAAGGTGGACGCACAAGTGGCCAGAATGGCAAAAAAAGACAGCCCTGCCATTTGACGACTCCTCACATCTTAAAGACCCGATGGACAACAGGGTTGATGCATTGATGAAACGGGCCTGGCAAACAACGGCCTACACGCTGGAGTCCAACATCGCAGCAACTTCCGTGGCGAGGTCGATGTTCCTCTGGTTAGGGGAACTAGACGACCAAATTAAGCAGAAGGCCCCCAGAGAGGCGTTGCTGGAGTGTATGCCTTTACTAAAATCAACAACAGGCTTCCTGGCAGACGCATCCGCCGAGTCCATGAGGCTGGCGGCCAGAAGCGCCGCATTGTCCAACATGGCCAGGCGGGCAATCTGGCTAAAAACGTGGAAGGCAGATACGGCCTCCAAAGGAAGATTGTGTTCCATCCCCTTTCATGGCCAGCACATTTTTGGCGCGGATTTGGAGGAGATCCTAAAAAGAGCCACAGACAAAACGCACAGTTTCCCGGATCAAGCCAGAACAGGATTTCCCTACAAACGGCAGCCATCCTTCAAGCCATACCGGGGCAAAGGAAAGACAGGGCGCTGGTCCTACCCCAAAGGAGGCAGGGGTAAGATAAAAACAACCCCTACCCCTATAGAAGAGTACCAGGTGGGGGGCAGACTATTGAACGTTTCCCAAGAATGGCAAAAGATTACAGATAACCCGTGGGTCCTGCAGCTCATAGCCCAGGGGTACAGGATAGAATTCTTCACCCGGCCCCCCAATTTCTTCAGAATCACCCCCACACAATCCCCTGCCATGCAGGACATCTTTAAAGATGAAATCTCTAAGCTGCTGCAAATGGGGGCGGTAGTTCGGGTCCCCACAGTAGAGCAGGGCCAGGGGTTCTACTCGCCTCTATTTTTGATAAAAAAGCCAAACGGCAGTTTTCGGATGATTCTTAATCTGAAGGGTCTGAATAAATTTATTACCTACAAAAGGTTTAAAATGCAGACAGTCCAGTCAGCGGTAACCCTGATCGAAAGAGGAGACTTTATGAGTACCGTCGACCTAAAAGACGCGTACTACCACGTCCCAGTCCTGCCAGAACATCCTAAATACCTGAGGTTTGCCATCAGAATAGGGAGCCGGGTACGCCATTTTCAGTTTCAGTGCCTACCCTTTGGCATCTCTACAGCACCCCGAATATTTTCTAAAATAGTGGCAGAGATGGTGGCGCATCTCCATGTAGCAGGTATAAATATCATCCCGTACCTGGACGACTTCCTGGTGATCGCCTCCTCATCCAAGATCCTCAGAGACAATACTAGCAAAGTCATTTCTCTGTTTCAGAGATTGGGGTGGATAGTCAACTTCCCCAAGTCTAGTCTTCTCCCCGAGACACGGAAAACCTTCCTGGGGGTGCAGATAGACTCAGTATCACAGACCTTGTCTTTGCCTCCACTCAGACAGGAAAGTCTTAGATGGGCGGCCAGAAGAAGCAAATGGCAATTAGGGACGCAATGGAGGCTCCTGGGCCTCATGACCTCCTGCATTGGCATTATCCCTTGGGCCCAGGCGCACTCCAGAACACTACAGAGAGCCATCCTGGGTAACTGGGATGGGACACCGATCTCTCTGGATAGGAGGATGCCCATGTCATCATCCGTCTTAAGGTCCCTCCGCTGGTGGCGGTCAACCGACACTCTAGAAGCTGAGTCCCCATGGGTGGCAGAACCCTTCATCTCTGTAGTAACCGATGCGAGCCAGTCTGGCTGGGGAGCGCAAGTGGGGCAGCGCCTGCTCCAGGGCGAGTGGGGACCGACGCTGCGTGCCCAAACATCGAATTTCAGAGAACTTAAGGCCATCTGGGAAGCGCTTCACAGATCCCAGGATATCCTAAAGAAGAGACACATAAAAGTCTTCTCTGATAATGTGACTGCCGTTTCACTTATTCGCCACCAGGGGGGCACCAGAAACGTTCATCTGCTGAAACTAACAGCCCGGATCTTCAGATGGGCCGAGACCACGGTACAATCCCTGACAGCGGTCCACCTCAAAGGGTCCCAGAACCAGACAGCCGACTTCTTCAGTCGAAGACGCCTGGACCCCGGAGAATGGTCGCTGAATCAAGAGGAGTTCCGTCTTATTACAGAAACCTGGGGCAGTCCACAGGTGGACCTGTTCGCGACCAGAAAAAAAACTCAAAATGCCCCGCCTACTTTTCCCAAGATCCGAGGGACAGGGCCGAGGGGTTAGACGCCTTTTCCCAGAGTTGGGATTTCAGTCTGGCATACGCCTTTCCCCTCATACCCCTGATCCCGAGGGTTCTTCAGAAGGTCCAGCAGAGCAACATCACGCTGATCCTAATCGCTCCACACTGGGAAAAAAGGGCATGGTTTCCGGTACTCCTAAAACTCGCCATCACGGAACCAATCCGCCTTCCATCCAGGAAGGATCTTCTAACGCAGGGCCCAGTTCTGTGCCCCAACTTAGAGAGACTGAACCTCGCGGTCTGGATATTGAGGAACAGACGCTACTAAGACAAGGTCTGTCCTCTAGAGTCATCGCGACGTTACGCCAGTCCCGAAAACCCGTGACCTCAGCTATCTATAATAAAATCTGGAAAAGATTCTCCTCCTGGAGGGGGTTGGAAGTCTCCAATCTCGACACTTCAGTGGCAGAGATTTTGGATTTCCTCCAGGAGGGTCTAGACAAAAACCTGAGACCGGGAACCCTGAAAGTGCAGGTATCAGCACTCTCGGCCATTCTAGATCAGCCCCTAGCGGATCATAGACTAATTCGCAGGTTTATGAAAGCGGCAGAGAGAATGAGGCCAGTTAGCCGCAGTATGGTCCCCCCATGGGACCTAAACTTAGTCCTCCAAAACCTGTGCAAAGATCCCTTTTGAGCCTATCGAGCAGATACCAATTAAGTTCCTCACGTTTAAAACTATGTTCTTGGTAGCTATCACAACGGCAAGGCGCGTGAGCGAGCTCCAGGCCCTATTTTGTAAGACACCTTACTTATTAATCCAGGACGATAGGGTCATACTAAAAACAGACCCCTTCTTTCTCCCAAAGGTAGCCTCAAAATTCCATAGACGGCAAGAAATTATTCTCCCTTCCTTCTGTCAAAATCCCCAAAACGAGAGGGAAAGAGTCTACCATACCCTGGATGTAAGGAGGGCCATTTTATGCTACTTAGAGCAGACCTCATCCTTCAGGAAGGCTGATTGTCTTTTTGTCCAATTCCAGGGGCCGGGCAGAGGAAGAGCGGCTTCTAGAAGATCCATTAGCCGCTGGATAAAATCCACCATCCAGCAGGCCTACTCTTCCTGCAACAGAACTATCCCGGAAGAACTCAAGGCCCATTCAACCAGGGCAGTATCCTGTTCCTGGGCAGAGAGGGCTATGGCGACGCCGGACCAAATTTGTAAGGCAGCCACATGGTCCAACCTGCACACCTCTCCTCCGATCTCTCTTTCGGGAGAAAGGTCCTGCAAGCAGTGGTCCCTTCCTAGAGAGTTAATCTGGTATACTCCAGGTCTGCCGTCAGGATGACGCCGGGAAAAGGGAGTGAATTTCTTACCGAAAATTCCTTTTTTCCGAGTCATCCTGACGGCACGTATTTCCCTCCCAAAAATTCACACGATTATATCTACGTCTATGCGGGCACGAACCAGTAGCCCAGAGGCTCCTATGTTGGACATTTCTGTTTTATGCGGTAAATTTGTGCATATTTCCTTTGTTTAATCCGGGTAAGCTACCCTCTTATTGTTTATGTTCAAATAGAACTAACCATGTTAATTTTGTCTCTGAGCAATAAAAATCTTCCTTGGTTAACCACGACATGTCCATGTAAGTAATTTAGAAGACACTGGTGAATGGGAGGCAGGAGGAGCCTTTTGAAGTCTCTTGCTTCCTGTCCCTACAAGGTCAAGGTGCAACCTCCAGGTCTGTTGTCAGGATGACTCGGAAAAAAGGAATTTTTGGAAAGAAATTCACTCCCTTCTGAACACAGGACAAACAGGGGGATCCATTTTCATGTGCACTATAGAAAAAAAACTGTATTTAAAATGACATATTTGGGGGCGTGGCTTGCCAATGGCGGGATAAGACGTGTTCCACATCAGCTCCCGAGCCGTCCATGCACCTAAACCCACCAGGTCCCATCTAAAAGAAGAGCAGGCACCACCAACAGACATGGGGAAGAGGAGGACTCAGCCACGCACTCCGGTACCGGCGGAGAGGCACCCGAACGGTCTCAACCGCTTCTTCAGCCCGCGCGGACGGAGAGGCAGCAGCTGGAGAGGGAGAGCCGCAGGAAGCTATGCCAGCGCTCTCGGAGGAGAAGCAGACCGCACACAGCGGCAGCAGCCGCGCTGCGGCAGTTATAGAGGCTCCTGCAGAGGGGGTAGAGCGGAGGGAGACGGTGGATCCTCCGGTCACAGCCAGGGCAACCCTGCAGTCCGACGGGCAGGAGATGGGAACACATCCCCCCTCCAAGGAGAATCCGAACCCACCAACTGCTGGAGCTCAGAAGCTCACACGGTACGTGCAGCAGGAGGAGAGGGAGGAAGCACCAGAGGGGAATGCTCCAGATCGGGGACCCTGGATGGTAATGTCGCCCAGTACACAAGGGACAGAGACGACCCGCAAGAAAATGGAGACACAGTCCCCCCCTGCACACAGAGCGGGGAGGGGTGGGGGGGAGGGGAAGCATGCACTCCAGTGCACATCAACAGGCAGATCTGGGGACACGGCTGACATCAGGGGCCGACAACCCAACCCACAAGGCACCCCAAGCCCCACTCATAAAGAAGGGACAGCCAGCTCCTCATCGTGGCTCTCCACCCCCCCCCCCCCCAAAACGCCAGAGGACATTGGGCTCCATGCTCTCCCTCCCTTAGCATGTACTCAGAAGACAGCGAGTGGGATTGGAAGGCGCACCTCAGAGCCCTCCCCACCAAAGCCGAAATCGATGCGTCTTTTTCCCATCTCGAACAATCACACAAGCGAGCGATGAGCCAGGTCCAGAAAGACATACAAGACATTGAAGAAACACTGGAACAAACCAATACAGTCCTCGAAGCCCACAGAAAAGTTATTACCTCTCATTCTAACCAGATCGCCAGCATCCTCACACATCGACGACATAGAAAATAGGCACAGAAGGAACAATATTCGCATAAGGGGCCTCCCAGAAGACGTCACCAATACGCAGCTGGAACAGTGGGCACAGGACTTCTTTGGCTCCCTTATCCAGAGAGCACGGGATAAGCCCATAGAAATCGATCGCATACATAGATCACTCGGCCCTAAGAACCCCGACCCGAAACGCCCCAGAGATGTAATTTGTCGCATCCGTTTTTATAAAGATAAAGAAGATATCCTTAAGCGAGCCAGGATCTCAGGGAATCTGTCTTACAATGAAGAGCCCATTATCCTACTACCAGATCTAGCGAGAACGCTACAACTCCGCAAAGCAGTGAGGCCACTGTTGGAGGCCCTTAAAGGAAAAGACATCCCATATAGATGGGGCTACCCATTCCAGCTGTCGGCCTGGAAAAACGGCAAATCCGCCATATTCCGCAATCTGGGGGACCTTCCTAACTTCGTAGGGACTTTCGAACTCCCAATGGTGTCATTACCGGACTGGCCGGCCCTACCCTCTCTACCGGGGCAACCAGCCATGGAGAACTGGCACACGGTGGAACCAGCACGCAGGAAGAAGGACCGCAAATCCGGATCCGGTCCTCCGCAGACATGAAGACCTCATCACAACCTGGGGCCCTTCGAGATCCACCCAGCTGGAGACACTGCCGGAACCTGAAAGACCCCCCTGCCACGGAGGGGCCTACATGCAGGGAGGCCCTACCTCCCTTGCCTCTTGTCCTTCCGCAATTCTGGGTCCTCCCTCACCGCCCTCACCTGTGCCTAGTTCTTATTTTATGTCCCTATACTTCACAAACTTATACGTTCTTATAAGTTATATATTCTACCTGCTCTCAACTATAGCTTGCCTGCTTTTCACAAATTTTCTCTTCTATCTCTGAATAATCTGGTTCATACTTTGAACCCCGCTGGGGTATCTGAATCATCTCAAGTGTCGGCCGGGATGCTGGTCCCCGCTGCTGTCAACTACTTTCCCCTCAAGGCTGGACGACACTACGTGTGGTCCGCCCCCCCCCGACGACGATGGTCGGGGAATAGCCTGCCAAGTTCCGGCTATCGTCGGATGTACAGTCTGTTTTTGTGTTTTTGTTTTCCTCTTCTCTCTCCCCTCACCTTCCCCTAGGTCGTCAGCATCGAGAGCTCCCCCCTTGAACATCGACAATGGATAACGTAACATTTTGTACCTACAACGTTAGAGGCCTGAATAAACCCGCCAAAAGAGGTCAGATACTCAGGCACCTACACAAAAATAGAGTTATGATCGCGCTCCTACAGGAGACCCACTTCTCCTCAAATAGCACTCCCAGCTGTAAGTCTAACTATTTCCCAACGTGGTTCCACAGCACGCTCCCAGAAAAGAAAATCTGTAGAACATCTATAGCAATCCACAAAAATCTCCCTCACCAGGTTATCGCATCTGAGATTGATCCAGATGGCCGCTATGTGTTTATTAAAATCTCTGTCTGCTCCAGAGTCCTAACTGTTGCAAATGTTTACTTCCCCAACCAGGCACAGGTCTCCTTTGGTCTCCGGGTCATGGACGCACTATCGAGCTTCGCCGGAGGATCACGTGTAATCCTGGGAGGAGACTTTAACCTCTGCCTCGATCCCACCCTAGACTCTGCAGCGGGTAGGTCCGGGGTTTCTTTCTCCAAATTACGCAAATTCAAAAAAGCCCTAGTTTCCCTAAAACTGGTAGATCTATGGAGGATACAACATCCTAAGACAAAAGACTATAGCTACCACTCGCTAGCCCACAATAGCTATAACCATTTAGATTACTTACTGGTCTCGCATGATCTTCTAGACTTGTCCCCCTCAAGCTCAATAGGGATCTTTTTATGGTCGGACCATGCTCCGGTCTTTGGGGCTCTAAAGGGCTTCACAGAAAGGAGAGGGAGCCACACGTGGCGCCTCAATGACAATCTCCTCAAAGACCCACAATGCGTTGAAGAGGTGAAACAAACGATTCACAACTTTAGAACAGATCACTTACACGATCCCACGACCCGACCCACCCAATGGGAAGCCCTGAAGTGTGTGATCAGAGGGGTCCTCATCTCTCATGGTGCTAGAATAAAACGCGAACGGGCACAGGGACTAAAAGACCTATTAACGAAACTAGGCAACCTTGAATCGGCTAACAAGAGTCTCCCCGCGGAGACACTTAAAGCGGACATCTCTGACACTAGGACCAGAATTCTATCCATCCTAGACCAACAATCACTATACGCCAGGGATAGATGGTGAAGTAGTTTCTACGAACACGGGAATAAATGCGGGAGGGTATTGGCCAGGGCCCTCCATCCCAAGACATCCGCGCCATACATCCCTTCACTAAACTCACCCTCCAAAGGACTAATACACACTAACAGAGACATTTTAGAGTGCTTCCAACAATACTATCAGAAGCTATATGACCTCCGCGAGGGCCGGGACAGTCAACAGTCTCAGGCAATCAAGGAGTACCTGGACAGACACGCACCGGGAGTACTCCCGGAGGAGGATGTGATTGGTTTAGAGAGCAACATCACGGAAGGGGAGATAAAGGAGGCAATCCAAAATCTAAAATTGGGCAAGAGCCCAGGCCCGGACGGGTTTACCCCTCGCTTCTACAAGGCGTTCGGGGACCTCTTGACCCCCTCATTAACTGATACCTTCAACTCTCTCTCTAACACATGCCCCTTTCCACCTCAGGCCCTCCAGGCAACAATTACAATTATCCCGAAACAGGGGAAAGACCATTCGCTCTGCTCTAGCTATCGACCAATATCTTTGTTAAATATCGACACAAAAATGTTCTCTAAAATCCTTGCCTCACGTCTAAGGCCCCTTATTCCGTCCCTGATCAATCGCGAACAGTCTGGTTTTGTCCCAGGCCGAGAGGCAAGGGACAATACTATCAGAACAATCTCCATAATCTCGCGGGCCCGCCTCCTGGGTACCCCCTTGTGCTTACTGTCAGTAGACGCCGAGAAAGCGTTTGATAGGGTTCACTGGGGGTTCCTAGAGGCAACCTTGAGAAAGATTGGACTGGGGCCCAGATTTATTGCTTGGGTTATGGCTCTATACCGAGATCCATGAGCCAGAGTCAGAGTGAATGGCGCCCTATCCTCACCGTTTAAAATTAAGAACGGGACGAGACAGGGTTGCCCTCTCTCCCCCTTCCTGTACGTCCTGGTGATGGAGTCCCTGGCCAACGCCCTAAGGAACAACCCCAACATCCGAGGGATACAATCAGCTTCCACCGTACATAAGCTCTCCCTTTTTGCCGATGACCTTTTAATTTACATTACAAACGCCCGGGTAGCTATCCCAGTTGCTTTAGAGAAATTCGAAAGATTCGGCAACGTTAGCAATTTCAAAGTAAATATAAACAAGTCCGAAATCCTCAACGTCTCTATCCCACGGGAGGTCGCCTCGGCAGTTAGCAGATTCTCCTCCATGAAATGGAGGAACGATCGCATAAAATACCTAGGTGTGAACATCACCAGCGACCCTGACGCCCTCTTCGACGCTAACTTCAAACCGATGCTAGATAACCTTAGAAAAGACCTTGGGAGGTGGAAGCCCCTCATGTTGACATGGTTCGGGAGAATACACGCTTTAAAGATGGACGTTTTGCCCAAATTCTTATATCTCTTCCATAATCTTCCGATCAAAATCCCAAAAACATATCTGACTAAGCTCCGCAAAATATCCTTGGTGTTTGTCTGGGAAGGAACAAAACCAAGGGTTAAATTCAAGACCCTAATCAGAAGAAAAAGGGATGGGGGAGTAAACCTACCCAGTTTCTCAATCTACTATAGGGCCTCGATAAGTAGATGCGTTATAGACATCATCCATAACAACCCTCCCAAACTCTGGGTGGACCTGGAACGGGGGGGGGGGGGGGGGGGGGGGGGGACACGTAGCTCTGGTGGCGGGTTCTTTCTGGCTCCCATCACAGGTGGCGGGTTGGACCTCCGAACTCTCTCCTTTGATGAAACAGCTATTAGCAATCTGGACCGGTTTCGCCTCACACATGGGCCTGGTCTCTCGCCCCGGCCCCCTCACCCCGGTGACCGGGAACCCTGACCTTCCAGTCCTCCTAAAGGGTTCTCCACTTCTGGCAGAAGGGGAGCCCTTGGCTCTCAGAGCTAGGGATGTAGTGACGACTCAAGGAGTCCGACCAATGCACGAGGTGCTGGGTGGGGACGGCCCCAGGACCGGAGCATGGTTTTTATATTTGCAAATTATACACTTTATCCAGTCCCTGGGCTCGCCGGCCACTCTCCAAAGCCCCCCTCTCCTGGTTCGAGCAGCTCTGCACCTCTCCCTCCACCGGCCCAGTAAAGGTTTCGGCACTATATAGCCTCCTGCTGGACGCAGAAACCGGGGACGACCCACCGGGATATGTGGCAAGCTGGGAGAGAGAGCTGGGGAGAACTTTTGAGAGAGACACATGGAGGAATGCCTTGATCCTAACACACTCAATGGCGACATCCTCCAAATACCAGGAAACCAATTATAAGATCCTAACCAAATGGTACAGAACCCCGGCACTACTAGCCAAAATATACCCCCAAACCCCAGACTTATGCTGGAGATGTCAGGGCGAAAGAGGCGACCTCCTGCACATATGGTGGTCTTGTCCTCTGGTCTTGCCTGTGTGGCAGGATATCGCCAAGCTATTCAATGCGGTTCATAGGGACAGCGTGGTCCTCACGCCGGAGGTTGCTTTGCTGTCCATGATCCCGGGACCCCTGTCCAAAGCTAAAAAGAGCATTCTCAGATTCTTTCTCATGGCTATGAGACAGACAATCCCGAGACTGTGGAGGTCCTCCTCCCCTCCCACGAGGTTCATGTGGTTGGAAGCCCTCGACAATATAAGCGGCATGGAGGACCTTGGCGCAGCAGACAAAGGGGAATCCCAAAAGTACTTTGCAGTATGGACAGCATGGATCCTGTTCAGGAACTCCCAGGAACTAAAAGACTGGCTCCAATCAGGTACAACCCCCTCCCCTTAGGCACTAACAGCTTGCTCATTGTCGTACAAATTACGAGATCTGGGTCAGAGCTCTTGAATGCTGACGATCACCCCCCGCGCACACCCTCCACCCACCCCCACTGCTCTTTATCCGCTTCCCCTCCTCCTGTTTCCAAATTCCTCCAACCCCCCCCCAAATCCTTTGTCTGTGTGCCCCTAAACCCCCCCCATCCCCTTGTTGATTAAGTCTAGTATATTAACAAGTTCACAGCATCAGCCCAAAAGGTAGCCGTATACCAGCCTGGCCCAAGGCTTAAACGCCCCTTACAGCCATGGGGCGGCAATTCTATAAACAAACCAACAACGACAGATCCGATCAGAGACTCCAACCCATATGGTTGAATCAAAAAGGCTACACTGTTTCCCCCCACGTTATGATGCTGTATCGAACTATATTGCGTTATATATTGTCTGTTAATCTGTTTCTCTTATAGGAAAACTAATAAATACATTTTGAACTATAAAATGACATATTTGCAAAAATATGAAATTTTATTTTTTCTCTTCTAAATTGCATTAATTTCTGAAAAAAACTGTGGTCAAAATACTCCTGACACCCCTCAGTGAATACATTAAGGGGTGTAGTTTTTAAAATGGGGTCATTTGTGGGGGTATCTATCGCTCTGACACCTATGAGCCTTTGCTATCTTGGCTTGGTGCAGGAAAACAAAGTGTTCCTCAAAATGCTGAAAATGTTAAATTTGTACGCCATCTAAATGGTTAAAAAAAAATAATTTTCAAACGTGCATTCAGAATAAAGTAAACATGGAAAAATATATCTTGGCAAAGATTTGTACTGTATGTTTGCACATATTTGAGATATTACATTTGAAAATGACAATTCAATTTTCCCAATATTGGCAATTTTAATAAATATACACAAGTTCTAACAGTCTATTTTTACCACCTAAATGAAGTACAACAAGGGGATGAAAAAACAATGTCAGAATCACTTGGATATGCAAAGCCTTTACGGAGTTATGATAGGTTAAGTGACATGTCAGATTTCCAAAATTTCGCTCTATCACTAAGGCGCAAACAGGCTTGTTCACTAAGGGGTTAAATAGCTTAGTGTACAAACTTTGAACCCACTGTAATGAGGGACAGTGAGCAGGTAATCTTCATCGTATTGCTCCATCAGGTCCCGTTTATGTAGTTCCAAAGCATGGAATGGGCCATTACCAGCTTTGAAAAATGCAATCCCCTTTAAGCGTCCTGAGCCAACATCTCGGACCTTCAGGCTCTCTGCTGATTGAACTCTGTGGTTGTGAGCACCGGAAATTGTAACCGCAGTGGGGTTTTCTGGCAAAAACGTATCAGGTGACCTGTAAAGAAAAAAGAAAATTAACCCTGCAATTGGCTTAATTCCGGGGGTTTGCGTAGTTTATTGGCTAAATCTCTAAACATCTATAGGCTAGATACTGTCCCTGCTTTTCTTCACCACAACGTTAATAGATACAGACATCCTATTTGGACAATTGGTATTTTTTTCTGAAGGTTTGTTCACTTTGTGCTAATTTGGTACAGTATTGTGATGGCACCTGTATGTTTGCTAGAAAAATAAAAGCAATTAGTTTAATCAAAAAATACAAAAAAAAACCTGATTGCGTCACCGCATCAGTGAGGTCTCGCGGAGACGCAACCGGGAGGTGTTCGTCTGCTTCCTGCCAGTGCTGGTGAGTATGGCCTTCTGTGTGTGTGAGAGAGAGAGGGTGGCTGTGTAAGTGGGTGAGCGGGTGGGCGGCTGTGTGAGGAGCAGAGTGTGTGGATGCTGGGAGTGATGGTGGATAAGCATGAGTGGATGTGTGCGGAGAATGGGGGTGATGTTGCAGGAGCAACCATCAGCCAATCGCTGGAGGGGTATTCTTATACGGCGAGTAGACCCCAAACTCGATATTTTAACTGGAAAATGCTTCATCTGTCAATTAGAACTGGCCTCTGTGCGGTCCTCATTCCAAATTGAAATTTGGCACGGGCATGGATTATGTCATAATAGGAAAAAATCCATGGGTCCCAACTCGATTATTCAATTCTAAGCGCAAAAGAACTGGCGTCCAAATTTTACATACGTAATCTAATTCTCTCACTTGAAATTTGGCACGAGCATTGATTATGTCATAAATAGAAAAAGCTAATGGGTCCCAACTCCATTATTCAATTCTAGCGCAAAAGAATTAGCGTCCAAATTTTACGTATGGAATCTAATTCACTTTCCGATGTCGTAGAAATTTGGCACGGGCATTAATTGTCATAAATAGGAAAAGTTAATGGGTCCCAACTCGATTATTCAATTCTAGCACAAAAGAATTAGCGTCCAAATTTTACGTACGGAATCTAATCCTCTCACTTCCCGGTCTCATAGAAATTTGGCACGAGCATTGATTATGTCATAAATCGGAAAAGCTAATGGGTCCAAACTCGATTAGTCAATTCTAAGCACAAAAGAATTAACGTCCAAATTTTACGTACGTAATCTAATTCTCTCCCTTCCCGATGTCATAGAAACTTGAAATTTGACATGAGCATTGATTATGTCATAAATAGGAAAAGTTAATGGGTCCCAACTCGAATATTCAATTCTAAGCGCAAAAGAATAAGCATCCAAATTTCCCCCAGTCGTCTCCACGACAGCACCAATTGAGATTGCCTCCTCCTGATAGGACAATACCACACAGAGGTTAAAAGCTCCCCCCCTTCCCCACTTTCCTCAATGTCTTCCTGTCCTGCCAGGAGTTAGGATCTCTGAGAGGGGCTGGTGGAGAAGCCAGCCAAAGCATACTCACGGGCAGATCGGAGGGCAGTGGGTCAGCCTGTCCTCCCTTCCCAGCCAGACGACTCCCGGGACGCCACATGGGGTGGTAACCCCCGGGCCAGGTTCCTCCCGCGGTGGCCCATGGGGGGTACAAAGCGGGAGCCTCAGTCCCCCTCCTCCTCCTCGTATAGTCACAGCGCGGCGCTCCAGGAAGCCCTTTGACGGCGGGGGGTCACGTGTCCAGCGTGGTGACGTCATCACGCTCGCATCAGGAGCCGCACGGAGGGGGCGGGGCTTAGCGCAGGAGCGCGAAAATTCAAAATAAGGAACCTGAGAGAAGCCAGAAGGTGGACCAGCACTACAGGTCGCAGGGTGTCTGCAGCACCGGTACAGTAATGAGTGCTCCAGCCCCAGACATAACTGAAACCTCAGCGTCAGCGGCCATAAGTAGCCAGTGCGGCAAAAATGCAAAATCCAATGTATTGTATATGGAAAAATTGCATATTTACCCGCAAAAAATACTTTCCCTTTTTGGTCAGGGGGATAAAAAAGACACCCCCCCCAGAACAAAACCCAAAAAATGTGTGGAGTGCGGGACGAGACTGCCAGCTACGTACCAGAGGCCTCTATGCAAGACATGCGTAGCTAGGCTAGTCAGAGGAATCGGGGGGATTCATGGATGACGTTAGGAAGCTGGTGAAAGAGGAGGTTCGATCAGCCCTAACGTCACAGCTGGCGCCGCCAGACAAACGCCAGAAAAAGGCGTATGTTCCTGACGAGCCTTCCGACTCCGAGAGTTCTATCGGGTCGGAGCAAGAGGAACAGGCGGCCGAGGAGTCCTCAGATGATGAGGGCCACAAAAGATACTTATACCATCAAGACGACTTAACGGAATTGATTAAGTCAGTCAGGGCTACATTAAAAATGGAAGAGCCTAGAGAACCACGCACCCTGCAAGATGAGTTATTCGGGGGACTAGGGGAGAGGCGTAAACATACCTTCCCTGTCCACAAAAACATCATTAAAATTATCCAAAAGGAGTGGAAGAAACCAGACGCAGGTTCCTTCTCCGCTAGAGGGGTAAAAAGAAGGTACCCATTTGAGGAGGAAGTTTGCGCAAACTGGGAAGAGATACCCAAGGTAGACATCCCAGTGGCCAAAGTAGCTAGGAGGACGAGCCTGCCCTTTGAGGACGCCGCACAATTAAAAGATCCCATGGATCGCAAAGCCGAAGGCCTTCTAAAAAAATCATGGGAGGCAGCAGCAAACATACTTAGGCCAGGGATCGCAGCCACTTGCGTGGCGCGCACTCTGGGGGTATGGCTCGAACAGCTGGAGCTACACTTAACCAATAAAACGCCAAGGAAACAGATCCTAAATTCCCTAGCTATCCTGCGTATGGCAACAAATTTTCTAGCAGATGCCGAGGCCGCAACGGTTAAACTCTCGGCAAAAGCTACAGCCCGATCTAACGCAGCCAGAAGAGTACTATGGCTGAAATCATGGTCAGGCGACTTAGCCTCGAAAAATAAACTATGCGCCCTCCCGTTCTACGGTCAGTTTTTGTTCGGACCAGACCTAGACAAAATCCTGGAGAAGGCGGCCGACAAAAAGAAGGGATTCCCGGAAGAAAAGCCGCAGAGAGGGAAGACCTTCTTCCGAACCCCAGGGCAACAGCCCGAGGCCTACCGAGGCAAGGGCAAGACAGGCCGCTGGAGTTACCCTAAGGGGGGCAGAGGGAGAAATATCCTCTGTAATCCCCACCAGGGGGAGCCCAAGCAGAGACCCTGATGCCAGCTCCGTAGGGGCAAGGCTGGGGAACTTTGTGGACCAATGGGCCACAATTTGCGAAGGCCCATGGATCCCAAAGATCCTACAGCAGGGATACCGGATAGAACTGGTGTCCCTCCCCAGAAGGAAATTCATTATCACAGGAGGCTCAGGGCAACAGTTACACTTACTAAGGCAGAGCGTTTGGGACCTGCAACATCTAAACGCAATATCCCCCATATAGCAAAACGAGGAAACTCAGGGCCATTATTCCAGGCTCTTCCTAGTAAGAAAACCCTGCGGGAAACAGCGGATGATAGTGAATCTGAAGCCCTTGAACACCTGTGTCAAGTACAGAAAATTCAAAATGGAGTCCATCTCTTCAACGATAAAGTTGATTCCCAAAGGGACCTACATGGCATCCATGGATCTGAAGGACGCTTATTTCCACATACCGATCCACGAGGGGTCCCAAAGGTACCTAAGGTTCGCAGTGAATATGGGCAAAGGAATAGAGCACCACCAATTCAGATGCCTGCCTTTCGGGATCTCCTCAGCACCCAGAATTTTTACCAAAATTATGGCAGAGGTAGCTGCCTACCAGAGGAAAAAGTCGATCCTAATAATACCCTACCTGGACGATATTTTAATAATAGCAGAGTCCAGGGAACTACTAACGAAGCACCTAGAGATAGTGCTAGAACTCCTCCAGTCTCTAGGATGGATCATAAACTGGGAAAAATCCAGCTTAGACCCCGACAGGAAGAAGACGTTTTTGGGCATAACGCTCAACTCAGAATTACAATGCTCCTGCCTGCCCGAGGAAAAAATACAAAAAATTCAAAGCCTGGTCAGATCCTTCTTACAGAAACGATCATGCACAATTCGGGAAGCCATGTCTCTCCTGGGAAGCCTAACATCATGCATTCCCGGAGTAGCATGGGCCCAGGCTCACACCAGAGATCTACAGGCCTCCGTCCTATCCACATGGGACAAAAAGCAGTCCTCGCTAGGGACAAAAATGTATATCCCAAACACAGTGAAAACATCCCTGCGTTGGTGGACATCCCCAGCGAACCTGCAGGAAGGGGTTCATTGGCTACAAAACCCAGCCACGCACATCACAACGGACGCAAGCGCCTGGGGATGGGGAGCACATGTGGGGAACCAGTTCTTTCAGGGCCTGTGGTCCCAAAGGATAAAAGAACAATCCTCCAATTACAGAGAGCTACAGGCCGTATGGCGGGTCCTACAGCAGTTAGGAAACTCGCTACGGAACCAGCATATAAAGATACTGTCGGACAATACCACCACGGTCGCCCATATTCGGCACCAGGGGGGCACAAGGTCTCCTGCCCTGCAAAACATTTCGCAGAAAATCTTCCACTGGGCAGAGGGCTGGATCCTTTCGATCACGGCACCACACTTAAAAGGAACGCTAAACCAAAAAGCGGACTTTCTTAGCAGGAGGCAGATAGACCCAGGAGAATGGTCTCTCTCCCTGGAGGCATTCAGAATCCTGACCAACCGGTGGGGGTCCCCACAATTGGACCTATTTGCAACCAGGGAGAACGCCAAAGTAGGCAATTTCTTCTCCCTCCGGCCAGGAGATCGTCCTACAGCAATAGACGCCCTAGGCCAGGACTGGGGAAAGGGGCTAGCGTACGCATTTCCTCCGATACCGCTGATCCCCAGGGTCTTACAACATTTCAGAACCCAGGTATGCACGCTAATCCTGGTGACCCCCTTCTGGCCCAAGAGAAGTTAGTTCGGTCTTCTGACAACATTGAGTGTCCAGGACCCAGTCACCTTTCCGACCTGGACAGATCTGCTATCACAGGGGCCACTGAACCACCCGGGCTTAGACAGACTCCACTTAACAGCATGGCTCTTGAGGAATCCTCACTAAGGGGGAAAGGATTTTCACAAAGAGTGGTAGAAACGTTAATGTCCAGCAGAAAAAAAGACGACCCACCTTATCTACCAGAAGGTTTGGAGAAGGTTCTCCTCATGGAGACAGGGAAGGGATTCCGGGGATTCTATCCCGAGAATTCCTTTGATCTTAGAATTCTTGCAGGAGGGCCTACAGATGGGCCTCTCTTCAAGTACCCTGAAGGTCCAGGTCGCAGCCCTTAGCGCCATATGCGACACAAAGTTCGCAGACAATAGATGGGTCAACAGGTTCCTGACAGCAGTAGCTAGATTACGACCTAGACCCATAAAACTTGTTCCAGACTGGAACCTTAATTGGGTTCTAAGGGCCATGTCAGCGGAACCATTCGAGCCGATCGAAGCACTACCGATAAAAATGCTTACGAACAAGACCGTTTTTCTAGTAGCCATCACGTCTGCGAGGAGGGTTAGCGAGCTTCAGGCTTTGTCCATTCGCCACCCATTTCTAAAAATCTCAGACTCCAAATTAGTATTTAAAACGGACCCGGCCTTCATGCCAAAGGTGGTATCACATTTTTATAGGTCCCAGGATGTAATAATTCCCTCATTTTTTAGCAAACCTAAAAACGAGGAAGAAAAAATTCTAAGCTGCCTGGACGTTAGGAGAGCAGTCCTAGGCTACATAGATGCGACAAGCCACTGGAGACGGGACGCAACCTGTTCATCCAGTTCAGTGGCCCAAATAGAGGGAACAAAGCGGCAAAAAACTCCATAGCCAGGTGGATCCGCCTGGCCATCATAGAGTCCTATAAGGCCCTCGGGAAGGAAATCCCCTTAGCTCTTAAAGCCCATTCTACAAGGGCAGTAGCATCCTCATGGGCCGAACATAGCTCAGCTTCGGTCGAGCAGATATGCAAGGCCGCAGTCTGGAAAAGACCCCACAGGTTCATTAAACATTATAGGGTAAAAGTGCAGCAGGACGAGGACATGGCCTTTGGCCGCAAAGTCCTCTCGGCAGCAATCCCACCCTAATAAACTTTAGTTGATACGTCTCAATTGGTGCTGTCGTGGAGACGACTGGGGAAAAAATAGATTATACCTACCCGATAATCGGGTTTCCAGGAGTCTCCACGACAGCACCCGTACCTCCCCCCCCCCCCCCCCCCTAAATGGATAGAAAAGAAACTATAGAATATAATATAAAAAATAAATAAATATATAATATAATTTTATAATCAACAAAAAACCCCGGTTAAGGGAAGAAATTTAAGTTAAGCTCCTACCCCGGCAATTCATTAGAATCCACTGAGGAAAGTGGGGAAGGGGGGAGCTTTTAACCTCTCAGTGTGTTCCTGTCCTATCAGGAGGAGGCAATCTCAATTGGTGCTGTCGTGGAGACTCCTGGAAACCTGATTATCAGGTAGGTATAATCCATTTTTTTACGTACGTAATCTTATTCTCTCACTTCTTGATGTCATTTTACATAAAAGAAACGTCACATGGTTACCTCCACGTGGTGTTTCCTGGGTAACGCAAAGAACTATGCAAAATGGTTAACATATTTGTTTCCTTGGTATTTCTAAAGTAACCACAACTTCATAAGATTTTCCGTGTGAACACCAGATACCAAATTAACTCGGGCGTAGCCGGGTAGATCAGCTGGTCTATATATGTAAAGAATAGAGATGAGCGAGCACATTCATCCGAGCTTGATGCTCGTTCGAGCATTAGGGTACTCGAGATGCTCGTTACTCGAGACGAACACCACGCGGTACTCAATCAATTGCATTTCCCTTCCCCGCATGTTTAGCGCTATTTTCTAGCCAATAGACATGCGGGGAAGGCATTACCACTTCCTGCTGTGACATGCAGGCCTATCCCACCCCCCAGCAGTGAGGGTCTGGCGAGATCAAGTGACCGCTGAGTACTTAAAGCGGTCCCACCCGCGGATCACCTTAGAAAAATGCTGGCAGAGGTTAGGGAAAGTGCTGCTGCATAGGGAAAGTTTTAGCGTAGGATCCTGTCTTCAAGAACCCCAACGGTCCTTCTTCGGGATACATCTGACTATGTGCATTATACTTTTGGCTGGCTAGGAGTTGTAGTGCATCCATTTTTGTATTACGCATCTAGGCTTGTTTACAGCCTTTCAGTAATACTTTTTTCAGGCTGCAGTGCCCTACAATCAGCTCTCACCGTGAAACTGCACTTAAATATTTCCTAGCCAGCTGCGAACAACTTCATTTATACCATTCTCTGTCTGCAGTGAATTAGACAAAGTGTTGGGGCACAGCCACTTCTATAGGGAAAGTTATATACACTTTACAGTCCGTATCCTCTGTGCAAAAACCCCAAAGCTCCTTCGTTGGGCTACATCTGACAGTGTGCATTATACTTGTGGCTGGCTGGGAGTTGCAGTGCATCCATTTTTGTATTACACATCTAGGCCTGTTCGCAGCCTTTCGGTAATAGTTTTCTCAGGCTGCAGTGCCGTACAACCAGCTCTCACCGTAAAACTGCACTCAAATAATTCCTAGCCTGCTGCAAACGACTTCATTTATAACGTTCTGTGTCTGCAGTGCATTATACAGAGCTCTCACTGCTAAACAGTACTGTTATATTACCTGGGCCACTGCAAAGTATTTCAGCTCTGCCGCTGTGCAGAGCATATAACAATACCCTTTCCTTGGTGGGGTTGAGATAGCCGCAGTTACCAGCACTATCCACTGGCTTTAGAGTCTTCTCCCACTCCACACAGCCTCTATTGTCTACAAGTCTCTGCGAGCGGTAAATTACCCCATAGGTATCAGCATCCAAAAATAAAAATATCCAGTATAGCGCTTCACGGGATGAAGGAAAATAGTCGAGTATATATATCTACACCATAAAGGTGGGATTTTATTGCGACGCGTTTCTGCCCACTGTAGGGCCTTTTTCAAGCATATAAAATAACAGTATACAATCATTAATATAGATAAACGAAGTAACTTACAATTGGGAGTCATTACAGTCCTCACGGCAGTCGCCATGTTGTGGGTGGAGTCACCATGCCGGCGTGATGACGTCAGTACGCATGAAAATTCGTACGGTAAACTATAACAGAAAGCATAATCTTCATGGTTAGAAGTAATGACAGGCAAGTTTGAAAACGAGCCTGGGTTGTCTAGTTAAAAGTGTAATTACTTTAGATTTGTGCTTGGATCCAAAGGTCCGGATTACCAGCCCCGGTCATGTGATGCGTGTGCGGAATGACGTCATCCCGTATGACACGTACATAGGTCACCTGATGGCGGGGGGCATTCTAATTCTCAGGAGCTACCTCTGTATATGTTTAGCTCTGTATCCTAGGCTGTATAGGTTGGTTATGTGATCTCTGTGTGCGATGACGTTCATATATGTGAGGGAAACCTTTAGAGGTCAAAGTTTACAGAATATCTCATGTGACACATTGTTCGCATATTAAATATACGTGAAGTCCTGACCACAATGGAGTGAATAGCATATTCTTTACAAAGGAATAAATCTAAATTTAAAAAGAGGGGGGGGGGTGCAACTCCATTGAATGCAGATTTCATAAGTAGATAGGCTGATGTCGTATTACCTGCTCCAATATTACCAGTATTAGAACTGGCCGGTTAATTTATAAAACGTTACTAAACTATATGTACATTCTAACCTTAAAAGTTGATACCAATAAATATATATGTGTTTGTACAATAAGATATCTGCAATTTGATAAAAATCTCATATTATTGACTCCCAATTGTAAGTTACTTTGTTTATCTATATTAATGATTGTATACTGTTATTTTATATGCTTGAAAAAGGCCCTACAGTGGGCAGAAACGCGTCGCAATAAAATCCCACCTTTATGGTGTAGATATATATACTCGACTTTTTTCCTTCATCCCGTGAAGCGCTATACTGGATATTTTTATTTTTGGATTCCTATCTCCACTGGGTTCCCTATCACTAGGGACCCCAGACATCCAAGCAGCTCTCCAGCCAGGATTGGGAGGAAGGATTGACTGATCCATTTACTTATAGGCTATCCCGGAATTGGAGGTACTAGTGAGTTATCCCACCACCAGGGATACTCACTAAGTACCGGGTAAGTTCTTTTTCTTCACTTCATTTAACTGTTACATCACCATTCAGTACTGAAGGAGCGCTATTTCTGATCCCGACACCATTGTCACTTTCTCCCTAGGTATCAGCGCAAGACAGTGGGTTAATTTTTTCAAGTCACAGCATAGAGCCTCCGCTATCTACAAGTCTCTGTGTGCGGTGAATTAAGCCACAGTTGTCAGTTCTGTACAGTGGGGTAATTTATTTGGGCCCTGCTCTATTCTTAATCTGCCATGATGAGGAGTAGGGGGTAAGGGTCGAGGACATGGACGTCCAAGTCAGGGTGTGGGCAAAGGCCAAGTTCCTGGTCGTGGTGAATTACAGCCGGCTGCTGCGGGATTAGGAGAGAGCAAGTTTCTGGGGTCCCCAGCTTCATATCACAATTTATGGGTCCGGGTGGTAGACCTTTATTACAAACAGAGCAGTGTGAGCAGGTCCTGTCGTGGATGGCAGAAAATGCGTCCAGCAATGTATCGCCCACCCAATCTTCTACGCAGTCTACTACTCCCGACCTAGGGACTGCAACTCTGAATCCTCTGGCTGCTGCTCCTCCTTCTTCCCAGCCTCCTCACTCCATGAAAATGACACATTCTGAGGAGCAGGCAGACTCCCAGGAACTGTTCTCGGGTCCCTGCCATGAGTGGGAAAAACTGGTTGCTCTCTCACCTGAGGAGTTTGTTGTGACCGATGCCCAACCTTTGGAAAGTTCCCGGAGTCCGGGTGATGAGGCTGGGGACTTTCGGCAACTGTCTCAAGAGCTTTTTGTGGGTGAGGATGATGATGAGACACAGTTGTCTGTCAGTGAGGTAGTAGTAAGGGCTGTAAGTCCGAGGGAGGAGCGCACAGAGGATTTGGAGAAAGAGCAGCTGGATGATGAGGTGACTGACCCCATCTGGTTTGCTAAGCCTACTGAGGACAGGACTTCAGAGGGGGAGGAGTGCAGCAGCAGGATAGGTTGGAAGAGGCAGTGGAGTGGCCAGAGGTAGAGGCAGGGCCAGACGAAAGAATAGCCAAACTGTTTCCCAAAGCATCCCCTTGCGGCAAGCCTCCGTGCAGAGGGCTAGGTGTTCAAGGGTGTGGATGTTTTTTAGTGAGAGTGTGGACGACTGACGAACAGTGGTGTGCAACCTGTGTTGCACCAAGATCAGCTGGAGAGCCACCACTACCAGCCTCACCACCACCAGCATGCGCAAGCATATGATGGCCAAGCACCCCACAAGATGGGACGAAGGCCATTCACCGCTTCCGGGTCACACCACTGCCTCTTCCCCTGTGCCCCAACCTGCCACACAGATCCAATCCCCCTCCCAGGACACAGGAACGAGCGCCTCCCGGCCTGCACCCACACCCTCACCTCCACCATCCTCCACTCCATCCAGCAATGTCTCTCAGTGCAGTGTTCAGCTGTCGCAATCACCAGCGTTGGAGCGAAAGTGCAAATACGCCGCCACCCACCCGCACGCACAAGCTTTAAACGTGCACATTGCCAAATTAAATCAGCCTGGAGACGCTGCCACACAGGCTTGTGGAAACGGAGGCTTTCAAAAACATGATGGCAGCGGCGGTCCCACGCTACTCGGTCCCTAGTCGCCACTATTTTTCCCGGTGTGCCGTCTCAACCCTACACCAGCACGTCTCCCGCAACATAAATCGTGCCCCCACTTAACCACGACACGTGGACAAGTACTGCTGGGCAGGGCCACTATATCTCCCTGACGGCATCGTGGGTGAATTTGTTGGAGGCTGGGACCGAGTCAGAGCCTGGGACTGCTCACGTCCTACCCACACCCAGAATAGCGGGTCCTACCTCGGTGCTGGTATCTTTGGCATTCTTTGCCACCTCCTCCAAACCCTCCCCCCCCCTCCGCCACCTCTACTTCTCAATTAAGAAGTGTGAGCATGTCGCCAGCAGTCGGTAGCATGCAGCAGCATAGCGGTGGGCAAGCGTCAGCAAGCTGTGCTGAAACTAATCAGCTTAGGTGACAAGAGGCACACGGCCCCCGAGCTGTTGCAGGGTCTGACAGAGCAGACTGACCTCTGGCTTTCTCCGCTGAGCCTCCAACCGGGCATGGTCGTGTGTGACAACGGCCGTAACCTGGTGTCGGCTCTGCAGCCTCACACACGTGCCATGCCTGGCACACGTCTTCAATCTGGTGGTTCAGCGGTTTCTGAAAAACTACCCCCACTTGTCTGACCTGCTCGGCCAGGTGCACTGCGTCTGCGCACATTTCCGCAAGTCCACCACGGACGCTGCCACCCTGCGAACCCTGCAACATCGGTTTCAGCTGCCAGAGCACCGACTGCTGTGCGACGTGCCCACACACTGGAATTCTATGCTGCACATCTTGGCCAGGCTGTATGAGCAGCGTAGAGCAATAGTGGAATACCAGCTGCAACATGGGCGGCGTAGTGGTAGTCAGCCTCCCCAATTCTTTACTGAGGAGTGGGCCTGGATGGCAGATATCTGCCAGGTCCTCGGAAACTTTGAGGAGTCTACCCAGATGGTGAGCAGCGATGCTGCAATCATTAGTGTTACCATCCCGCTGCTTTGCCTGGACAGGAGACAGAGATGACAGTATGTTGCATGATAGCCAGACCACCCTCATGTCTATATCTCAGCGCATTTTGAAGGAGGGGGAAGAGACAGCTGGGCACACTGCAGAGGGTACCCATGCTGCTTGCCTCTCATCTCTCCACGTGTATGGGCTGTAGAGGAGGAGGAACCTGAAAGTCATCTTCCTCGTGAGGACAGCGATGTGTTGCGTACTGGTATCCTGGCACATGGCTGACTTCATGTTAGGCTGCCTTTCTCATGACCCTCGCGTTAGACGCATTCTGGCCAACATGGATTACTGGGTGTACACCCTTCTCGGCCCGCGGTATAAGGAGAACCTATCCACTTTCATTCCCAAAGAGGAAAAGGGTATGAGAGTGATGCAATACCACAGGGCTCTGGTGGAAAAAGTGATGCTAAACTTCCCCTCTGACAGCGCTAGCGGCAGAAGGAGCAGTTACCAGGGCCAAGTAGCAGGGGAGGCGCGGGATCAGGCAGCATGTCCAGCGCAGGCAAGGGAACACTCTCCAAGGCCTTTGCCAGCTTTATGGCTCCCCAGCAAGACTGTGTCGGAGGGAGCACTGTAAAAAGATGGTGAGGGAGTACATAGCCGATCGCACCACCATTCTTCATGAGGCCTCTGCTCCATACAACTATTGGGTGTCAAAGCTGGACACGTGGCACGAACTTGCGCTGTGCTGGCCTGCCCTGCTGCTAGCGTCTTGTCAGAGGGTGTTTATTGCAGCTAGGGGAATCATCACAGATAAGCGTACCCGCCTATCAACTGCCAGTGCCGACATGCTTACGCTCATAAAGATGAGCAAAGGCTGGATTTCCCCAGACTTCTCTTCTCCACCGCTGGAGAGCAGCGGAACCTAATGATTTTTTTTCGCTGCAACCGGAGAAAAAAGCATTCTCTATCACCGGAAAAAAAGGGGGAATTAGCTTTGTCAATCACTCTCGGATATTATTACTCCACCTACTCCTTCTCCTAAAACAGCATGTCATCACGCTGAACTGCCAATTTTTCTGCATCCCAAAAGGCTCTGCTTACAATTTTTTTTACAATTTTTCAAGTTTCAAAAGTATTGTATTGATACTTTAACAGTCAGAAACCAATTTTTTCACAGGGCTGCCTCCAGGCTCTGTTACAAATTAAGCAACAGCGAGCTGTATCTCTAAAAAATGTTTTTGGGTTTCACCTACCCTTGCGGTTGAGCAATTTTTCAGGGGTACACTTGTACTCTTGGTACACAAATTTTTCTGGCCCTCGCCTATACTGTTATCCAACTAATTTTTCCGGCGTTCGCCTACACTCATGGTACACCAATGTTTCAGGGGTACAGAAATGTTACAGGGGTACAGAAATGTTACTGGGGTCTGCCTATACCTTTGCTACAGAAATGTTACAGGGGTCTGCCTATACTACTGCTACAGAAATGTTACTGGGGTCTGCCTATACTTCTGCTACAGAAATGTTACTGGGGTCTGCCTATACTTCTGCTACAGAAATGTTACTGGGGTCTGCCTAGATCTTTGCTACAGAAATGTTACTGGGGTCTGCCTATACCTCTGCCACAGAAATGTTACTGGGGTCTGCCTATACCTTTGCCACAGAAATGTTACAGGGGTCTGCCTATACCTTTGCCACAGAAATGCTACAGGGGTCTGCCTATACCTTTGCCACAGAAATGTTACAGGGGTCTGCCTATACCTTTGCCACAGAAATGTTACAGGGGTCTGCCTATACCTTTGCCACAGAAATGTTACAGGGGTCTGCCTATACCTTTGCCACAGAAATGTTACAGGGGTCTGCCTATACCTTTGCCACAGAAATGTTACAGGGGTCTGCCTATACCTTTGCCACAGAAATGTTACAGGGGTCTGCCTATACCTTTGCCACAGAAATGTTACTGGGGTCTGCCTATACCTTTGCCACAGGAATGCTACTGGGGTCTGCCTATACCTTTGCCACAGGAATGCTACTGGGGTCTGCCTATACTATGGGTGCACAAAGACTTCCCATTGCAGTGTTTTACCTATCTGGCACAAATACACTGACTGACTATGGCAGAAATGTGGGCCGAGGCCAAGGTCCTTGGCGGGGTGAAACTCTACCATGTTTGGGCACTGTGTAATACCATCTTTGTGCACTGACAGAATAGGCGAGCCCAAGGAACTCAAAGACTTCCCCTTGCGGTGTTGAGCTATCTGTGTGGGGATGCATGGATTTCCTATTGCTTTGTAACTCAGGGCACCTTGGGTCACACAAGGTGGAGGCTGGGACCGAGCCTGACCCAGGGCCCGCTCACATATTTCCCACACAGACTATAGCGGGTCCTGGTTTCTTGGCCTTGTAATGCCACCTCCTACTCCTGCTGCTTGGGGTCATGGGATCAGCACTGGTCAATATGTATTTTCTCTCGTGTTACCACAGTTATCTGAGACCCTGGTTTGGGCCAAACAAAAGGAGCGTTACTGCATTAATGAGACATTCACAGCTGTAGTAGCATCGGAGTCCGCTTTATGCCCACGATTGCTGAGGGTGTGGGCAGAGGCCAAGGTCCTCAGCGGAGTGAAAGTCTGCCATGTTTGGGCAGTGTGATTGCTTCATGTTTAATACTTTCCTTGGGTTCCTTTGGCTTGCATATGCTGTGAGTGTACAAAGACTTCCCATTGCGTTGTTTTACCTGTCTGGCACAAACACACTGACTAGGGCAGAAAAGTAGGCCGAGGCACTTAGCAGGGTGAAACTCTGCCATGTTTGGGTACTCTGATTTCCTCATGTGTAATACCATGCTTGAGTTCCTTGGGCTCGCCTATGCTCTAAGTGCATAAAGACTTCCCATTGCGTTGCTTTACCTGTCTGGCACAAATATACTGACTAGGGTAGAAATGTGGGCCGAGGTCCTTGGCGTGGTGAAACTCTGCCATGTTTGGGCGCTCTGACGACTTCTTGTGTAATACCATCTTGACTTTTCACTGCGGTGTTGAGCTATCTAACACCTACACAGAATGAATTGCGTGGGCACACATGGATTTCCCATTGCTATGTAACTCGCGGCACCTTGGGTCACACAAGGTGGAGGCTGGGACCGAGCCTGACCCTGAGCCCGCTCACGTGCTTCCCACACAGAGTATTGCTGCATTGAGGAAATGTGTAGAAGTGCTAGGACCCGAGTCCCCTTTATGCCCACGTTTGCAGCTCCTGACAATTTTGTGACGGAGGTGGCACGGGATTGGAATGATCGTACATCAATCTATCATCAATTCTCAACAGCATCGTGGGCTATCGCCCACACTTTCAAAGAGCGTCGTTGCCTGGCCCTGCCAACCCTCTGCAGGGTGTGCCTCCAGTTCCCCATCCAGTATGCGCTTATAAATAGACATGAGGGTGGTGTGTCTATGAAGCGAGCATGTGGCATGAGGGCAGCTGAACGCTGCGTAGGGAAACTTTTGTGTGCGCTGTGGACCTAGGATCGTGCGGGGGTTGGGGGGGTTGGACAGCAATGCCAGCATGTAACCCATGTAGTAGTGCAGTACACAGAAGGGCCTGTAGAGGGCCAGAGACAGGACTTCTGGTGCGAGGGTTAACAAAGGGGTGGAGCAGGAACAAGATAAAAAGCCAGTTCCTACAAAGGAGAGAGAGAGGGCCAGCGCAGCATAGGAACGTGCTGCAGGCTGGTGGCCTGAAAAGGCAAAGAGTTCGACAGGGATGACGCCCCTGGACTCCCACCCAAGTTGGGTTGTTTATGGACATTGTGTGATGTGCTATGCTGTGACGTGCTGTGCAATAAACGCTGGCAGGAGCCAGACAAAGATATCTGCTATTCCTGAGCTGTAGTTACCCATGTAGTGCGCCATTTCTGGTACGAGAGACCAGCAATCCCGAGGCAAGAGTACCCCCCTTGCTACATATGGTGGAGGATGCGGGCAAGATCTAGGGTGGCGCACAAAGCGGCAGGAGCACAAGGCGGATGTCTGCTGGGAGCAGTCCTGCGGTACGCAGCGTTTAAAGGGCCAGGAGGCCGAAGCTGCGGTTAAAAGGGCCAGGAGGCCGAAGCTGCGGTTAAAAGGGCCAGGAGGCCGAAGCTGCGGTTAAAAGGGCCAGGAGGCCGAAGCTGCGGTTAAAAGGGCCAGGAGGCCGAAGCTGCGGTTAAAAGGGCCAGGAGGCCGAAGCTGCGGTTGCCTTGCAGAGCAACAGCGGACCTCAGCGAAACCTCTACAAGGCAAGTTAGTGGACTTGTTGATTTATTTTCTCATGGTGGACTGTGTAGTAAAGATGGCGGCTGTTGCTGGAGGCCACCTAAAGCTCTGCTGTGGTTTCAGGCGGCATGGACTGCAGCGAACCGACAGCACAGGATGGACATTTCTGCGCATAATGACACAGTGGAAGCCGCATAGTGTGAACGGACATTTAAAGAAAATTTGTCTAAGAACTGTGTTGCTGACCGGGTGGGGCAAGAAAAGTCCATTAACCCCGGCAGGTCATGTGTGGGGGATGGTGGGATGTATTCTGTACCTAATATGTGTCGCTATGTTTCCCAAATGCAGTCAGGATGTGAACAGGGTGCAATGAGTGCAGCCAACGCCCATGTGGGAGCCTGTGCAAGTATACCTCTAGTGAGAGAGGGAAGGAAGAGTGAAGATAGGGGGTGTAGTACTAGAATTGCTGAAGTGAGTAGTACTATGCCTTCAGAGAGAAAGGATAGATTGTACTAAATCTGAAAAAAAAGAGGAAAAAAGAAGAAAAAGGCTGCGGCTAGGGAAACAAGTGAGGTTGTCAGTGCAGATCCTGAGATTCAGGGTGAGACAGCAAGAGAAAGCTTGGTTCAAATTCAGGAGAGATTTGCACCAATGCAAGCGTATATAAAGTTTCTGGAAGAAGCATCGCAAACTGCTCATAAAAGACGATGCACAGTTTGAGAAAGAAAGGACTATCTTGTGTCTGCTTGGAGAAGAGGCCAAGAGGCAAAGGCTGTTAACAGAGGAGCAGACAGATAAATTCCTAAAAGAAAAGGAAAGTATTCTTCAAGAAGCTGAGCAGCTGAAAGCAAAGAGTGCAGCTCCCTTAAAGGAGAATGAGCACCTTGAGAGATTGGCTAAGGAGGAAGCTGATCACCGGGTGTTGCTGGAACAGACAAATGTTCAGTGTGAACAGAGCTTAGAAGAGATGAGAAGTAAGAAAAAGTAGTATGAGGGATATCTTTCAACAGCCCATGAAAAGATATAAGACCTCAGATGTAGCCAGAGATGAGGCTGATCGCAGAGTATGTCTGGAGGCACAATCTGTGCAGTATGAACAGGACTGTAAGAAACTACAAATGAAAACCCAAGAGTTGGAGATGACGTGTTGCGAGTTAGAAAGAGCTTCTACAGATGCACGTAATTAAAATACAGGTTTGCAGAATCAAGTTGCAGAGTTGAAAATGCTGTTAGCAAAGAAAAATGGTGACTTGGAGTGCCAAGTAAGTCAGCTCAAGGAAGAGCTGGAAATACAGAAAGCTGCTTGCAGTCAGGCAGAGAAGCAAGCAGAGATCTTGAAAGACTTACTGGGTGACAAGGAAAACCAGGAAGCGCTGCATGAGAGACTGGTGCCCCAGCTACAGATGAGCTTGGATGAGAAAACTGAAGTACATGGAACCCAGATCCAGGAGCTGGAACGGAGTCATGCTGCAGTTGTTGGGAAACTGTCCAAGCAATTGAAGCAAATTTAAAAAGTGAAAGAAAAACGGAAAAGTGAGTGTCTTGAGCTGACCCAAAAGGTGAAGGGGTTGTTGGAAAACAAGTGTGCATATGAGTGCAACAGAAATACAGTGGAAATGCAGCTTCAAATAAAAATAACTCAAGGTGACAGTGTGCAGACAGCGTTGTCTGAGCAGGTGAGCAGGCTGCAGGTGAAGCTAGAAGCTCAGAGGGAAGAGTCCCAGAGACTGCTGCAAGAAGAGACGCAGCAGAGGCTTGGACTTAATGCACACCTGAAGATTATGCAAGGTGAGAGAAATGTGTTCCTCAAGCAGTTAGAGGAAGATGCAGAAGCTAAGAGAAACCTGTCAAAGCAGATTGCAACACTTCAGGCTGAGGTGTTGGACCTAAAATATGGACTGGAGAAGAATGCTGTGTGCTTGGATTCTGTGGAAGAGCAGAAAAGAGAAATACAAGAGGAGTTGGAAGCTACAAGGCAGCAGTATGAAGAGAAGATAGCTGCGCCTGTGATAAGCTTGAGAAGGTTAAAGTACATCTTCAGCAAGAGATAGGTGCTTCTGTGAAGCTTGGTCTCCAAAAGGAGCTTGTGTCCAAACTAAGAAAGACACAGCAAATATGTGAACAGCAGCTTACAGAGGAGAAAATCAGGTCTGCAAGATATGTCACTGAATGTGAACGTGCTGAAGAAAAGGTCTGTATGAAAGAGACCAAAGTGTTAACTTTAACACACACCCTGAAAATGATATTAGAGATGGAAGAGAAACTGTATGAGAACCCTGCATGCTGGGTCACGGTTGAAGAGCAAAACGGTGAAATCCTAAAAGAGGTGGAAGTGATAAATCAGCTGTTTGTCTTCAAACTGAGGTCTATGATGAACTTGAGAAGTTTACAGCGAGTCTTCAGCAGGAAGTAGAAGACATTCGTTTACCAATGTCAGTTGGTGTCCAACTGGGAGAAGAAACAAAAGATGTGTGAACAGTGGCTTACTGAGGGGAAGTCGGTATTCCCTAAAGTCGCAAAAGAAAGGTGTAACGAGCGGGTGCGTACTGAAATGCAAGACTGGATTAGCACCAAGACAGATGCTGAGAAGAGAACCCTGATACGGGAAAAGCCAAAAGGTGTGTTCCAACGACCAGTAGAAGTGGAGATCCTGTTGGAGAATATTAAGAAAGAGACTGAAGCGCTAACCTTGAAGCGCCCCCTGAAGGTGGTGTCAGAAGAAAAAAGTGGTATTGCAAAAGTCCGCTAAGAAGTTAAACGCAAAGGTGATGCTCTGGAAGTCAGAGTCATATTGCTGAAAAGAGGGTTCAGAGATTACACCCAGGAGAAGAGGCAGCGGTGTCACCCGCAGGCAGTGATTGTCAATGGTCGCAGGTAGTATGGTGCTTAGCTAAGATGTGCCAGCGCGTGTGCCTTGCTAATGAGGGTTTGTTCGAAGTAAATCGTTTAGGTGGGGTGACACCAGACTCTTGCCCCCATTTTGGCTTAATAGTGGGACCTGGGAGCCTCAGATGCAGCCATGCATTCTGCCCCTGCCCTTCCCTATCCGTTTCTGTGGTGTTTCCATGATTTTCTGATGTTTTTTGGCGTTTGACAAGTCATCAGCTATGTGGAGCATCAGCCCCATACAAAAATGCTCGAGTCCCCCATTGACTTCAATGGAGTTAGTTACTCGAAACGAACTCTCGAGCATTACGAAAAGTTCGACTCGAGCAACGAGCACCCAAGCATTTTGGTGCTCGCTCATCTCTAATGCTTACAGAATAAAAATGGTGAATTGGTTAATAAAGATATTGAGAAGGTCAAACTTTTAAATTCCTAATTTGTATCCTTTTTTCTCTCAGAAACTAGATGGAACATCAACTGATCTTCTCTGTGCTATTGGGGTAATAAAAGAATGCAGTCTATCTATAAGCAGAGAGATGGTAAGGGTAACACTTAGCTAGCTTAAATGTGTATGGTTAAGTTAGCTTGAAAAAGGCCTAATATGGCCGAAACGAGTTTCTGCTCATGCTGCCACTATGCTCAATTATACATAAATAGCTAGCTTGAATGAATTCCAGTCTCAAGGTCCACATGAATTCCATCCTAGAGTACTAAAAGATGCAGTGGAGGTAATTGCTGAACCACTTGCCATAATTTTTGAATATTTCTGGAAAAAAAGAGAAGTCCCAGAATATTGGAAAAGGGCAGTTGTTGTCCCCATCTTCAAAAAAGGGAAAAAGGTGGAGCCAGGAAATTACAGGCCTGTGAGCCTGACTTCTAGACTGGGAAAGATCTTTGAAGAAATTATTAAACAGCATATATGCACGTACTTGGATAAAAATGACCAAATATGGGATTGACAAGGCAACTGTTAGGTGGACTCACAATTGGCTGACTGATCATACTCAAAGAGCGATCATAAGTAGCTGCACATTCAAGTGGAAGAATGTATCAAGTGGGGTATCACAAGGCTCTGTCCTAAGCCCAGTGGTGTTCAACATTTTTATAAAATGATCTGGAGGAGGAAATTGATGGGAAACTGAATACATTTTCTGACTACATACAGGTAGGAGGGATAGCTAACACTAGTGAAGAGAGAAAGAGTATTCAAAAAGATCTAGAAAAGCTTGAACAGTGGACAGCGACTTACAGAATGGTATTTACCAAAGAGAAATGAAAATTCCTACATCTGGGCAAGAAAAAGGAAAAAGCACATACAGAATGGGAGGAATTGGGCTAAGCATAAGCACATGTGAAAAAACTGAACATGAGTCAACAATGTGATGCAGCAGCCAAAAAGGCAAACAGTATTCTGGGATGTTTTAAAAGAAGCATAGAGTCTAGATCACGTGAGGTAATTATCCCCCTCTATTCTGCCTTAGTCAGACCTCATCTGGAATACTATGTCCAGTTCTAGGCACCCCGATTTAAAAAAAAAAAAAAAAAAAGACAGACAAACTGGAACAAGTTCAGAAGAGTTACCAAGATGGTGAGCGGTCTGTAAATCATGTTCTAAAGGATCTTGGAATGTTTAGCTTGCAAAAAAGAAGGCTGAGAGGAGACTTAATAGCTGTCTACAAATATCTGAAGGGCTGTCACAGTGCAGAGGGATCAGCCCTATTCTCAGTTACACAAGGAAAGACTAGAAGCAATGGGATGAAAATGAGAGGGAGGAGACACAAATTACATTTTAGGAAAAACTTTGTCAGTGAGGGTGATCAATGTGTGGAACAGGTTACTACGGGAGGTGGTGAGTTTTCCTTCAATGGAAGTGTTCAAACAAAGGCTGGACAAATATCTGTCTGGGATGATTTAGTGAATCCCATACTGAGCAAGGGGTTGGACCAGATGACCCTGGAGGTCCCTTCCAACTCCAACATTCTATTAAATAAAGATATACACATACGAAGAGAGATGGAGAAAAGAAATTCAGAGTAAGCTCCCAGGAAATTAATGTGTTAGAAACAAGTATCTCATTTATTATTCACTGTATGTGTTGAAGAAAATTACCTCAGCTCCTTGCCTTATTGAACAATAACATAGTGTTTACAAGTTAAGCAAAATATCCAACTGTGTTTTATTCAGCACCTTCACTACTCAATACTACAAATTGTGCCCAAGGGCACTGGCGTCCGAACTACAAAGGAAAACACATTATAATTAGAGATGAGCGAACGTACTCGGTAAGGGCGATTTCGCAATCAAGCACCGCGATTTTCGAGTACTTCACTACTCGGGTGAAAAGTACTCGGGTGCGCCGGGGGCCGGGGAGAGGCGTGGCGGCGCGGGGGGTAGCAGCAGGGAACAGGGGGGAGCCCTCTCTCCCTCTCCCCACTCCCCACTCCAACCCCCCGCGCCGCCACGGCGACCCCCGAATTTTTTTGCCCGAGTACGGAAGTACTCGAAAATCGCAGTATTCGGGCGAAAAAGGGGCGTGGCCGAGCACGTTCACTCGTCTCTAATTATAATTATCCCACTAAATAAGCCCACCATATGAGCTTTTCTGACACTTGCCAATACAGTGTTTGCAGACTGCATTATATTCTTCTTTAGATATTCCCCCCCCCCCTCTATCCATTTGCTAAACATATTTTTCTTCCGAGTGTTATGCCACAACTGAGAGACACCAACCCTGGATCCAGGGGGTGGGAAGATTGCGTTGGCTGTGCTCCATGCAAAAAGCAGGGTTGAAGGCAGAGACCCCATATTTGGGCATTTTTTTCCAATAAGTATGGTATGAGATCCTAGTCAAATGCTTTATCAAAGTCAAGATATACTATTTCCACCACATTACCCTGATCAACCCAGTCAGTGATTCTATCATAGAAGGAAATTAGAATAGTCTGGCATGACTTATTCCATAGCAACTTAGGCCGCGGAGGTTTGTAGGGAATGTAGTCTGCCCATCATCTGCACAGGGATGAAGGACTTGTGATGACATTACTGTATTCTGATGAGGGCGGAGCTCAGAGGCCCGGTGACTGATCCCATGTTGGTGAGGTCATCACTCCCTTTTTTTAAAATATATTTATCAATATGAATGTATCCAGTCCACATAAAGCAAACCTATATATTACACAAAGACAAAGAAGAAGAAAAATGCAAGATTCTAAAAATTGGAGAACCCGGAGAAAAAGCCTGTCTCAGTACATTTGATTTACCAAATTGTACCCAATTTGAAAGTCCATTATGCCTCACTTTTAAGTAAAGGCCCATTTAGACCCAACGATCAATCATTGGGTCCAACTGCACGGACATCATGCAGTTTTCGTTAACAAGTCGTTCATCGATGAGCTTTATCAGTGCCACGTGCTGAGTTCTCAGCGAGATACCGATGATACTATTATTTTGGCTGCTATCCAGCTCTGAGAGCACAGCCGGAGTCTGCATACCTCGCTTGGAGCGCTCTGCTGTATACCAGCGGTGCACTCCGTGAACACAGCAGGAGTATGAGGAATACAGCGATCCAGCTGTCTTTTGTATACTCCACTCGGAGTGCTCAGCTGTATACCAGCTGAGCGCTCTGAGGGAAAAAAAACAGCTGTATACAGAGGACAAGCAGCCCCGCTTGTCTTCTACATACCCCGCTCAGGTGTATAGCAGCTGAGTGCTCCGAGAAGACAGCAGCTGTATGCAGAAGAGAGCGGTCCCACTTGTCTTCTGCATACAGAATGAGCTTTCATTTATACACACTTATGCAAAGTGAACGCTCAAAACTGTCACAAAGTGCCGTTTGAGCAAATTTTGAGCCATCATCTTGCTGTATATATACACAAGATTATCACTGAAAAGATGTCTTGAGCGATAATCGTGTCTAAATGGACCTTAAGCGTACAAATCGTACAAGCGTACAAAGTTTATTCGCTATGTGTTTCAATGCCATACTGGTGTCTTTCTCTGGCCCATTGCAGGTTAAAAAGTGTCAAGAACATTTAAAAGCTGCAGATGATGCCACAGACAGTAACATGAATGGTCACAGTGCTTGAGGGGATTCAAAGAAGGGCAACTAAACTAATACATGGAATGAAGGGACTGGAATACCCAGAGAGGCTATCAAAATTAGGATTATTCACCCTGGAAAAAAGACGGCTAAGAGGCGACCAAATAACCATGTATAAGTACATGAGGGGACGATACAAGGATCTCTACCAAGATCTGTTTACACCCAGGACCACGACGGAAACAAGAGGACATCCGCTACGATTAGAGGAAAGTAGGTTTCATCACCAACACAGAAGGGGGTTCTTTACTGTAAGAGCAGTTAGACTGTGGAACTCTCTGCCAGAGGAAGTGGTGATGGCAAAATCCATAGAGGAGTTTAAAAGGGGACTTGATGTCTTTCTGGAGAGGAAGGACATTATAGGATACAAGCCTTAGGTTAATTGTCAATCCGGGTATACAGGCAGGTAGGAACTATTAGGGGTTGATCCAGGGAACAGTCTGATTGCCATTAGGGAGTCAGGAAGGAATTTTTTCCCCAGAAGGGCTAAATTGGCTTCTGCCCTTGGGGTTTTTTGCCTTCCTCTGGATCAACACAGGAGGATAGACAGGCTGGACTAGATGGACATTGTCTTCATTCAGCCTTACATACTATGTTACCTGACTGCTGCCTGTGATAAGTTTAAATTAAGTCATATAGAAGCACAAAATAGCCTATTACAGTAGATTTGAATGGCAATGAGAACATTATGCAGTGCCCTACAGAGAATTAACTAATTTGTAGATAAATAGATGGGTAACACAGATTATTACTTTTATGAAAAACTTCCACATATTCCCACGTCTCATTATAAATCAGCTTATGAATCGTTTTTTTTTCCCTCTTCCTTTCATCAGGGAATCCTGAAAAAGAGTGAGCATTCTTTTTGACTATCGATAACCACCTTTACCTTTGTTTTACCATCTTCCTAAAATTCATAAGAGCCTAACTAACTCACATACTCATATCAAATGTTTTCTGAAAGTGCAGGTACTCTTTAAGAATGATGCTAAGGAACTTTGAGACTACAGGAACAATTTTGAAATGGCCTAAGTTATAGCTAATAAAATCTCAGTTCAAATAACCAGAATTACTACCTGCTAAAAGGAGATCATTTTGTTATAAGTTGTAATCAAGGGGGGGGGGGGGGGGGGAGTTCAGGAAACACAAATATTCATTAATTTACCAAAAAATTATTCTATAAAAATGATATAAAAAATAATTCATAAAAAAACAAAATTCTTTTGGAGGCATAGAGAACATATACATACACGTGCTTACTAGGTATTGCATAATGAGAAAAGGGGAAGCATAAATGGGGGAAGCTCATATAATTATGTAATTGCCACCAACCATTGGTATCCGGTGTATCCCATGCCCATTTTGTCTCTAAAATTACATCTATCTATATATATAAAGCTGAAAGCCCTCACTGACTGACTGACTGACTGGCCAAAAGTTCTCCAACTTCCCGATGTCGTAGAAACATGAAATTTGGCGCGAGCATAGATTATCTCCAAAATAGGAAAAGAAATTGGGTCCCAACTCCATTATTCAATTCTAGCGCAAAAGAATTGGCGTCGAAATTTTACGTGCGGAATGTAATTTTCTCACTTTCCGGTGTCATAGAAACGGGAAATTTGGCACGAGCATTGATTATGTCATAAACAGGAAAAGCTAATGGGTCCCAACACCATTATTCAATTCTATGCGCAAAAGAATCAGCGTCCAAATTTTACGTACGGAATCTAATTTTCTCACTTTCTGGTGTCATAGAAACATGAAATTTGGCACGAGCATTGATTATGTCATAAATAGGAAAAGCTAATGGGTCCCAACTCGATTATTCAATTCTATGCGCAAAAGAATTAGTGTCCAAATTTTACGTGCGGAATGTAATTTTCTCACTTTCCGGTGTCATAGAAACTGTAAATTTGGCACGAGCATTGATTATGTCATAAATAGGAAAAGCTAATGGGTCCCAAATCCATTATTCAATTCTATG
The DNA here is from genome assembly GCF_035609145.1 of Eleutherodactylus coqui. NCBI lineage: Eukaryota > Metazoa > Chordata > Amphibia > Anura > Eleutherodactylidae > Eleutherodactylus > Eleutherodactylus coqui. The sequence continues at coordinate 264,446,842 of NC_089841.1, read as the reverse complement.
CGCAAAAGAATTAGCGGCCAAATTTTACGTACATAATCTGAATCTCTCACATTCCGGTGTCCTAGAAATGGGAAATTTGGCACGAGCATTGATTGTGTCATAAATATGAAAAGTTAATAGGTCCCAACTCGATTGTTCAATTCTAAGCGCAAAAGAATTAGTGTCCAAATTTTATGTACGTAATCTAATTCTCTCACTTCCTGATGTCATTTTATATGAAAGAAACGTCGCATGGTTACCTCCACGTGGTGTTTCCTGGGTAACGCAGAGAACTATGCAAAATGGTGAACATATGTTTTTCCGGTATCTCTAAAGAAACCACGACTTCATAAGATTTTCCGTGTGAACACCAGATAAACACCAGTACCAAATTAACTCGGGCGAAGACGGGTATATCAGCTAGTATAGATATAAAGCTGAAAGCCCTCACTGACTGACTGACTGGCCAAAAGTTCTCCAACTTCCCGATGTCGTAGAAACATGAAATTTGGCGCAAGCATAGATTATCTCCAAAATAGGAAAAGAAATTGGGTCCCAACTCGATTATTCAATTCTAGCGCAAAAGAATTGGCATCAAAATTTAACGTACATAATCTAAATCACTCACTTCCCAATGTCATAGAAACGGGAAATTTGGCACGAGCATTGATTATGTCATAAATAGGAAAAGTTAATAGGTCCCAACTCGATTGTTCAATTCTATGCGCAAAAGAATTGGCGTCAAAATTTTACGTACATAATCTAAATCTCTCACTTCCCAATGTCATAGAAACGTGAAATATGGCAGGAGCATTGATTATGCCATAAAAAGGAAAAGCTAATGGGTCCCAACTCGATTATTTAAAGGGGTTGTCCCGAGGCAGCAAGTGGGTCTGTACACTTCTGCATGGCCATAATAATGCACTTTGTAATGTACATTGTGCATTAATTATGAGCCATGCAGAAGTTATAAAAAGTTTTATACTTACCTGTTCCGTTGCTGGCGTCCTCGTCTCCATGGTGCCGACTAATTTTCGCCCTCCGATGGCCAAATTAGCCGCGCTTGCGCAGTCCGGGTCTTCTGCAGTCTTCTATGGGGCTCCGTGTAGCTCCGTGTAGCTCCGCCCCGTCACGTGCCGATTCCAGCCAATCAGGAGGCTGGAATCGGCAGTGGACCGCACAGAAGAGCTGCGGTCCACGGAGGAAGAGGCCATCTTCAGCGGTGAGTAGAGAAGTCACCGGAGCGCGGGGATTCAGGTAAGCGCTCCGGTGAGCTTTCTTTACCTCCCTGCATCGGGGTTGTCTCGCGCCGAACGGGGGGGGGGTTGAAAAAAAAAAAAACCCGTTTCGGCGCGGGACAACCCCTTTAATTCTATGCGCAAAAGAATTAGCGTCCAAATTTTACATGCAGAATGTAATTTTCTCACTTTCCGGTGTCATAGAAACGTGAAATTTGGCACGAGCATTGATTATGTCATAAATAGGAAAAGTTAATAGGTCCCAACTCCATTATTCAATTCTAGCGCAAAAGAATTGGCGTCGAAATTTTACGTGCGAAATGTAATTTCTTTACTTTCCAGTGTCATAGAAACAGGAAATTTGGCACAAGCATTGATTATGTCATAAATAGGAAAAGCTAATGGGTCCCAACTCGATTATTCAATTCTATGCGCAAAAGAATTAGCGTCCAAATTTTACATACGGAATCTAATTTTCTCACTTTCCGGTGTCATAGAAACGGGAAATGTGGCACGAGCATTGATTATGTCATAAATAGGAAAAGCTAATGGGTCCCAACTCGATTATTCAATTCTATGCGCAAAAGAATTAGCGTCCAAATTTTACATGCGGAATGTAATTTTCTCACTTTCCGGTGTCATAGAAACGGGAAATTTGGCACAAGCATTGATTATGTCATAAATAGGAAAAGCTAATGGGTCCCAACTCGATTATTCAATTCTATGCGCAAAAGAATTAGCTTCCAAATTGTACGTACATAATCCAAATCACTTCCCAATGTCATAGAAACATGAAATTTGGCACAAGCATTGATTGTGTCATAAATATGAAAAGTTAATAGGTCCCAACTCGATTATTGAATTCTAAGCGCAAAAGAATTAGTGTCCAAATTTTATGTACGTTATCTAATTCTCTCACTTCCTGATGTCATTTTATATAAAGGAAGCGTTGCATGGTTACCTCCATGTGGTGTTTCCTGGGTAACGCAGAGAACTATGCAAAATGGTGAACATATGTTTTTCCTCAGTATCTCTAAAGTAACCACGACTTCATAGGATTTTCCGTGTGAACACCAGATAAACACCAGTACCAAATTAACTCGGGTGAAGCCGGCTATATCAGCTAGTATACATATAAATAATTCATTAACTGAACACTAATGAACATAACTGAACGTATGGCAACGAGTTTCAGTGTAAACAGAACGCCTTTATACAGAGTGATGTGAGAAGCGCACCCAACATCCTCTGCCGCCGTAATTCCGTGATCAAATTCATAGGCGGATTGAAGTATGCTATGTACTGAATATATATATGTATGCATTCTGTAACTGGTTTATATGCTTCATAAAGGCATTCTGTATACGCCAAAATGTGTTGCCTTATTGCTGTTGGTCTGTCTGCTGTGGAATAAATATATGGACCTGATGCCAAGCGCTTAAAATCTGCGGTTACTACTGCTAGGAGGGGACTTCTGTACATCACACCCCACTGCTTCAAAGTAAATGGTAAAAATAATTATTAATACCCTTTTTTTCACTTGACTAGATCTCAGAAGTATAACCCCCTACTAAGATTTGTGCAAATCTCACATGAATATGAACTTCATTGTTTTGAATGGAGTCATATATATGAGCTATGCAGAGTGGAAAAAAAAGACGCTGCATGTCCTATCTTTTGCATTCCACAGAAGGCATGACCCATTGTTTTCAACGGGACAGGAAAACACATTGCATGGCGTATGATGTAGACGCAGGTGCGATGCAAGGTTTCCCATTGAAGACAATGGGGAACATTTGCAGATCCTCCGACACCACTGAAGGCCGCGACAGAGAATCGCTACTTTCCAAAAGTGATGGGAAGTGATGAGTTTCATGGCCTGATATCACGCACGGCCATGTGTGGGTAGTTTTATAAGGGTTTTTTGTTAAAATTAACCACTTGTGTTTCAACAGATGTTTGTATTTTTGTGGTAGTATTCTTTTAAGTGCAAATTAATCACATCCATGTCTGTGCCTTTTCATAAGTATGTCTGTATAAATATGCATGCTTCTTTGGATCAATTTCATTTTAGCCTGAAGCAGAACCCTGCTTTGGTTTAAAAGCTCGCTATAACATAATGTATTTTTGTTTGCAATTTAAAAAGGTATTATATCTACAAAATTACTTGGTTTCTCTTGCTGGAAACAATCAGATTTTGCTTCACAGTACCAAACATTTTTCATTAAACGTGTTTCCAAATATAATGCATTACACACAGGCATTGTACCTAAGTTCCCGGAAGTGACGTCAGATGCCAGAAGTGAGCCTGGAGCAGGGCGTAAGGGGACATCGGCGCAGCACCGGAGACGCCGCAAGGAGACCGAGGGAGCCACTGGAGGATCCATCCAGCAGGCAGAAGAAGATGAGCGGGCAGGTGGCCAGAGAATGTGATCGCCGCAGGAGAGGTCCTGATGCTGAGCCTGAGGGCGACTTCATCGGCTGCTGAAGCGGCAGACTGCTACTACTGACAAGGGTTGATAAGAATATTTTGTGTAAGTGCCTGTCAGTAAGTGCCTGTGAGCGAGGTGTAAGTGAAGCAGATCCATCGGTCATGGTACACATTGGCACCAAATGAACACATTAGAGGTCAATGGAGGGCCCTCAAAAACTATTTCAGGGACATAGGATCCAAGCTTAGGGCGAGGACCTGGAAGGTAGTTTTCTCGGAAATACTACCTGCACCTCAAGCCACACTAGAAATGCAGCAGGATCTTAGGGAGGTAAATAAGTGGCTCCGGAGTTGGTGTAAGAAGGAGGGGTTTAGGTTCCTGGAGAACTGGGCTGACTTTGCTGTCAGCTACAGGCTCTACCGTAGGGATGGGCTGCATCTTAATGGGGAGGGTGCAGCTGCGCTGGGAGAGAGGATGGCTGGAAGACTGGAGGAGTGTTTAAACTAGGGAGTGGGGAGGAGGGCAAAAAGAGAAACGGGGGGGGGGGGGGGGTAGACAGTGACCTGGGACCAAGTAATGGGAATGGGGGTTGAGCAGGGGATGGGGTTAATACAGTTAGAACTGACAGAACAGGTAATAGTACCATTGGTAGCACAATGACTATAAAGAACAAAAACAACTGTATAAATTGTATGGCAATTAATGCAAGAAGTCTGATTGGTAAAGTGGGTGAGCGTGAAGCGAGAATAACTGATGAAAATTACGATATATTGGGAATAACGGAAACAGGGCTTGATGATAAGTGCGATTGGGCGGTGAATTTACAGGGTTACAATCTCTTCAGAAGAGACGATGGGGGAACAGAAAGGGGGAGGGGTATGTCTAAGTTTTATCATACTTAATGCTGAGGCTACAAGAAGATATAGATGTAGAAGATGAACGTGTTTAATCTCTGTGCGTAGAACTACAAGGAGGAAAGAAAATAACTAAATCCTGATAGGGGTTTTCTATAGGTCACCAAAAGCAACAGAAGAAACTGAAATCTTATTATTGAGACAAATAGAAGAGGTGTCAAACAACAATGAAGCAATTATTATGGGGGACTTTAATTATCTGGATATAACCTGGGAAGATGAAACCTACAAATCTCACAAGGGTGATAAGTACTTAAGAACAATTAAAGATAACTACCTTACCAAACTTATGCGGGAACCAACTAGAGGGAGGGCCACTCTGGACTCAGTACTAACAAACGGGACCGAAGAGTGGGGGTGGAGGCTGAGAGACACTTGGGAAATAGTGACCACAATATCATTGATTTCCAGCTGTCATTCCAGCTTATCAGGGAGCGACAAAAGACCTAAACTTTAGTAAATCAAAATTTGATCAGCTCAGAACTGCTATCGGTAACACTAATTGGGACAACATCCTCAGAAATAACAGTACATCCTAATTATCTCATGTGAGCAGTTGATACCCTTTAGGGTGAAGTCACACGAACGTATATCGGCTCGGTTTTCACGCCGAGCTGATATACGTTGTCCTCGTGTGCAGGGGGGGGGGGGGGGGGGAGGATGGAAGAGCCAGGAGCAGGAACTGAGCTCCCGCCCCCTCTCTGCCTCCTCTGCACTATTTGTAATGGGAAGGGGCGGGGCTAAGTTACACGAATTAGCCCCACCCCACCTCTCCCCATTGTAAATAGTGCAGAGGGGCGGAGAGGGGTCGGGAGCTCAGTTCCTGCACTTGGCTCTTCCATCCCCCCCGCACACGAGGACAACGTATATCGGCTCGGCGTGAAAACCGAGCCGATATACGTTCGTGTGACTGCACCCTTAAAAACAAAGGAACTACAAGTAGAAGGAAACCAATGTAGCTCGACAAGACTATATGGGGGGGGGGGGCAATAAAAATTTAGTTTTAGCCATTAGTGTTACTATTATTACTATCATTATTTTAGTTTTTTTTATTATGCTTTCATTAGTATTACCGTATATACCGGCGTATAAGACGACTTTTGAACCCCCAAAAATCTGCTCTGAAGTCGGGGGTCGTCTTATACGCCGGTAATACAAAAAAATGAAAGTGTCAAAAAAAAAAAATTATTCACCTCCCCCGGCGTTCTGCGGCGCTGCTGCAGGATGTCGCTCCCTCCTGGTCCCCGGCAGAGCATTGCTTTCTGAATGCTGGGCTTGAAATCCCCGCCTCCAGAAAGCTAATACTGCGATTGGCTAACACACGCAGTCAGCCAATCACAGCCATTCAATTACATCATTGAATGGCTGTGATTGGCTGAAGCCACGTGTGTTTTAGCCAATCACAGCTTTCAATGATGTCATTGAATGGCTGTGATTGGCTGACGGCGTGTGTTAGCTAATCACAGTATTAGCTTTCTGGAGGCGGGGATTTCAAGCCCAGCATTCAGAAAGCAATGCTCTGCCGGGGACCAGGAGGGAGCGACATCCTGCAGAAGCGCCGCAGAACGCTGGGGGAGGTGAATAATTTTTTTTTTTTTGCTCCGCTGTATTCCCGGCGTATAAGGTGACAGTTGGGGGGTCGTCTTATACGCCGGAATATACAGTATCAGTATACCATAGTATTTATGTTATTGCCATTTATTTTGTTTGTTTTTTTTAAAATTATCATGACTATTTTTAGCACAATTGGCGCTGTTCAATATACTGTGGGTGCAATATTAAGTGTGGTAAGAGCTCGGAGAGGACAACAAAGGCTACACATAATGACAAGGTGTTGCAAACGCTGACTCTGCTTTATTGTAAATTAGTTGATATATCGACTTCGCCCGAGTTTATTTGGTACAGGTTTACCTGTTCGCATAGAAAATTTTATGAAGTCGTGGTTGCTTTAGAGGAACACAGAGAGGAGCGTTAGATTCTCCTCAGATTGCATGTACCGATGTCCCTCTGCAGAATGTGCCACCCCACACTCTCCTCACTGTTTACCCTTAAAGGTAACTCCCCTTTTTGCTCAAATTTAACCCCAGACTACAGCTGAAGTCCCTTCTTTAGGGTGCATGCTCCATCCCTGCAGGTCTATGGCCATTTCCTCATGTACTTTACAGCCTTTCAGTACGCCCGCACCGAGGTGAGCCAGAGTCTCCTCGGCGCGCCCGCACCGAGGAGAGCCAGAGTCTCCTCGGCGCGCCCGCACCGAGGAGAGCCAGAGTCTCCTCGGCGCGCCCGCACCGAGGAGAGCCAGAGTCTCCTCGGCGCGCCCGCACCGAGGAGAGCCAGAGTCTCCTCGGCGCGCCCGCACCGAGGAGAGCCAGAGTCTCCTCGGCGCGCCCGCACCGAGGAGAGCCAGAGTCTCCTCGGCGCGCCCGCACCGAGGAGAGCCAGAGTCTCCTCGGCGCGCCCGCACCGAGGAGAGCCAGAGTCTCCTCGGCGCGCCCGCACCGAGGAGAGCCAGAGTCTCCTCGGCGCGCCCGCACCGAGGAGAGCCAGAGTCTCCTCGGCGCGCCCGCACCGAGGAGAGCCAGAGTCTCCTCGGCGCGCCCGCACCGAGGAGAGCCAGAGTCTCCTCGGCGCGCCCGCACCGAGGTGAGCCAGAGTCTCCTCGGCGCGCCCGCACCGAGGTGAGCCAGAGTCTCCTCGGCGCGCCCACACAGAGGTGAGCCAGAGTCTCCTCGGCGCGCCCGCACAGAGGAGAGCCAGAGTCTCCTCGGCGCGCCGGCACAGAGGAGAGCCAGAGTCTCCTCGGCGCGCCCGCACAGAGGAGAGCCAGAGTCTCTTCGGCGCGCCCGCACAGAGGAGAGCCAGAGTCTCCTCGGCGCGCCGGCACAGAGGAGAGCCAGAGTCTCCTCGGCGCGCCCGCACAGAGGAGAGCCAGAGTCTCTTCGGCGCGCCCGCACAGAGGTGAGCCAGAGTCTCCTCGGCGCGCCCGCACAGAGGAGAGCCAGAGTCTCCTCGGCGCGCCGGCACAGAGGAGAGCCAGAGTCTCCTCGGCGCGCCCGCACAGAGGAGAGCCAGAGTCTCTTCGGCGCGCCCGCACAGAGGAGAGCCAGAGTCTCCTCGACGCGCCCGCACAGAGGAGAGCCAGAGTCTCTTCGGCGCGCCCGCACAGAGGAGAGCCAGAGTCTCCTCGACGCGCCCGCACAGAGGAGAGCCAGAGTCTCCTCGGCGCGCCCGCACAGAGGAGAGCCAGAGTCTCCTCGGCGCGCCCGCACAGAGGAGAGCCAGAGTCTCCTCGGCGCGCCCGCACAGAGGTGAGCCAGAGTCTCCTCGGCGCGCCCGCACAGAGGTGAGCCAGAGTCTCCTCGGCGCGCCCGCACAGAGGTGAGCCAGAGTCTCCTCGGCGCGCCCGCACAGAGGTGAGCCAGAGTCTCCTCGGCGCGCCCGCACAGAGGTGAGCCAGAGTCTCCTCGGCGCGCCCGCACAGAGGTGAGCCAGAGTCTCCTCGGCGCGCCCGCACAGAGGTGAGCCAGAGTCTCCTCGGCGCGCCCGCACAGAGGTGAGCCAGAGTCTCCTCGGCGCGCCCGCACAGAGGTGAGCCAGAGGTAGAGTCTCCTCAGTACAGCCACAAAGACGTGAGGTAGAGAGCCTCCTCAGTACGCCCACAAAGACGTGAGGTAGAGTCTCCTCTGTATATGCACAAAGCTCAGGTAAATTCTCCTCAGTACATACACAGAGGTGAGCTAGAGTCTCCTCAGTACGCACACAAAGACGTGAGCTAGAGTCTCCTCAGTACGCACACAAAGACGTGAGCTAGAGTCTCCTCTGTATATGCACAAAGCTCAGGTAAATTCTCCTCAGTACATGCACAGAGGTGAGGTAGAGTCTTCTCAGTATGCAAATCATTTCCCCAAGCTTTATGGATTTTGAGAAGAGAACTCTCTCATGTATTGTGAATTTTCAGTTTTTTTACGCTTAGAATTCAATATTGAAGCTGTGACCATATAGTCTATGTGGGACTAGGGAAGCATCCATTGGTATTATTGTACCTTGTCACCATCGGAAGTTAGGGGTGGTGACAAGGTACGAGCTGTCTAAGAAAGTAGTAAGGCCCCCAGCTTGTGATTGGCTGGGGCATTTGTAATCCCCACAGTAGGACAGCGGCGAGGCAGGGAGCAACACTGAGGACACAGCTAAAGGTGTCAGAGGACACTGGCTACGGCCGTTGTGAGACGGCAGGAAGACAGCGCCCACAGCGGCGACCCTGGGAGCAGAGGCAGGGGCGCCGTTGGAAACCAGGGAGGCTGGGAGTGGTGGCCTGTAGAATCCCCCAAGCGCCGTTCTGACACAGCATGAGGTGAACGCAAAAACCGTGTGCTGCACTGCCGGCAGAGGGACAGCAGGCCGCGTAAGTGAGTGCCAGGGGCAATTGGTGCCCAGCATGGAGCTAATAGCCGGCACAACGGATGCAAAAAAAAAAGTGGGCGCACGGAGCACTCAGGGAGCGCAGGGCCAGCAGCAGCGTGTACTTTGATGTAGTGCCCATGCTGGAGGGTTAAGGGGTTCGTTTTCCTATTGGGCTTACATTTATAGCTGTAAAGGCTTCTGCATTTACAGCTAATAATGTAAAACTAACAGGAAAGCTAATCCCTAAACCTCCAGCATGGGCACAAAATCAATACACACACTGCTGCTAGTACCTTACTGCCTTCAACCAATCGAGAGCTAGGGGTGTGACTGTGGGGTTCCTCCATCCAAGCCCAGTGAAACCCCTAGCCTCTGGGTGGTGACAAGGTACAATAATAGCATCCATCTAGTCTGTGCATCACTGCGGGAGGCGGCCATCTTGTCTGTGCATCACTGCGGGAGGCGGCCATCTTGTCTGTGCATCACTGCGGGAGGCGGCCATCTTGTCTGTGCATCACTGCGGGAGGCGGCCATCTTGTCTGTGCATCACTGCGGGAGGCGGCCATTTTTCTTAAGCTCAACATAACAGCATTAAGAGCATATATATATAAATAAAAGGTGAAAGACCTCACTGACTGGCCACTAATTCTCTAACTTCCCCATGTTGTACAAGCATGAAATTTGCACGACCACTCTTTAGGTCCTAAATAGGAAAAGTAAAATGAACACAACACGAGAATTCAACGCTAATTGCAAAGTTATTGGCACCCCTGTATAACGTACCAGATCTAATTCTCTAACTTACCGATGTCGTGCAAACCTGAAAAAAAGGGATGATCATTCTTTAGGTCCTAAATAGGAAAAATAAAGGGGTCACAACTCAATTATTCAATTCTAGGTGCAAAAGTATAGGCACCCCTATGTAACGTACTTGGTGTCCTCGTGTTGGACAAACATGAAATTTGGCACGACCATTGATTAGGTCCTAAATAAGAAAAGTAAAAAAGGGGTCCCCACCCCCTCCCGTGGCCTCCAGTTCCCCAGTCTCCCCCACAGACCCCCAACTCCCCACAGACCTTCAACTCCCCAGTCTCCCCTCCGCCAGAACCCCCTTCCCCTCCACAGAGACCCCCCCAGCCTCCAGCTCCCCAATCTCCCCCACAGACCCCCAACTCCCCACAGACCTTCAACTCCCCAGTCTCCCCTCCGCCAGAACCCCCTTCCCCTCCACAGAGACCCCCCCCAGCCTCCAGCTCCCCAATCTCCCCCACAGACGCCCCCCTTTCCCGGCCTCCAGCTTTACCCTGGTCCCCACAGACCCCCAGCTTTCTAGTCCCCTCCACAGACCCCCTCGGTATACAGCTCCCCAATCTCCCCCACAGACCCGCCCCCCGGCCTCCAGCATCTCAGTATCCCCCCACAACTCCTCAGTCTCCCGAACAGACCCCCACGGCCGCCAGCTTCCCTCCCCCAGTTTCCCACAGCCCCGTAAGCTATATCCGCGCTTTTCTACCAAGCACATTCTGGCTGATGCTGGAGCCGTACAGTAATGTCCGTTTCTGACATAGTGTTAATTATTCAGTCAGGAAGCCCGTGTCCGCCATCTTTGTAGAGGAGCGGCTTGGCGTCACACGTCGTTTCCGAACCGCCATCTTGGAAGTGGACGGCGGTGCTTCCGGCGAGCGGCGCGCCCCGCTAGAACCACGGCGAGTGCGTACGTTGAGGCGCTGTGTGACCGGTGGGAAGATGTCGGCGAGCGCGGTCTACGTGCTGGACCTGAAGGGCAAGGTGAGGGCCACCATTCCTGCAAGGGATGCCTTCCTTTATAGGCGCTGCAATTCTGCAGGCTCCGTATTGTCGCTCACACAGATTACAAGAAAGATGGCAGCATGTACGTTCCTGGTCGTATGATATGCGCATACATGCCATGCCCGTGCGGGGGATTGTATCCGTCCCTCTGCTTCATTTTTTGAAGGAGAGAAACTGTAAAAAATGGCTCCGTTTTTCCACCCACTGATTTCCGTTCCATCAGCCTTTTTTTTTGTTTTGTTTTTATGAAAAAAATAGCGCAGTCTGCAGCCTTTTTTTTTCCATATAAAGAAACGTAAACCTGCCAGAATGGACGCCGGGGTACTGTTGTACCTGCCAGAATGGACCCCGGGGTACTGTTGTACCTGCCAGAATGGACCCCGGGGTACTGTTGTACCTGCCAGAATGGACCCCGGGGTACTGTTGTACCTGCCAGAATGGACCCCGGGGTACTGTTGTACCTGCCAGAATGGACCCCGGGGTACTGTTGTACCTGCCAGAATGGACCCCGGGGTACTGTTGTACCTGCCAGAATGGACCCCGGGGTACTGTTGTACCTGCCAGAATGGACGCCGGGGTACTGTTGTACCTGCCAGAATGGACGCCGGGGTACTGTTGTACCTGCCAGAATGGACGCCGGGGTACTGTTGTACCTGCCAGAATGGACGCCGGGGTACTGTTGTACCTGCCAGAATGGACGCCGGGGTACTGTTGTACCTGCCAGAATGGACGCCGGGGTACTGTTGTACCTGCCAGAATGGACGCCGGGGTACTGTTGTACCTGCCAGAATGGACGCCGGGGTACTGTTGTACCTGCCAGAATGGACGCCGGGGTACTGTTGTACCTGCCAGAATGGACGCCGGGGTACTGTTGTACCTGCCAGAATGGACGCCGGGGTACTGTTGTACCTGCCAGAATGGACGCCGGGGTACTGTTGTACCTGCCAGAATGGACGCCGGGGTACTGTTGTACCTGCCAGAATGGACGCCGGGGTACTGTTGTACCTGCCAGAATGGACGCCGGGGTACTGTTGTACCTGCCAGAATGGACGCCGGGGTACTGTTGTACCTGCCAGAATGGCCGCCGGGGTACTGTTGTACCTGCCAGAATGGCCGCCGGGGTACTGTTGTACCTGCCAGAATGGCCGCCGGGGTACTGTTGTACCTGCCAGAATGGCCGCCGGGGTACTGTTGTACCTGCCAGAATGGCCGCCGGGGTACTGTTGTACCTGCCAGAATGGCCGCTGGGGTACTGTTGTACCTTGTCGACACCGAAAGCTATGGGCAGACCTAGCTTTGGTGGAGCTAACTGCCCCTGTCAAGCCCCTAGCTTCTGATTGGCTCTCCCGTTTCCCCTGCTGTTCAGTGCCCACACTCACTTGCCGGAGTCAATTGCGGCAGCCACAGACCACAGCAACTGAGACCCAACGGGCAAGGTGAGCCGCACATCTATCCCGCCACTGGCAGCACAGAGGAGAATAGGGTGGCGGCGGCAGCAGGAAGCCTCTGTAAACCCCACTCAGGTTAGGGAGGGTGGGCGCTTTGTACTGCTCTGCCAGTGAGACGTCCGGAAAGCCTGCGGGACCGCCGATGCCTTGCCGTGCCTCCTCGTCCTGTTTTGCCGCTGCTCCCATGTACTGTCCGCTATTCTGCAGCCCTCTTGCACGGCTGTCTCCTCCTGCGGTGCCTCCCACTTTAGGCGCTGGTTCGGTCTCATGCCCTCCCCGTTGTGCTGATGATGGGGTTTCCTGCCCCATCACATTGTGAGCCTGGTCTGTGGGTGTTCATCCTATCTCCACAATACCAGACGCCGGGCCCTTTGCTTTCTGTTTTTTCGAAACCCCGTTGAAATCAACGGATCTGTATTTCAATTTCCTTCAGAAACGAAGTACCTGGCGGTACTACCGGTTGTTGACTATAGGTTTAAAGGGGTTGTCCCGCGCCGAAACGGGGTTTTTTTTTTCAACCCCCCCCCCCCAAATAGCTACATTAGGGGACAATACGAGAATTTCTCCCATGATCTGCTTATATCCAGGACAAGCAAAGGGATTGCACCCAATCGTATATACGTGACCATCTGAGGCGTTGGTTTCGAATGTATTCGTTCGCACGGGCGATTTTACGGCGCGTAAAAACGGCAACCCGAAAAAAACACGGAACATACACGACCGAAATACGCGCCAACGCATATTCAATGGCCGAAAAGATAGTTTGCAAAGTAGGAACAAACGATAATACGCTTTCTAGCTCTGGTCATGATCGGCAAAAAACGTTCTTTCCGGTAATTATACGCTGCGCACGTGCGAATGCACCCTCAGGCAGAGAGTTCCACAGTCTCACTGCTCTTACAGTAAAGAATCCCTTTCTATGTTGGTGATGAAACCTGCTTTCCTCTAGATGTAGCGGATGCCCTCTTGTTACCGTCGCAGTCCTGGGTATAAACAGATCCTGGGAGAGATCCTTGTATTGTCCCCTCATGTACTTATACATAGTTATTTGGTCGCCCCTTAGCCGTCTTTCTTTCAGGGTAAATAATCCCAGTCTATATTTCGTTTATTAGTTTAGTTGCCCTTCTTTGAACCGCTTCAAGCACTGCAACCTCTTTCCTAAACACCGGTGTCCAGAACTGTGCGCAGTATTCCATGTGGGGCCTGACAAGTGCCTTATATAGTGTTTGCGTCCCTCGCCCCTATGCCTCTTTTAATGCCCTGCCCCTCCCTAAGACTTTATTAGCTTTTGCAGCAGCTGACTGGCATTAATTACTCCAGTTTAGTCTATAGTCCACTAGTACCCCCAGGTCTTTTTCCATATCACTTTTCCCTAGCAGTACCCCATTTAGTGTGTTTTGGTGACATCCGTTTCTCCTGCCCATGTGCATAACTTTACATTTATCAACATTGAACTTCATTTGCCATTTTTCTGCCCAAGCCCCCAGCTTATCTAGGTCCGTTTGTAGCCGCACATTGTCCTCCGTTGTATTAATTATCTTGTATAATTTTGTGTCATCTGCAAATATTGATATTTTGCTGTGCAGCCCCTCTATCAGGTCGTTGGTAAATATATTGAACAGAATGCGGCCTAATACTGAACCCTGTGGCCCCCACTGGCGACGGTGGCCCAATCAGAGTACGAACCATTTATTACCACCCTTTGCTTTCTATCTCTGAGCCATTTCCTTACCCAGATACACACGTTTTCGCCCAATCCGAGCTTCTCATTTTATATATCAGCCTACTATGCAGCACGGTGTCAAATGCTGTAGAGAAATCCAGATATACGAGATCAATAGCCTCTCCCAGGTCCAGCCTAGAACTTACTTCATCGTAGAAGCTGATCAAATTGGTCTGACGTAATCGACCCCCTCATGAAACCGTGCTGGTGAGGAGTTATTCCATTCTCCTTGAGGTATTCTAGGGTGGCATTTCTCAGAGACCCCTCAAGTTTTTTTCAGTTATTGATGTGAGACTTACCGGCCTGTAGTTACCGGGCTCCTTTCTTGACCCCTTTTTGTATATTAGAACCACATTGGCAATCCAATGGTACAACTCGGTCTTGATAGTGTCCTTAAATATAAGAAATAGCGGTCTAGCTATCACATCACTTAGTTCTCTTAGTACCCTTGGGTGTATTCCATCTGGGCCAAGCGAGTTATCGATTTTTAATCCTCTTTAACCAGCTCTGCACTTTCTCCTGTATTGGGTATGCAATGTTTAGCAGGGGGTTCATTTTATTCCCCTGCATCTCATGTGCCAATTTTTTTTCGTTCTTGAATACACTCGAAAAAAAACAATTTAGTAGATTTGCCTTTCTCACATCGATTTTCTCTTGGATTATTTGTTAAAGGTCCAGTTCTCTCAGTGCAAGTCCTTTTGCTGTTAATGTGATTGATGAATGGTTTAGGGTTATTTTTGCTCTCTTTGGTGATCAGTCTTTCCGCCTCCTCCTTAGCAATTTTGATCTTTTCTTTACATATTTTGTTTTTATCCCTGTATGATTTTAGCACTTCTTCGCTGCCTTCTTGCTTTAGTAGTTTAAATGCTTTCTTTTTTTTTTTTTTTGTTTATTGCCTCCCTTACAGTTTTATCGAGCCACATTGGTTTCCTTCTACTTGTACCGTGTTTCCCAGAAAGTAGGTCCACCCCGGTTTTCAGGGGAGGCTTGAAATATAAGACCTAGCTAATTTACTAACTTTCGGTTCCCCACGCTCTCTCCTGAGGAGATTGTAACCCTGTAAATTCACCACCCAATCGCACTTATCATCAAGCCATGTTTCCGTTATTCCAACTACATCGTAATTTTCATCAGACATTCTAGCTTCAAGCTCACCCACCTTACCGATAAGACTTCTTGCGTTCTTTGTCATAGAATGTATATGGTTCCTTTTGTCCTTTATATTCATTTTGCTACTAATGGTACTATTGGCTGTTCTGTCAGTTCTAACTGCAGTAACCCTCCCCTCCCCCTGCCTTCCCATTTCTTGGTCCTAGGTAGCTATCTGCACTGTCTACCCCCGTGGTTTTCTTCTTGTCCTCCCCCCTAGTCCCTAGTTTAAACACTCCTCCAACCTTCTAGCCATCTTCTCCCCCTTCTAGCCATCTTCTCCCCCTTCTAGCCATCTTCTCCCCCTTCTAGCCATCTTCTCCCCCTTCTAGCCACCTTCTCCCCCTTCTAGCCACCTTCTCCCCCTTCTAGCCACCTTCTCCCCCTTCTAGCCACCTTCTCCCCCTTCTAGCCACCTTCTCCCCCTTCTAGCCACCTTCTCCCCCTTCTAGCCACCTTCTCCCCCTTCTAGCCACCTTCTCCCCCTTCTAGCCACCTTCTCCCCCTTCTAGCCACCTTTTCCCCCTTCTAGCCACCTTTTCCCCCTTCTAGCCACCTTTTCCCCCTTCTAGCCACCTTTTCCCCCTTCTAGCCACCTTTTCCCCCTTCTAGCCACCTTCTCCCCCTTCTAGCCACCTTCTCCCCCTTCTAGCCACCTTCTCCCCCTTCTAGCCATCTTCTCCTTCAATAGAAGTATTCAAACAAAGACTGGACAAATATCTGTCTGCGATAATTTAGTAAATCCTGCACTGAGCATGGGGTTGGACCAGATGACCCTGGAGGTCCCTTCCAACTCTACCATTCCATGACTGTTAGGGTAGCAAGAGGGCATCCTCTACAGCTAGAGAAACAAAGGTTTCATCACCAACACAGAAGGGGGTTCTTTACTGTAAGAGCAGTGAGACTGTGGAACTCGCTGCCTGAGGACGTGGTGATGGCAAAATCCATAGATGAGTTTAAGAGGGCACTTTAAGAGGCGTTTAAGATGCCTTTCTAGAGTGCTATATTACAGGATATACACATTAAATAACCAGCATGGTTGTTGATCCGGGTCTTGGAGTCAGGTAGGACCTATCAAATTGTTGATCCAGAGAGTATTCTGACTGCCATTATGGAGTCGGGAAAGATTTTTTTCCCCTAAAATGGCTTAAATTGGCTTCTGTTTCATTGTTGTTTTTTGCCTTCCTCTGGATCAACAAGGGAGGCGGGTGGAAACAGGTTGAACTAGATCGATAGTGTCCCTTCACCCTAACATACTATGTTACCCCTGTACCTCCCGTATCACCCTGGAGCAGACCCCCACCCCTATTGTCTCATTTTATCACATGTAACTTTTGTACCCCCTGTGTTTGAAAGCGCTGCGGAATAAGTTGGTGCTATACAAATAAAGATCACCATTATTCCTGGTTAGCTGTATATCTTTACCTGGCCTTTTACTTCCCTTCCCATATTGTTTTAGCTCTCCAAATGAGTGGAGCAAGGCACCTGCCAAATATTTACTTACCTGTTTCTATAAGATGCAAGCAGTCCATCATATAGGTCAGTGGTGGCGAACCTATGGCACGCGTGCCAGAGGTGGCACGCAGAGCCCTGCCTGCTGGCATGCAGAGCCATCGGCCGTTCACCACTAGTGTGTACCTGGAGGGGCCGCGGCTCCCCGGCAGCATGAGACGGAGCGCCGCCGGCGGCAGCAGGAGGAACGCTGGGCGGAGCACCAGAGGCAGCAACAGGAGGAGCGCTGGAGGGAGCGCCGCCGGTAGCAGGAGACAGAGCGCCGGAGGCATGAGCACAGCCACTGCCAGCAGAGGCTGGAGAGAGCGGCGGTAGCAGCAGCTGGACAGCAGGACACAGAGCGACTTCAGCACAGACTGTGGGGCGGCTGGGGGGGTGTCACTGGTACGCAGGGGGGCGCTGGGAGGGGTGTCGCTGGTACGCGAGGGGGCGCTGGGGGGCCGTCACTGGTACGCAGGGGGGCGCTGGGAGGGGTGTCGCTGGTACGCGAGGGGGCGCTGGGGGGCCGTCGCTGGTACGCGGGGGGCCGTCGCTGGTACGCGGGGGGCCGCTGGGGGGCCGTCGCTGGTACGCGGGGGGCCGCTGGGGGGCCGTCGCTGGTACGCGAGGGGCCGCTGGGGGGCCGTCGCTGGTACGCGAGGGGCCGCTGGGGGGCCGTCGCTGGTACGCTGGGGGTGTCAATAATACGCAGTGGATGGGGGGCGCTGTGGGGTGTCACTAGTACGCGAGGGAGGGGGCGCTGTGGGGGTGTCACTAGTACGGGGGTGCCGTGGGGGTGTCACTAGTACGCGGGGGGCCGTGGGGGTGTCACTAGTACGCGGGGGGCCACTGTGGGGTGCCACTAGTACGCGGGGGGGGGCGCTGTGGGGTGTCACTAGTACTGCTGCGGTATGTTTACATGTGGTGGAAAAAGGCAGAGCTGTTTCAAAATAGACAGGGTGCAGATTTTGACTGCTTTTTGGATGCGGAAATACTGCAGAATTTTCCACATAAATTTCCGCTGAGGACATGCTGCAGTATTTCCGCATCTAAAAAGCAGCCCAAATCTGCTCCCTGTCTATTTTGAAATAGCGCTGTCCTTTTTTAGAACAAAGGGGTAAAATCATACGTTGTGATAAGCCCCGCCCCCTGACTTGTTGGCACTTTGCAATAAATAGGTTTTGGGTTGCAGTTTGGGCACTCGGTCTCTAAAAGGTTCGCCATCACTGATATAGGTAATTCACTCCATGGCATGGTCTAGAAATCTAAATCTGATGGCACCATCGACGTAGCCATTTGTTCACCTCTATATCATTGGATAATGGTAATCACGTGACCAGGGACTGCTCAACAAGGCCACCAGTCACTGCTCCAGGCTCTTGGCTACCTCCAGTAGCCAATAGCAGGGAGCCGTCGCACGCACAGACCCCAGGGCTTTAGTCTACAATTGGTTTTACAGTTCTGTAGAATAAAGCCCAGACACCCAAAACGTGAAAACATGTATGGTGCTCACTATCGGATTAAGAAAGCCTTTATCCTCACTTTCACTGCTGAAGAAAACAGCTACTTCTGGCGCACGGTGCATTTGTACAAAATTTTGTGCAACTTTCTTTTGAATTTACAACACTTTTTGAAATATGGGTTAGGCAAGAATGGTAGCCTCCCTTAGGCTGAGCTCACATGCAATTGTGATTGCGGATTCCGCAATGTCTATGTGGGCTTTCCATGGAAAAACGTGGGCATTGAAAGACAAGAATTTTTGCTTTTTTGTTCACACTCGCGAATATGAACTTGGTATTCCGCAAGCGGAGGAAAAACCGCAGAATGCTCTATTCTGCTGTGGAATTCGTGTGCCAATGGAGGCAGTCTAACCCGCAGACCATACGCAACTAGCAATGCATATGGGATGTGGATACGCGTGGCATCGCTAAGCAACGGCGCTAGAAATGCACTGTACTGCGTATGACCAATGACGAGCCACTGCGGTCAATCGCAATACAGAAATAGAAGGTATGCAGGGTCGCTGGCTGGGTTCACAGACCGGATCTGCCCGTGTGAGCGCGGACTTCAACCAACTTCCTATAATTTGTATGAAAAACTGGAGTAGATTTATATTCTTAACACGGGGTCAAGAGATGTGTAATAATAAATTTGCCGCACTTCGGATTAAGCGCTCCTTCACAATAATGTATGTGCATTTGCGTGTTTCTGAGTGCTGCGTCTTTGTGAAATGAATAATGCTTTTTTGCACGCATATCTGTTTTTTACTGTACGTTTTTTTTTCCTGCCCATAGAGCATGTTCCTTTTCTCGTGGCAAACAGACGAACCACTTGAAATGACTTGAAATAGTCTGAGTTCCAGATTTGTTCTGGAAGCCCTGCCATGCCTTATCTTAGCAATTATCAGTGCTTTACTGTAAGTGCCCCAGAGGGACACAAATTGTCTAAAAATGTAAAAAAAAGTTAAAAAACCCTTTTATGCCTCTCCTCATATTAGCATAAAAAAAAGTTAAAAAAATTAAAACCCCACATATTTGGTATCGACGCGTCCGTAACAACGCAAACAATAAGTTGCACGTGCTTTTCCCTGTGCACAGCAAAAAGCGTTTTAAAAAACCGAGGCAAAATGCAAATTTTTAGCGTTTTGCCTTCCTAAAAACGCAATAAAAGTGATGAAAAAAGCCGAATGTACCCCAAAATGATACTAATAAAAACTACAGCTCGTCTCGCAAAAAATAAGCCCCATAGAGCTCCGTTCATGGAAAAATAAAAAAGTTACAGGACTCTGAATGCAGCAATGTAGGGGGAAAAAAATTTCCAAATAAGGGTTTTTATTGCAGAAAAGTGGAAAAAAGCTAAAAAAAAGTAAGAATTTTGGTGGTTTTGTAACCGTACCGGTCCGCAGAAAAAATGGATTGTGTCGTTTTTACTGCATGATTTACACTGTAAAAAAAATTCTATGGCAGAATTGATGCGTTTTCATAAAAAAAAAAATAATAAAAGTTTTATATAGTTTATGTACCCAAAAGTGGCACTGATTAAAAACTACAGTTGGCCACACAAAAAACAAGCCCTTATACGGCCGCGTCAACGGAAAAATAAAAAAGTTATGCCATGTCATTAAGGGGTTAATGCACCTCAATGGTGGGGCGCGTTAAAAAATGCTGTTTAACGCTGTAAAATGCATTTTGGAATCGTGGTAAAGCGCCACGGTTTCTAACAGTGTTTTGTGAACACTTGTGTGAGAGCGGCTTAAAGGGGTTGTCCCGCGCCGAAACGGTTTTTTTTTTCAAACCCCCCCCCCCCCCCCCCCCCAGGGGTTAAAAAAGAACACCGCACAGCGCTTACCTGAATCCCCGCGCTCCGGTGACTTCTTACTTACCGGTTGAGGATGGCTGCCGGGATCTTCTCCCTCGGTGGACCGCAGGGCTTCTGTGCGGTCCATTGCCGATTCCAGCCTCCTGATTGGCTGGAATCGGCACGTGACGGGGCGGAGCTACACGGAGCCGGCATCCTGCACGAGCGGCCCCATTCAGAAAAGAAGAAGACCCGGACTGCGCAAGCGCGCCTAATTTGGCCATTAGACGCCGAAAATTAGACGGGCTCCATGGAAACGAGGACGCTAGCAACGGAACAGGTAAGTGAAAAACTTCTTATAACTTCTGTATGGCTCATAATTAATGCACAATGTACATTACAAAGTGCATTAATATGGCCATACAGAAGTGTATAGACCCACTTGCTGCCGCGGGACAACCCCTTTAAGGAAATGTAAATGAACCTATTGAAATCAATGGGTTCTATCCTCTGCATATCGCCCGAGTGAATTAGCTTTAAGACGAACGTGCAAAACCCCAGTCTTCATAAGTTCACCCCAACGTGAGTGCTTCTTAAATCCTCCGACAGTTTTTGTTTTCACCTCTGCACCAACGATGTGTCTTTCCAATAAGTGATGTCCTGAGAAGTTGGTTGCTGCCATCATCCTGCTGTAACATGGTAAACAAGGAGCAGCATGTGTCCACCAGGGAGCACTTGGCACGGAATTTAAAGGGAACCTGACATGTCATATGAGCCCCAGAAACTAAGGTTATGGACTCATTGGACGGGGGATGCTGCTCTCACAGCCTGCCACAAAACCAGTGCATGGAGCCGCGCACGTGCTGCTCTCTCATCATGGGCAGTGGAGGAGGAGTCAATTCACTAATTGGCTGGTGTTTTTGTGGGTGTATAGCAAGGTAATGGACAGTTGGATAGATATAAAAGTCACGTCCTATGAGCCCATCATCCGTAATTTCTAGTGTGCTGCTGTTGCTTACAGCCCTTTTCTTTAGTTGTGTCCTATGAGCCTGTAACCTTGGTTTAGGATGTGACAGGCTCCCTTCAGGCAGGGTTCACGCCGGACGGAAATCTCATGGAATGTCCGCAGCTGGACCACATGGCAATTCGGCGAGATTTCTGCAGCGGAAATCTCTGCAGGGTTTTGAAGCGGCTTTTCAGCCTGTATTCTGCTGTGGAAATCTCTCCCATCATCCATTTAAACCCTATAACAAGGGGGCGCTCTAATAACTATGTATAGATATATGAGGGGTCAGTACAGAGATCTCTCCCATCATCCATTTAAACCCAGGACTATAACAAGGGGGCGCTCTAATAACTATGTATAGATATAATAGGGAACAATACAGAGATCTCTCCAATCATCTATTATACCCAGGACTGTGTCTGTAACAAGAGGGAGCGCTGGCTACGTTTAGAGCAGGGGTGTCAAACTCATGTTCATCCCAGGGCCACATCGGGCTTATGGTGACCTTCAGGGGGCCGATTGTAGGACAGTATAGTAAGAACTTGTTCACACAAGCGTATTTGCTTACATAAAATGCAGTGAATAGAAGCCATTGATGTCAGTGAGTTCATCACATGATGTATATTTTCACACAGCATGACCTATTTTGTTGGGTACTACACACCCCAATAGGCCATTAAAGCCGTGGCCACCCTTGCCCCCCCCCAGCAGCCGTGGCCACCCTTGCCCCCCCCAGCAGCCGTGGCCACCCTTGCCCCCCCCAGCAGCCGTGGCCACCCTTGCCCCCCCCAGCAGCCGTGGCCACCCTTGCCCCCCCCAGCAGCCGTGGCCACCCTTGCCCCCCCCAGCAGCCGTGGCCACCCTTGCCCCCCCCAGCAGCCGTGGCCACCCTTGCCCCCCCCAGCAGCCGTGGCCACCCTTGCCCCCCCCCAGCAGCCGTGGCCACCCTTGCCCCCCCCAGCAGCCGTGGCCACCCTTGCCCCCCCCAGCAGCCGTGGCCACCCTTGCCCCCCCCCCCAGCAGTCGTGGGCACCCTTGCCCCCCCAGCAGCCGTGGCCACCCTTGCCCCCCCCCAGCAGCCGTGGCCACCCTTGCCCCCCCCAGCAGCCGTGGCAACCCTTGCCCCCCCCCCCCCCCCCACCAGCTGCCGTGGCAACCCTTGCCCCCCCCCCCACCAGCTGCCGTGGCAACCCTTGCCCCCCCCCCCACCAGCTGCCGTGGCAACCCTTGCCCCCCCCCCACCAGCTGCCGTGGCAACCCTTGCCCCCCCCCCCCACCAGCTGCCGTGGCAACCCTTGCCCCCCCCCCCACCAGCTGCCGTGGCAACCCTTGCCCCCCCCCCCCCACCAGCTGCCGTGGCAACCCTTGCCCCCCCCCCCCCACCAGCTGCCGTGGCAACCCTTGCCCCCCCCCCCCCCACCAGCTGCCGTGGCAACCCTTGCCCCCCCCCCACCAGCTGCCGTGGCAACCCTTGCCCCCCCCCCCCACCAGCTGCCGTGGCAACCCTTGCCCCCCCCCCCCCACCAGCTGCCGTGGCAACCCTTGCCCCCCCCCCCACCAGCTGCCGTGGCAACCCTTGCCCCCCCACCAGCTGCCGTGGCAACCCTTGCCCCCCCACCAGCTGCCATGGCAACCCTTGCCCCCCCCCCACCAGCTGCCGTGGCAACCCTTGCCCCCCCCCACCAGCTGCCGTGGCAACCCTTGCCCCCCCCCCACCAGCTGCCGTGGCAACCCTTGCCCCCCCCCCCCCCCACCAGCTGCCGTGGTCACCCTTGCCCCCCCCCCCCCCCCACCAGCTGCCGTGGTCACCCTCTCGCCCCCCCCCCCACCAGCTGCCGTGGTCACCCTCTCCCCCCCCCCCCCCAGCTGCCGTGGTCACCCTCCCCCCCCCCCCCCACCAGCTGCCGTGGTCACCCTCCCCCCCCCCCCCCCCCAGCAGCCGTGGCAACCCCCCCTCCCTTCCTCTGGCAGCCATGGTAAACCACACACCCCCATCCCCCATCAGCAATGTTAAACCCCTCCCAGCAGCAATTTTACCCCCAACCCATCCCATATACTTACCTGCTCCTTGCTGTCAGCACCGCTCCTGCGGAACTGAAGAGCAGGGGACTCGTGGTGGAGTATCCCAGCTGCACACTGATGTCAAAGTGTGCTCCGGAATGCATATTAACTTTTTCTTCCCTGCTTCTGCCCTAAACAGCCATTCCAGCAACCTGATTGGTTGTTTGGTGAATCAGTCAACCCAATCAGGTTGCTGGAATTGCTGATTAGGGCAGAAGTGGAGAAGAAAAAGTTAATATGCTGCTGGGATCATCAGTAACAGTGCGATTGCCAGTTGGGAGCTGCGGCACCCCAGCTGGTAATCGCTACAGTGGTGAGCGACCGTCGGCATGCCGCAGGCCACGTAAAATAAGGCAGCGGGCTGGATTCGGCCCGCGGGCCTTGTGTTTGACACGTGATCTAGAGGAAAGAAGGTTCTTTACTGTAAGAGCTGTGAGACTTTGGAACTCTCCGTCTGAAGACGTGGTGATGGCAAATTCGATAGGCCGTACGTGGAAAAATAAAAAAGTTATCGCGCAGAAGATGGCGGCAGAAAATAATTAGTTTGTCTTGATTGAGAACTTTGGCTGTTTGAGGGGGGGAGCTCCTCTGTAACATCTGTGTACTCGTAAGGGTGCAGTAGATTTCTGCTATTTGATACATTTTTGTGTTTGAGAATCTAATAAATAGCAAGGCTGTCGTATTCGGAGTTGCTCGGAATTTGTAAATCCTAATTCCCTAGCGACCTTCCTGCCTTCTAGGAGTATTTCATGGTTACCATGTAGAGCTGTTCTTGTTGCCCGGTGTCGTTACATTAAAGGGGTTGTCCCGCGGCAGCAAGTGGGTCTATACACTTCTGTATGGCCATATTAATGCACTTTGTAATATACATTGTGCATTAATTATGAGCCATACAGAAGTTATACACTTACCTGTTCCGTTGCTGACGTCCTCGTAAAAACATGCTCCCTGCGGGAATTAAAGCCCTGCAGGCTGTGGATGTGACCGCTCCATGCTGCCGGCTACCGGAGGAAGCCAACAACCTGGAGCTGTCATCCCGGGCAGCTGAAAGTACTCCCGACGGCGCGTTCTGCGCATGCGTGCCACACGTCGGCCACGTGCACGGAAGGGCGCACAGCCCGGGAAATTTTAAATCTCCCTTGTTCCTGGCTAACATGTGTAGCCCAGAGCAAAGAGAGATCACCGGGAGCCGCTGTATGCAGTTCCTAGTCACGTGATCGCTGCTATCTAATGGATAGCAGTAATCATATAAAGTTAAAAATAAATAAATAAAAAATAAAAAGTTTAAATTTCATCTCCCCTCATGGATTATATCTGTGAGGGGAGATGAAATTACGTACCTAACGCCCCCCCCATGGATTTATCTGCAGACCTCACCACGGCTTCTGCCCACGCGTCTGCCGCCAAAATGGCGGATGCATCTGCAAAAGCCACGGATTGCAGGGTAATTTAAAATCTCCCTGCTCCTGGTTACTAAACATAGCTGGGAGCCTGGAGATCTCACGGGGGCCGCAGTATGTGGTCAAACGATTGCTATTTTCCAATAGAAATGTCGATTAGGTAAAAGTAAAAAGTTAGTTTCATTTCATTTCCTTTCACAGATATGCAAAATAGTGGCTGCAAGTGCAAAAGCTGGGGAGGGCCCGGTAAATTTAAAGTCTCCTTGGTACTACAGGTAGCCGAGGGCCTGGAACACTGACCAAGGGCCGCAGTGAGCGTTCGCCAGTCAGGTGATCGCCGTTATCCAATGGATAATGGAGATTTACGTAAAAGTTAAAACAGTTGGAGTTTAAAGCTCCTTTCGGTTTGGGCCCCGTTGTGCATATAGACCTAATATTAGGGTCACAATGGGTATGTTTTTGAACACGGGACAAATTGAGGTTTCCATTTTGGGGTGAAGTCTTTATTCATGTGTGTGCTGTACAAAAATAGCCTGTTTTTTAAAATGACACAATTCCCCAAAAAAATGAAAATCGTAATCTTTTCCTTCTGCTTTGCTCAGACTCATTCAAAAACTGCGGGGTAAAAATATGCAACCCTAGATTGTTGTGTTAAGGGGTCTAGTTTACAAAAGGAGGTTATTTGTGCGGGTTTTCCATCATTTTGGCCGCTCAAGGGCTCTACAAGTGGGCAATGGGGCCTGAAACGCCTTCAAGCAAAATGTCTGTTATGAAAACCAACCGGTTTCTCCTTTCGGTTCGGGCCCCGTTGTGCATAGAGACACAAGATTAGGGCCACAATGGGTATGTTTCTGAACACAGGACAAACAGGGGGATTCATTTTGGGCGCAAAGTGGCACATGTCAGATTTCCAAAATTTGGCTCTGTCACTAAGGCACAAACAGGCCTGGTCACTAAGGGGTTAACAAATCCAGCATCAATCGAATTGTTGCTGCAACCCCCCCTAAATTGCTAATCTTTAAAGGGCTTTTAACCAGAATAGCAAGTTATCCCGTAATAGTTTCAGTGGGTGTGACAGAAATAACTGAGCGTGTGCCGCTGGGTACCTGGGCAGCCCCATTGAAAGTGAATGAATACGCATGCTCCGCCAGCGCTCTATTCAGAGTGAAAGGGGTTGTCCCGCGAAAGCAAGTGGGGGTATACACTTCTGTATGGCCATATTAATGCACTTTGTAATATACATCGCGCATTAAACATTGGCCATACAGAAGTTATACACTTACCCCCCCTGGTGTTGGCGTCCCCGTCTCCATGGCGCTGACCGAAGCCTTCTTCTGCCTCGATTAGACGCGCTTGCGCAGTCTGCCCCTTCTGTCCCGCTGAAGGGCCCGCTCCGACGTGCTCACGCCGCACAGCTGGTCTGTCTCTTGAAGTCACAGCCAACACTTCACTTCTGCGTGACTGATGGAGATGAGGCCACTGATCAATGACTCTGTTGGAACCCTTGAAATAATATTGCGGCTTAGTGACAAACTCCAACTCTTCTCCCCATGTCATGTTTTCCTTTACTGGAGTGTGTCCCTGAGTGGCGGGGCTCATTTTGGAGTGTTTCTATATTGTAACATATAACGCATTGTAAGATCTAATTTACTGAAGTCATGTCTACGTCAGCTGACATGTTCCTAGCAATGTGTTTGCCTGGGAAGCAGAATTTCAGAATGAACCGCTTTTAACTTAGATGAGATTTTAGCCGTTGCCTTTTTTTTCTTCCTTTCAGGTCCTCATTTGTCGGAATTACCGTGGAGATGTGGACATGTCTGAAGTTGAACACTTTATGCCAATCTTAATGGAGAAGGAAGAGGAAGGGGCGCTTTCACCGATTTTGGCTCACGGAGGAGTCCGCTTCATGTGGATCAAACACAATAATTTATATCGTATCCTTCTATTCAGAATATATACGCCTGTTTATAATAATTTCTTAACAAATTTCAGCAGTAAGGTGCCGTTTGAGGCGGATTGCTTGGAAGGCACTACCTGTTTGTAGGTAGCTAGTCAGCTTCAATTTACCTGGCCGACCAGTGGCCAAGAAAGTTAAAGGGGTTGTCCCACGAAAGCAAGTGGGGTTAAGCACTTCTGTATGGCCATATTAATGCACGATGTATATTACAAAGTGCATTAATATGGCTTGATTAGGCAGCCCTGGGGCCTTTTAGGTGGACCCCGGCTGCCATGACACCCGTACGGCTCCCTGCAATCTCACCGCGGAGGGACCGTATGGGGAATTTAAATGCCGCTGTCAGAATTGACAGCGGCAGTTAAAGGGTTAATATGTGGCCGATTTGCAGCTATTGCCAGCAGGTGTCAACCGTAATAAACAGCTGACGCCCGCGCTGTTGAAGAGAGGTCATTCCGCAATACCGGCCGTCAAAAGGCGTATCAGTACTCGTTAAGGGGTTAAACTTTTTGGGAGAGATTGACTCTCCAACTGTCACTACTTTTGGGAGAGGTGTGCTTTGTGCCAGATTTGTAGCTACTTCTCCTATTAAGATGACCTGTTATATACAGATTTGAAATCGGCTGGCCGCACCTTCCTACATGTTCCTCTTCTTTCTCTTTTGTTTTCAGCGGCCGCACCTTCCTACATGTTCCTCTTCTTTCTCTCTTGTTTTCAGCGGCCGCACCTTCCTACATGTTCCTCTTCTTTCTCTTTTGTTTTCAGCGGCCGCACCTTCCTACATGTTCCTCTTCTTTCTCTTTTGCTTTCAGCGGCCGCACCTTCCTACATGTTCCTCTTCTTTCTCTTTTGTTTTCAGCGGCCGCACCTTCCTACATGTTCCTCTTCTTTCTCTTTTGTTTTCAGCGGCCGCACCTTCCTACATGTTCCTCTTCTTTCTCTTTTGTTTTCAGCAGTCACACTTTTTAATGTTGTCTTAGATGGGATTGCTGTTATTTCCATTCTATATTTCCATAACCTTACGAGTGGCTTGAAGTACATCTGCATGATAGATTTTGTATGTATGGAAGATATTTCGCCCTTGTTTTACCTTTTGTTGTACCTGTCCTGTAATCTTTTCATATCCCAATGTATTTGCCTTAACGGAGCTCTAGTGGTTGCAACCTCCAAAAAAAATGCCTGTGTGTCCTTGGTGTTCTCCTTCCTTTACAAGGTGGTTCAGGTGAGGACGCTTACCATTTCTTCTTGCAGACATTTTTACCATTTCAAAACTGGGGAGTTTCACCTTTGTTTTATATAAGGCCTGTTTCGCACAGGCAACAACGATATCTCCGCAAGAGAATCGCAGCGATATCACTGCTGTGTTCTGTGTGTTTTCTTGCAGCGATATAGCAATGCTCCAGTCGTGCGATTTTGGAGTGTTTTTTTTTGGGGGGGGGGGGGGGGGAGTGGGTTGTGTTGAAAAATAAGCCCTGGCTGCTTTGGCTGAGCCGTGCAGCTTGAGAAACAATTGATGCAGCGCTCGATGAACCAATCCCAGCCAGTCAATGAGATGACTGATTACCTCATCGAGCGCTGCATTGATTGGTTCTCGAGCGTTATGGCTCAGCCAATCAAAGCCAGTGCTTCCCGGGGGCAGTAACCCAATGACTAGGAAGTGCTGGCTGAAGACTGCAGCAAGTGCCAGAGCTTCGGGAGGAGAACTGTGGCAGCGCTTGTTAGGTGATTGTATTGTGTTTTTGTGTTTTTAATGCAGCTAGGGCTTATTTTAGGGGAAACAATAGGATTTCATAGAGCAAAAGTTGCATCACACTGCAAGAGAACTGCATTTTCATGCAACACAACACAAAGGAAAGCTCCATAAGGGAGCATGGGCTACAAAACATTGCAAACTGCAGTAATATTCAGCATTCCGCATTTTGTTTCTCTCACCATGTAGCAGCCTACAAAACATCGCTAATGTGAAGGAACCCACTGGAAAGCATGGGCTTCACATACATGCGATTTTGTAGCGCTGTCACAAGAAAATCCCACGCTTTTGTTGAAACGCCTAAAGAAGGGGGAAAAAATCCAGTCTCAGTAAACATGCAAATCAAGTAGGAAACTCTTATTTTTAACCCACCCATGGCATTTGTTCGAAGATCTCGTTCTTAGAAGGATGCCTGACCTTAAAGGGGTTGTCTCGCCGTGACAAATGCATCTATATACTTCTGTATGGCCATCACAAAGCACTTTGTATTATGTGTGCTTTGTAGATGAGCCATACAGAAGATATATACTTATCTGATCAAGTGCCCCCCCCCCCCCACACACACACGCACGCACGCGCGCGCATGCATGCACGCACACACACGCACGCACATATTTACCCATCCGTCGTCTTTGGATACGACAAATCCAGCGATGTCTTGTCGTATCCAAGGACGACATCTTGTCGCTGAGCCGCAGAAGCTCTTGCCGGCTAGTTGGGCCCTGTGAATGCATGTCACGTGCATGCGCAGTCCGCTCACCCCACGGCTCCCGCTGACAGTCAGGACCAGAAGAGAAAAAAGAACAGCGTCTTCCACCTGCTGGCCATCCTCAGCTGAAGGGTAAGTTTGGTAAGGGGGCTTATGTATGTGACTGTTCATGTGCCGGGGATGGGGCTGATCAAATTTTGATCAAAGTTCTGAGCTGATCAAATTTTGCTTTACTGAAGTTTAGTTTATTTGTCGCTCCCTGATAAGGCTTCTTATTAAATGACAGCTGGAAGTTGATTATATTGTGGTCACTATTCCCCAAGTGCCCCTCAACCTGTACCCCTGTTCTTCGGTCCGGTTTGTTAGTACTAGGTCCAGAGTGGCCCTCGCTCTAGTTGGCTCCCGCACAAGTTGAATAAGGTAATTATCTTTAATTGTTCTCAAGAATTTATCACCCCTATGAAGATTGCAGGTTTCGTTTTCCCATGTTCTATCCGGATAATTAAAGTCCCCCATGATAATTACTTAGAGGAGGTGTGAAAACGCAACAATCTGCCCTAATAGTAAGATTTCAGTTTCTTCTTTTGCTTTTGGTGACCTATAGAAAACCCCTATCAGGATTTTGTTATTTTTTTCTCCCTGTATTTCTACCCACAGAAATTCCACATGTTCACCTCCTGCACCTATATCTTCCCGTAGCCTCGGTAACAAGTATGATTTAATGTACAGACATACCCCTCCCCCTTTCTAGTCTCCACGGTCTCTTCTAAAGAGGTTGTAACACTGTAAATTCACCGCCCAATCGCACTTATCATCAAGCCATGTTTCCGTTATTCCGACTATATCATAGTTTTCATCGGTCATTCTCGCTTCAAGCTCACCCATTTACCGATTAGACTTCTTGCATTCGTGGTCATACAATTTATATAGGTTTTTTTTTTTTTGTTCTTTAAAGTCATTTTGTTACTAATGGTACTATTGGCTGATCTGAGAGTTCTAACTGTACAAACCCCTCCTCCTGCTCGACCCCCATTCCCATTGCTTAGACCCAGGACGCTAGCTACACTGACTACCCCCTTATTTCTCTTTTTGCCCTCCCCCAGTCCCTAGTTTAAACACTCCTCCAGCCTTCTAGCCATCTTCTCACCCAGCACAGCTGCACCCTCCCCATTTGAGATGCAGCCCGTCCCTACGGTAGAGCCTGTAGTCGACAGCAAAGTCAGCCAAGTTCTCCAGGAACCCAAATCCCTCCTTTTTACACCAACTCTGAAGCCACTTGTTTACCTCCCTAAGATTCTGCTGCCTTTTTAGTGTGGCTTGTAGTGCAGGTAGTATTTCATAGAAAACTACCCTGGAGGTCCTCGCCCTAATCTTGGACCCTAAGTCCCTGAAATCATTTTTGAGGGCCATCCATTGACCTCTAATTTGTTCATTTGTGCCAACGCGCACCATGACCGCTGGATCCTTACCAGCCCCTCCCAGTAATATGTCAATCTGATCCGCGATGTGTCGAACTCGAGCACCAGGAAGACAAGACACCGTTAGACGATCTCTGTCTTTATAGCAGATTGCCCTATCTGTCCCCCTTATAATTGAGTCCCCCACCACTAGCACCTGTTTAGCCTGCCCTACCCTCCCCGTCCCCATCTCACTGGAGCAGTCATCTCCCTGGCATACAGAGGGCATGTCGTGCTGCAGCGGTGCTGGCTCTGTAATGGCATCCCCCTTATCTGCCAGTTTTGCAAACTTGTTGGTTGTGCCAGTTCAGGACCAGCCTCCCTGGTTCTCTTCCCTCTACCCCTCCTTCTATCTGTCACCCAGCTCACTGCCTGCTCGCCCTGCTCTTCCATACCACCATCTGCCCCCGCCTCTACCCCAGCGAGTGTCTGCTCAGTGAGCACCAAACTCCTTTCCATGATGTCAATGGCTCTCAGTGTTGCCAGTTGCCCATTTAGATCCAGGATTGGGGGCATTGTCTTGCAGAAGACTGTCACCTTTCGTGAGCATGCCACGTCTCTTGGTTTTGATGGCCTTCCTCAGCAGTGAAGTATAGTATGCTCCAGTAATCGTGCTACCCTTTGCTAGGAAATCCCTCAAGACTACTCCATGCCGGTCCCAAAACACTATGAGCATGACCTTGCCTACCAAAAATTGGGTACGTGCCAACTTTGGAGGCGGTGAGTCCGGATGCTTCCATTGCATCAACTGGTTTTCAGTCACCAGATCATGGTGATGGACCCAGCTTTCATCGTGTGTGATCAGTTTGTTGAAAAAGTCCTTCTGGTTTCCATGGCACATCGTCAGAAGAGCCGGGAAGCATTTGACTCGTTTCTGCTTTTGGAAATGTATGAGCAGCTAGGGAACCCAGCGAGCTGATGCCTTATGAAGATGCTCTTGGATAATTTTTTCCACGGACTCCATACTAATTTTGACATTTTGGGCTAGGTCGCCAATAATTGTGCGTCAATTTTTTTTAAAATTCAAAATGGCAGCTTCCACTTGCTGGATGGTGTGCTCATCGATAGCGGAGTGGGGTCGCACTGGAATTGGAGCAGTTTCCACCAAAGTCCAACTACATTTGAATTGATGATGCCAGTTCTTGACCTCATCATAAGATTGGGAATCCTCCCCATAAACCTCTTCCATCCCATAAAATGTCTCCCTTGGTGTGCGGCCTTTCAAGTAAAGGAACTTGGTTAATTCTCTGTATTCCATTGGGTCCATTGCCTGACCTAGCAACTGTAAAAGAAAGATCATCAGTGCAGAGCTGCAAGTTGGCATGTGTCTTATAGAGACTTATATCATTACACATGTGCAGTTTAGGATCCTGCGCTAAATAAAAATGGGTCAGGGGAAATCTTTAATGATCGTCCCTCGTACCATATAATGTACTGAAAAACTTTTTAAAAATTATACTAGGAGTGAAAAAGAAAACCAAAACGAAATTCCGACTTTTTTGAGTGCGCACACTGCAACAAAAATGACATAACTATATTCTATCAGTCAATACGATTACTACGGTACCAAATTTATATCGTTTTTGGCTGTACTACTTTTTATTTTTTCCAAAGATATTTAATTTTTTGACTATTTTCTGCCGCCATCTTCTGACAGCCATAGCTTTTTTATTTTTCCATCTACATGGTTGTGCGACGTCCTGTAGTTTCTATTCGTACCATTTTGCAATACATACGGGGTTTTTTTAATCGCTTTTTACTACATTTTTTTTATTTGGAGATGGGGGGATCAAAAAAGCGCTATTTAGGTTATTTTATTATAAATATTACAAAAGTGTTTTTAGTAAACTTCTACTCCTTTTTTTTTTAATAAAACTTATTTAAACTAATATTTTTCCTTTTTTTTTTTTTTTGTCCATTAGTGGACAAGAACTTGAGATGGTTTAATCGCTCCGGCAATATGATGTAATTAAATAGTATTACCGTATTTTTCGCTTTATAAGACGCATTGGATGATAAGACGCACCTGGGTTTTAGAGGAGGAAAATAGGAGAAAAATATTTTGAACTCCTCAGACCAGGCAGTGAGGGAGGTATTACAGGAGAAACAGCAGTAGTACCGCCTCGGAATGAAGTATATACCACTAGGTCAACCTGTCATTCAGGATCCAGGAAAGCTGAGTATAAATGTAATGGTGATCTCATTACTTGTCGTACAGCTTTCCAGGAGCCCTGAATCCCACGTTGAATAGTTATGGCAATGCATGTGTATGCATGCTTGCATAACTCTGCAGTTGGCATTCAGGATCCTGGAAGAGCTGAGTGACAGTGTAATGATTCCATTAGTTGTCACCCAACTTTCCAGGAACCCTGCATGGCATGTCTCATTATGGTTATGCATAACTAGGCACAAATATATACACAATGCAGGCAGCTCTTTTCCCTCTGCCCTTCCCTCTCCCCCTCCTATGTAGCTGGCAGATGTGAGAGTGTCTGTACATACAGCTGACTGCTGAGGCAGGGGGGAGCAGTAGCTCCCTCTTACTAATCAGCTGTTGTATGGGTGCTGGTGTGGAGCGGACCTCCTATCGCTATCACACTGTCAGCAATATAGCAGGAGCTGCCTGTCTGTACAATAGCTTTCTGCTCCTCCCCCCTGCCCTCAGCAATCAGCTGTTGTACGGGCTGCTCTGCTCCCTGCTCCTCCCCCGCCCCCAGCAATCAGCTGCTGTATGGGCTGCTCTGCTCCCTGCTCCTCCCCCGCCCCCAGTAATCTGCTGTTGTACGGGCTGCTCTGCTTCCTACTCCCCCGCCCTCAGTAATCTGCTGTTGTGCGGCCGCTCTGCTCCCTGCTCCTCCCCCGCCCCCAGTAATCTGCTGTTGTACGGGCCGCTCTGCTTCCTGCTCCCCCGCCCTCAGTAATCTGCTGTTGTGCGGCCGCTCTGCTCCCTGCTCCTCCCCCGCCCCCAGCAATCAGCTGTTGTGCGGCCGCTGTGCTCTACTTCTGTGCCGGCTTTGTATGCAAGTGGCCGGCAGCTCAGTGAGAAGGATTCGCGATCCTTTTCCGCTTCGGCCGGGTCTGATCTCGGCACGTTCGCTCTATAAGACGCACTGGCTTTTTCACCCAACTTTGGAGGGAAAAAAAGTGCGTCTTATAGAGCAAAAAATACGGTATATCATACTGCTTTCTAACAGGCACATGCTTGAATTGCTGGGTATTGTGCTATGACACTGACACAGCTTCCTGTGATCTCATCACGGGGAGGTGGTGGGGGAGTTCAGGCATTTAAATGGTGCTGTCAGAATTGCAGGCGGATGTCAACTATAAGAAACAACAGACACCCGCATTGTATGGAGCAGGATTGACGTGTTCCCCTTCCATACATACCCTGAACCTGTGGCACGTAACTGTAGATCCAGTTGCGGGGTTAAAAACCGTTAAGGGGTTAAAAACATTTTTTTTTTTTTTGACTGGCTAAACTACTGCAGCTATGTT
Source organism: Eleutherodactylus coqui (assembly GCF_035609145.1). Taxonomy (NCBI): domain Eukaryota; kingdom Metazoa; phylum Chordata; class Amphibia; order Anura; family Eleutherodactylidae; genus Eleutherodactylus; species Eleutherodactylus coqui. The sequence continues at coordinate 264,413,129 of NC_089841.1, read as the reverse complement.
TTTTTTTTTTGTCCCATAAAAAAAGTATCCAGAGGTATAGTTTTTGTCTGCTTTGTTTCTTGTGGTTTTTTTTAAACCCATATGTGTTTTCATGTCCTGAGTGTCTGAGCTTTATTCTACAGGGCCGCGAAAACATTTCGGCCCTATACAAAAAAGCTTGGAGAGCTGCAGAGCGTGACAGCTGCCTGCTATCAGCTACCAGAGGTAGCCAACAGCTTGGAGCTGTGATCAGTGTGATCGCAGTTATTTGTTAAATAACGCTGATCATGTGAACGTTAAAAAGAAAAAAAAAAATTAAGTTTCATCTTCCCTCACCAATCAGTGAAGGGAGTTGAAACTTCTTACCTGAGGCCTCCTCCGATGTCATCTGATGCGATCTTCAGTCCCGAACCCCTTCGCTGATCTGCGCCTGTGTCGATTCCAGACTATGGACCCTACAAGTGTCCCAGAAATAATTCAATTCCCAAAAATGTTCTTATTAATGGGTTTAGAAAAGAGAAATCCTCCATCCGCTTGTACTGGTCTACCAGGGATGTGCATGCAACCCCTATATTGGCATCCGTTATGCCCCAACACACTTTGAAAAGCTAATGCGTGTCTTCCATTTCTTAAATAATTCCCCACAATAGATGACCCTGCCTACGACAGATGGAATAAACTCAGGCCCCGAATCTCTCTGCTGAATGACTGAAAGAATCCTTTATTTATTTATTTATATATATATATATATATATATATATACACTACCGTTCAAAAGTTTGGGGTCACCCAAACAATTTTGTGTTTTCCATGAAAAGTCACACTTATTCACCACCATGCGTTGTGAAATGAATAGAAAATAGAGCCAAGACATTGACAAGGTTAGAAATAATGATTTGTATTTGAAATAACATTGTTTTTACATCAAACTTTGCTTTCATCAAAGAATCCTCCTTTTGCAGCAATTCCAGCATTGCACACCTTTGACATTCTAGCTGTTAATTTGTTGAGGTAAGCTTGTGAAATTGCACCCCACGCTTCTAGAAGCATCTCCGACAAGTTGGATTGGTTGGATGGGCACTTCTGGCGTACCATACGGTCAAGCTGCTCCCACAACAGCTCAATGGGGTTCAGATCTGGTGACTGCGCTGGCCACTCCATTACCGATAGAATACCAGCTGCCTGCTTCTGCTGTAAATAGTTCTTGCACAATTTGGAGGTGTGTTTAGGGTCATTGTCCTGTTGTAGGATGAAATTGGTTCCAATCAAGCGCTGTCCACTGGGTATGGCATGGCGTTGCAAAATGGAGTGATAGCCTTCCTTATTCAGAATCCCTTTTACCCTGTACAAATCTCCCACCTTACCAGCACCAAAGCAACCCCAGACCATCACATTACCTCCACCATGCTTAACAGATGGCGTCAGGCATTCTTCCAGCATCTTTTCATTTGTTCTGCGTCTCACAAACGTTCTTCTTTGTGATCCAAACACCTCAAACTTGGGTTCATCCGTCCACAACACTTTTTTCCAGTCTTCCTTTGTCCAATGTCTGTGTTCTTTTGCCCATCTTAATCTTTTTCTTTTATTGGCCAGTCTCAGATATGGCTTTTTCTTTGCCACTCTGCCCTGAAGCCCAAAATCCCGCAGCCGCCTCTTCACTGTAGATGTTGACACTGGTGTTTTGCGGGTACTATTTAATGAAGATGCCAGTTGGGTACCTGTGAGGCGTCTGTTTCTCAAACTAGAGACTCTAATGTGCTTATCTTCTTGCTTAGTTGTGCAACGCGGCCTCCCACTTCTTTTTCTACTCTGGTTAGAGCCTGTTTGTGCTGTCCTCTGAAGGGAGTAGTACACACCGTTGTAGGAAATCTTCAATTTCTTAGCAATTTCTCGCATGGAATAGCCTTCATTTCTAAGAACAAGAATAGACTGTCAAGTTTCAGATGAAAGTTCTCTTTTTCTGGCCATTTTGAGCGTTTAATTGACCCCACAAATGTGATGCTCCAGAAACTCAATCTGCTCACAGGAAGGTCAGTTTTGTAGCTTCTGTAACGAGCTAGACTGTTTTCAGATGTGTGAACATGATTGCACAAGGGTTTTCTAATCATCAATTAGCTTTCTGAGCCAATGAGCAAACACATTGTACCATTAGAACACTGGAGTGATAGTTGCTGGAAATGGGCCTCTATACACCTTTATAGATATTGCACAAAAAACCAGACATTTGCGGCTAGAATAGTCATTTACCACATTAGCAATGTATAGAGTGCATTTGTTTAAAGTTAGGACTAGTTTAAAGTTATCTTCATTGAAAAGTACAGTGCTTTTCCTTCAAAAATAAGGACATTTCAATGTGCCCCCAAACTTTTGAACGGTTGTGTGTGTGTATGTATTAGAGATGAGCGAACACGTTCGGCCCCGCCCCTTTTTCGCCCGAACACCGAACTTTGCGAACACTTCAGTGTTCGGGCGAAAAAGTTCGGGGGCCGCCGTGGCAGCGCGGGGGGGTGCGGCGGGGAGTGGGGGGGAGAGGGAGAGAGAGAGGGCTCCCCCCTGTTCCCCGCTACTGCCGCCCGCGCCGCCGCGCATCTCCCCGCCCCCCGGCGGCACCCGAACTTTTTCGCCCGAACACTGAAGTGTTCGCTTTTCCTCTGGTAGTTCATCCTATCTAAACGTGCCATGTATGGCGTCAAATTATATAAGGCATGCGAGAACACTACAGGATATACCGATGATTTCTTCATATATGAAGGCAGGGGCCACCACCTTAATGCCCCAGATTGCCGAGACCACATTGGTATAAATGAGAAAATAGTTTGGGGGCTCATGGCACCATTTTTACACAAAGGGTATCGCATATACATAAACAATTACTACACCAGCGCCGCGCTATACAAATCTCTCCATGCCACAAACACAGGGGCCTGTGGGACAATAATTTATCATGTCCAAGCATGTGAAAGGGGGGCATCATATGTCCTTGCATGTGACCCAATACTCAGTCAAGTGGCAAAAAGAGGTCTACATGCTCTGGACTGCTCTGTAGTAGTAAGGGAGAGGGGGGGGCTGCTACATAGCCTGAGTCAGATTATAATAAATGTATGGGGGGATGTAGACCCGTCCGACCAGGTGCTTCAGCCATACCTTGTGAAGCGAAACCCCAGGGCCTGGTATAAAAAGGTAGTGATATACCTTATTCAGACTGCTGCCTGTAATACGTAATTTACAAGAAGTCCCCGGGAATGCTTGCCTTCCTGCAGTTCCAGGAGCAGAGTCCCTTCTATGTGAGAGCACAGCACCTCAGCAAACCTACCAGTCTGAGGAGGTGTGAAGCCTCAACAGAGCACCACTTGCTACACCTCATCTCTGCCACTGAGGTCAGTAAATACCCCCCAAAAAGTGTCAGGTTTGCAGCAAGCATAGGAGGAGGAGATACCTGGTTTTATTACCCCATGTGCCAATTCCAACCAGGCCTCCATAATTACCCCTGTTTTGAGACCTAGCAAACCGTTTTACATTAATACTTTTATCTAAGATTTAGGGAATGACAAGGGGGGGGGGGTGTATTCCTTTTTTTATTTTTATTTTTCCCTATCTTCTCCACGACAGCACACCGGAGATTGCCGCCTCCTTATAGGACAGGAACACACAGAGAGGGTAAAAGCACCCCCACCTTCCCCAGTGTTTTTCCTGCCCTGTATCCCAGAGAGGTCCTCGGGGCTTGAACTCCTAGCAGAAGAGGCATACTCTCCTCTTCTGCTAGGAGCAGGCCAGATGAAGGCTCTTTTTCTTCCAGGGGTATCAAGAGGCACGACCCCTTTGCAGATGAGGTCTGTGCAGATTGGGAAGAAATCCCCAGGTTAGACGTTCCTGTGGCCAAATGTACGACTGCCCTTTTGAGGACAACATCCAGTTGAGAGACCCAATGGACAGAAAGGCAGAGTGTCTCCTTAAAAAGACCTGGGAGGCAACCTCCAATATATTGAACCTGAGAGGAGCAGACACTTGTGTCGCCAGAACACTAAACATGTGGCTGAACCTGTTAGAGGTGCACATATTAAACAAGAACCCCGAGAGATCAAATACTGAAATCTCTCCCAGTCTTAAAAATGGTCACTAGTTTCTTGGTTGATGCATCAGCAGCGCTCTCAAACTCAACAAGAAGAGTGCTATGGCTGAGGTCGTAGTCAGAGGACCTAGCGTCCAAGAGCAAGCTATGTTTCCTGCCCTTTCACGGCCAATTCCTGTTCGGACCGGATTTGGATAGGATACTGGAAAAGGCGGATAAAAAGAAGGGGTTTCCCAGAGAGAAACAGCCAAAGAGGAGCAGTCAGAAGCCTATAGCTGGAGCTACCCCAAAGGGGTTAAGGGAAGAGGCTTTCTCTTTAATCCTCACCAGGGAGAGGCCTCTAAGCGTAGACCCTGACGCCATCTCTGTCAGAGCGAGACTGAGGGCCTTCTCAAATTGGGCCCATAACTGGATTCCTAGGATCCTAAAACACATTTACCAAATTAAATTTTTGTCTCGCCCAAGAGAAAATTTGTTAACGACAGACTCAGCCTGATGGTTGAAACAGCTTCAACTAGCAGTAAGTGAACTACTACAAATAGGGGCAGTAATACCGGTCTCTCAAAAACAAGGACCAGGGGGGCCACTACTCTCGTTTATTACTAGTTTAAAAAAAAACATGGAAAATCAAGAATGATAATAAACCTGAAACCATTGGATATCCATATAAAGTACAGAAAATTCAAGATGGAGTCGATAAATTCAGTTTCAAAGCTTTATTAAATAAAAGATGTATATTTTCACGTGCCGATCCACGAGGCCTCCCAAAGGTATCTAAGGTTCGCATTATGCATGAAGGGAAGAACAAGCCATTTCCATTTTACCCGTCTCCCATTTGGGATTTCCTCTGCTCCCCGCATCTTCACCAAGATCATGAGGGAACTAGTAGCCAGCTTGAGGGAAAAATCAATCCTAATCATACCATATCTAGACCTTATATTGATAGTGGCAGACTCAAGGGAGCGTCTAGAAGATCACCTGACAAATGTAACCCACTTCCTCCAATATCTAGGGTGGATAATCAATTGGAAAAAATCAGATACAACTCCCAGTCAGAAGAAGGTTTTTCTCGGAGTTTGCTGGATGCAGAAAATCAACGTTCCTTACTTCAACAAAGGTGCAGGTGTTACGCTGACTTGTCAGTAAAATTCTGAAACCCAAAACCTTCACGTCAGCAATGAAACTATTAGGGAAATGCATGTCATGCATCCCTACGGTGGCATGAGCCCAGGCTTGGGCAAAAGTTTTACAAGCAGAAATCTTTGCATCATGGGACAGGAAACAATTGTCCCTGGACAGTGCATATAACCAATGCAGTAAGAGTCTCTCTGACCTGGTAGCTTTCAATCCAGAATCTTTCACGAGGTGTTCACTGGTCACAGTACCCAGTGCTATGTATCACAACGGATGTCAGTGCAACGAGCTGGGAAGCGCAGGTAGAAGAGCTGTATCTTCAGGGGACCTGGTCTTAGAGGATAAGGCAACTGTCAGAGAGCTTTAAGCAATCCTGAAATCCCTTCAGAAAATAGGGTAGTCTGAGGCAGACATCTGAAGATCCCATCGGACAACACAAAGGCAGTAATCCACATCAGACGCTAGGGAGGGACAATATGCGGGGCCCTACAGAGTATAGCAAAAAAGATCTTCCTGTGGGCAGAGAAAAATGTCTTGTCAATCCCAGCAGTCCAGTATGGGTGAAGACATGGGTTGGCTGAGCTGAGGTACAGGAAACGCCCACAGCTGCTGATTAGCTGATGGGCACACACCTTCAGAGCCACGCCCACAGCAGCTCATGGCTACACCAATTCCTCTGGAGACATACTCCAGGACCAACACACTGGGCATCTTCATCAGCATTCGTGAGTGAGGATGCGCACGTCCACAGCAGTCGCTGCTGGCTCAGCCCTCCCTCAAGGCGGCAGCCGGGTGACTTCCCAGCCGCCGGCGGACCAGTTGGGCATTTATCGGTAAGCAGAGAGGGCTGCCTCCCGCACGCGGCTATGTCACTGAGACCGTCCACAGCATGCTTGACCGCACGGTGATGGCAGTTGTCAGGAAGAAAGGCGCGCACCTGTTGCCCGGCAGCAGATATTTTTCCATTGGCTGAGAGCAGCGTTCTCCGGCCGAGTATGAGGACTGCTGGGAACACAAACTGTGCTAGTCAGCGGCTCCTGGGGCTGTGCCGGGGGCCCCGTACAGAGTTGCTGCTTTTGCGGGGATGAGGAAGAGCTAGAAGTACATCTGTCGGCTACGAGTAGCCCCTCACTGCAGGAGACCTGTCCTTCTGCTCCTCATAGGGGTAAGCAGGGGGAGCTGCATTAGGAGTACAACAGTCAGGATGCTGCGGATGGTCCCAGGGCAATCGACTGCATCGTGAATAAAGGTGTGTCTCCTGCCAGCCAATCAGCAACTGTGGGCGTTCCCTGTAACTGCATGGCTAACCCATGTATCAACTCATACTTCCGGTGGAGACATATTGCACTAATACCCAGCAGTCCATCTAAGAGGAGTTCTAAGCCGGGAGGCAGACTGAAGCAGACAACAAATTCATATCGGAGAATGGTCCCCTTTGCAAGAGGTCTTCAATGCATTAGCAACCAAATGGGGGGCTCTGTACACAAACCTCTTTTCGACGAGAAAGAATCGAAAACTAAAAAGATTTTTCTCATTTAGTCCAGGAGACCACTTGAAAGCAGTAGATGCCCTGACACAGGATTGGGGCCAAGGACTGGTCTACGCTTTCCCTCTTATTCCATTGACTCCGAGGATTCTGCAGAAGTTTCGCTCCCAGAAGTGCACCCGTATATTAATAACTTATATTAATAAGAAGGAGCTGGTTCGGGCTTCCAAAAAGTCTCAGTTGGCAGGTTCCAGTCCGATTGCCAGTAAATCCAGATCTTCTAACTTCTTCCTCTAAAGCACCCAGACCTGACGAACCTTCATATATAAGCTTGGATTTTGAGAAATCTATGTTATTAGGACAAGGTTTCTCGTCAGAGGTAGTTGGCACTCAGTAGGAAGAAATCGACAAAGAAAATTTGTCAAAAGAGCTGGAATAAATTTGTAGCTGGGTGTAGAGAAAGGGAAATCCATTTTTTCCTCTCCCGACATCCCCATGATCCTGGAGTTCCATTAGGGGGGTCTGGACAAGAGTCTCTCTCCAAACAACCTGAGAGTCCAGACAGCGGCCTTTTTTGACGCTAAGCTTTCAGAGAACGCCGTAGGGCAGCGAACAGGCTGAAGCCTAGAATTCCCATAACATAGTACAGATGGTCCCCGACTTGCGAACAGGTTCCGTTCCAGGAACCTGTTCGCAAGTCCATTTTGTTCGCAAGTTGAACAAACGGTAGTATGGAGCGGGATCGCGGGTGGATCCCGCTCCATACAACGTCGGATGCAGGCTGTTCTTACAGCGGGCACCCGGTGGCAGCAGTTCCGACGCGCCGCTCGTCTGAACTGTTAACACTTTAAATACCGCTCTGACAGCGGTATTTACATCCTGGAGCGTCGGGGTATGTATGCAGAGAGGTCACGGGGCGACCTCTCTGCATACAGCGCGGGTGTCAGCTATTTAGTACAGCTGACACCCGCGAGCAATAGCCGCGATCGCAGCTACTAACCCCTTAAAAGCCCCCCACGATGTTCCGGGGGCCCCGTACGCCCCCCCTCCCCCGCGGTGCGATCGCGGGAGCCGTGCAAGTGTCATGGCTCCTGGGGGCCTTCTGCAAGACTCTTGAGAGACTGCCTATCAAGCCATCCCTGTGGGGGGGCTTGATAGGCTGCCTGTCAGAATGCAGTATGACCCAATGCTACAGCATTACCTCATACTGCAGGAGCGATCAAAGTATCTCATATTGTAGTCCCCCAGGAGGACTTAAAAGTAAAGTTAAAAAAAGAACATTAAAGTTTTTTTAATTGTAAAAAAAAAAAAAGTAACAAAAGTTTAAATCACCCCCCCCCTTTTGCTATATCTATAATTAAAAAGTCTAAATAATAAAATAAAAATACATATTTGGTATCGCCGCGTCCGTAAAAGTCCGTTGAGCTTTGTCCGAAAAAAAAATAGAGAACACCAGAAATGCACTTTTTCAGTCACCCTGTATCCCAGAAAAAACGCAATAAAAAGTGATCAAAAAGTCGTACATATTGCGAAATAGTACTAACGAAAACTACAAGACATTCCACAAAAATTGAGCCATCGCTGAACTACGTCGACGAAAAACTAAAGTTATTGCGCGTACAAGATGACGGCAAAAAATAATTGAAAAAAAAAAAGTGTCTTTGAAAAAAATAAATAGTATAGTAGAAAAAAAAACTACAAGTTTGGTATCGTAGCAATCGTACTGACCCATAGAATAAAGTTATCATGTCGTTTTTGTTGCAGTTTGTGCGCCGTAGAAACAAGACGCACTGAAATATGGCAGAATGACGTGTTTTTTTTTTCATTTTACTCCACTAGGAATTTTTTAAGTTTTTCAGTTCATTATATGGTACTTTAAATAGCACCATTGAAAACTACAACTCGGTCCGCAAAAAACAACAAGCCCTCATACAGCGACGTCGATGGATAAATAAAGGAGTTACGATTTTTTTTTAAAGGTAGGGGGAAAAACGAAAATGGAGGGAAAAAAAGGACCGCGTCATGAAGGGGTTAATATTCTTCACAGATTACACTAACTAAAAATAATCTTTCTTTTAGATGTTAAAAACACCAATAGGGTAACTGAATCGAACACCTAAACACACTTTCCAGTAGATTGGATTTATCTCAAAAGATTGCTGATAACTGTGACCGCTCTGCAATCTGTACTTGGAAGCCTTTCTCCTCTGTATAGGTAAATGCCTTTGTAGATGAAGTGCAGGGAGACCTTATAACTATTAGTGTCTGAGCAAAGAAATAAATAATAAATATCCACAAATTCTGTTGGCCTTTTTTTTACCACCTAAATGAAGTACAACATGTGGCGAAAAAACAATATCAGAACAACTTGGATATGCAGAGCTTTTACGGAGTTATTCTATGTTAAAGTGACACACGTCAGATTTCCTAAAGTTGGCCAGGTCATACTTTGGTCATGAAGGGGTTAATGAGACAAAGTTGCCATTCTGTTTTCTGTGAGCAGTAACAACATACACTTTAGCAGTGTGGTAAAACAATGTGATGTGTACCCAGCCTAAACCTTAGGGTCTTCATAGGAACTGTGTTTGTCTTTTTAATTTGCATTGCGTTTGACTAGAGTGCCTTCCTGTTCACTAGGTGTTTTCTGAATATTTCAAAGAATTAGAAGAAGAAAGTATCCGGGATAATTTTGTGATAATATACGAGTTGCTGGATGAATTAATGGATTTTGGCTATCCACAAACTACTGATAGCAAAATTTTGCAAGAGTAAGTATTGAAGTTTCTTGTAACTCGCTCGTTGCTTGCAAATTTGCAATTTCTCCTTGTTAAATACAATTATTAGTCACCGGCCACTGTTCAAGCTGTTCTAGATTTATTTGAATACTCTTTCTTACTTAGTGTTAGCTATCCCTCCTAGCTTTGTGTCTTTGTCGAATTTGATCCGTTTCCCATATCTATCTATCTATATGCCTTTAATGTGCCTACACATATATATATCTATATATACATTTTGACTTTGGCCTTCCAACGAGCAATGATGGAATACAAAACTCTAGCTAGATCTAACAAAGATGTGTTGTATTAATGCTTGCGGTGTGCATTGTTATTTGCCTCATGCATGTTGTGTAGGTATATCACTCAAGAAGGACACAAACTAGAAACTGGAGCTCCTCGTCCTCCTGCCACAGTCACTAATGCCGTGTCTTGGAGATCAGAGGGAATTAAATATAGAAAGAATGAAGTATTTCTGGATGTGATTGAATCTGTCAACCTACTTGTAAGTCAGCAGATTATTAAAACAATGGCCTGGTTAAAGACATGCTACACTTACAAATAAATGCTAAAAGTTAGCAAAAAAGAAAGTTGCTGTCCGCTATCCCTCTGCAACATCTTCTGCTTGTTCCTGGAACAGTCTTGGAACAGTCTTAGAGAGCACATGGGTTAATCTCTTGCTGTACTGCTCATTTTTCATTTGGGGAATGACTAAAAATCCCGGTTTATAGCCAGACTGTAAGACTTTATAGGGCTTGGCTACTTTATACCGTTTTTAACCCCTGTATCTAATGCAGTATATTTTTACTGGCAATCTATGAAGCCCTTAATAGGCATCCATGCTCGTCATTCTGCTGTCATGCTAACATATCGTGCCAGGAATGGGGGAGTTGCTCCTATGGCTAGATGACCAGCCACTGCGGTCAGGATTGACCTTCGATTTAAAGGGGTTGTCCCGCGGCAGCAAGTGGGTCTATACACTTCGGTATGGCCATATTAATGCACTTTGTAATGTACATTGTGCATTAATTATGAGCCATACAGAAGTTCTAAGAAGTTTTTCACTTACCTGTTCCGTTGCTGGCGTCCTCGTTCCCATGGAGCCGACTAATTTTCGCCGTCTAATGGCCAAATTAGCCGCGCTTGCGCAGTCCGGGTCGTCTTCTGTTCTCAATGGGGCTCCGTGTAGCTCCGCCCCGTCACGTGCCGATTCCAGCCAATCAGGAGGCTGGAATCGGCAATGGACCGCACAGAAGCCCTGCGGTCCACGGAGGGAGAAGATGTCGGCGGCCATCTTCAGCCGGTAAGTAAGAAGTCACCGGAGCGCGGGGATTCAGGTAAGCGCTGTGCGGATTTTTCTTTAGGTCCCTGCATCGGGGTTGTCTCGCGCCGAACGGGGGGGGGGGTTGGAAAAAAAAAAAAAACCCGTTTCGGCGCGGGACAACCCCTTTAAGCAATTAAACTGCTGCAATTGGACCAACCTTGGCCTCTGCTGACTGATGAGTATGAAGTGAGTTTGGCTTCTAAGCCAAATTCATATCTTCCCTTTCGACGGATGACCGATCGGTTAATGGACTGAATAAATTGTTTTCTTATTTTGGAAAAATCAGTTTTGGATATTGCTAGTAATCTAAAATGTTCTTTTATTTAAGGTGAGTGCCAATGGAAATGTCCTACGGAGCGAGATAGTTGGGTCCATTAAGATGAGAGTCTTTCTATCTGGAATGCCAGAGCTGCGTCTTGGATTGAATGACAAAGTTCTCTTTGAAAATACAGGACGTAAGAAAGCTGTTTGTCCATTTGACAATTTTCACAAAAATATAAGTTATACAATCAATGTACTCAGTAACCTTGTACTTAAAATGGGCCAAAATGTCAGACACCGGGATGCAACACAGACCAAACCTTGCAGCTTTGGTCTTTTTCAGTAATGGCAGTCTGCAGAGCTGGGGTCCCGTCTGAATGCAGTTTTTGGCATCACAGACAGAACTCCTAGATGGAAAGCCTGGGTGAGAATCTGAATAGTATGCCGCTGTAGCATTGGCTAAGGCCAGGCTCACATGCCCGTATGGTAATATTCTGCGTAAAAATTGCAGCATTTTACCAGCGTATGGAACTGCGTATGTACAGCTTATTTCGCGTACACTGCCTTGCTTGTTTCCTCTTAGTTTTTTTCTATTTCCTTCTCAAGTCTCCTAGCAGCATGCATAAAAATGCCGCGCATACGAATGCACCCATAGAGAACAATAGGGCTTTTACACATGGAATACATGGTAAAATAGAACATGCTGCTTTACCTTTTTTTTACGCGCGTAGCATTCAAAGTAAATATACCGTATTTTCTGGCATATAAGACGACCCCTGACTTTTTGTCTCATATGCCGCGAATACAGTGTGGAAAAAAAAAAATCAATACTCACCTCCGGCGTTAGCCAATCAGAGCATTAGCCTTCTGGAGGCGGGGCATTCAAGCCCCGCTTGCAGAAAGCAATGCTCTGCCGGCGTGCACGAGGGAGCGACAGCCTGCAGGAGCGCCGCGAGAGGGGAGTATTGATTTTCGTTTTTTGGGGGGGTTAAAACGTCGTCTCATACGCCAGAAAATACGGTACGCAAGTGTGAGTGGGACAATGAAAATCAATGTACTTTCCTTGACACCCTTTATCGCTTATTATGTGCAAGTACATTACAGATGCCATATGAAATGCAAATGTGTTTGTATGTGCCTGTAGCAACATTCAATGTCAGGTACCTTCAGAAGTAAACTTGTATAAATCTATAGAAGATCTATAATAAGTAGAGATGAGCGAGTATACTCGATAAGGCAAACTACTCGAGCTAGTAGTGCTTTATGCGAGTACCTGCCCGCTCGTCTCTAAAGATTCGGGTGCCGGTGGGGGAGAGAGTGAGAGAGAGATCTCCCCCTTGTTCCTCCCCGCCGCTCCCCCCGCCCGCTGGAGTAGTTTGCCTTAGCGAGTACGCTCGCTCATCTCTATTAATAAGAAATGGCATCAAAAAACTTTCCGTTCCAAAGCTGTATATGGTATAAGTGGCATGAATTGTGTTCTGCTGGTCAGTGCAATCATGGCAATACCACACTCTTATTGATTTTCTTATGTTTTCCTACTTGCTTGTTACTATAGTAACATAATATGTTAGGCTGAAAGAAGACAATGTCCATCTAGTTCAACCTGTTTCCACCCGCCACTTGTTGGTCCAGAGGAAGGCAAAAAAAATCAATGAGGCAGAAGCCAATTTATTGGGGGGAAAATTCCTTCCAGACAGTTAGAATAATGAAAATGATGGCAGTCAGAATAATACCTGGATCAACATTTGAAAGTTCCTACCTGACTCCAAGTCCTTTATCAACAGCCCGCTGGTTATTTAAGCCCTTTCTGTTGCAGGACCTCATGGAGCATTGGGGTATGTATGAAGACAGGTCGTGGGGCGACCTCTCTTCATACAGCGTGGGCGTCAGCTGTTTATTACAGCTGAACCTCACGGGCAATAACCGCTATCGGCTGATAGCGGCTATTAACCCTTTAAATCCCGCTGTCAATTCTGACTCGGCATTTAAATCCCCCGAACTATGTTCGGAGGTCCCGTACGGCCCCCCGTGGTGAGATCAGGGGAGCCGTGCAGGTGTCATGGCAGCCGGGGGCCTATAGAAAGGCCCCAGGGCCGCCTTAGCAGACTGCCTATCAAGCCATCCCCATGGGGTGGCTTGATAGACTGCCTGTCAAATTGCAGTATGACGTAATGCTATTGCAGGAGCGATCAAAGCATCGCTGGTTATAGTCCCCCAGGGGGACTTCAAAGTAAAGTAAAAAAAAAAAAATCAAAGTTTTATTAATTGTAAAAAAAATAAATAAATAAAAGTTTAAATCACCCCCTATTATTAAAATAATATATGTATTTGGTATCGCCACATCCGTAAAGGTCCAATCTAGCACATGATTTTTCCCTCACGGTGAATGTCATCCAAAAAAAACCAAAACTAATGAACGCCAGAAATGCACTTTTTTAGTTACCCTGTTTCCCAGAAAAAACGCAATAAAAAGGCGTATGTATTTCGAATTGATACTATCGGAAACTACAGGACATGCCGCAAAAAATGAGCCCTCGCTCAACTACGTAGACGGAAAAATAAAAAAGGTATTGCGCGCACAAAATGACCGCAGAAAATTATTGAAAAAATTAAATGTCTTTGAAAAAAAGAAATAGTACAGTTAAAAAAAAAACCTATACAAGTTTGGTATCCTAGTAATCGTACCGACCCATAGAATAAAGTTATGTCGCTTTTGTTGCAGTTTGTGCGCCGTAGAAACAAGATGCACTGAAAGATGAGGAAATGTCGTGGGTTGTTTTTTTTCAATTTTACTACTTAAAAACTTTTAAAGGTTTTTCAGTACATTATATGGTACATTAAATAGCACCATTGAAAAATACAACTCGTCCCGCAAAAAAACAACGAGCCCACATACAGCGACTTTGATGGATACATGAAGGAGCTACAATTTTTTTTGAAGGGGGGAGGAAAATACGAAAATGGAAAAAGAAAAAGGGACTGCGTCATTAAAGGGTTAATTTCTATATCCTGTAATATAGTTCTCTAGAAAGGTATCTATTAAAGGCTTAAACTCCTCTATTGATTTTGCCATCACCACGTCCTCAGGCAGAGAGTTCCACAGTCTCACTGCGCTTAAAGCAAAGAACCCCCTTCTGGCGTTGGTGATACTCTAACCGTAGAGAATGCCATCTTGTTACCGTCGCAGTCCTGGGCATAAACAGATCATCAGAGAGATCCTTGTATTGTCCCATGATATGTTTATACATAGTTATTTGGTCGTCCCTTTTTTACAGGGGGAATAATCCAATTTTGATAGCTTTGAACCCCTTCAAGCACTGCAACATCTTCTGAACTAGTACCCCAGGTCTTCCCCTATCACATTTCTCTATCAGTACCCTATTTAGTGTATATTGGTGACATCCGTTTCTCCTGCCCATGTGCATGACCTTACATTTATCAATAGTGAACTTCAGTTGCCATTTTTCTACCCAAGCCCCTAACTTATTTAGCTCCACTTGCAGCCGTACATTACCCTCTGTTGTATTAATTAGCTTGTATAATTTTGTATCATCTGCAAATATTGATATTTTGCTGTGCAGTCCCTCTATCAGGTCGTTGATAAATATATTGAACAGAATGGGGCCTAATACTGAACCCTGTGACACCCTGCTAGCGACTGTGGTCCAATCAGAGTACGAACCATTTATTACCACCCTCTGCTTTCTATCGTTGAGCCAATTTCCTTACTCCAGTGCACACGTTTTGAGATTGAGCTTTCTCATTTTATATATTGACCTATTATGCGTGGTGAGAATTCTCGCAGCCGGACCCGACCCGAGCGCCTGCAAAGAGCACCACGGACTCGCCCGCTTCCACAGCTCCAGCTCTTTCATGTGCCGGCAGCTGGCGCATGCGCAGAGCGAAGCCGGCGGCCAGGGAGTGACGTTTCTGTGCGGGGCACCGTACAGAATTAGAGCATGCCGTGGTTTGTTTGCTCCGCGTGATTTCGCACAGACAAACCGCGTCCGTCTGCATAGGATTGCGTGAGGTAATGCAATCTTATGCAGGCGTCCAGGGGTGGAAATTCTGCGGGGAATCCCACCACGGAATTTCCCCCGTCTGCAGGTGGCCGAACTCCAAGGACTCTAACAAGAGCGTTCCTACCCAAAATAAATAAGAGCTGGGGAGCGTGCTGGTGGCAGGGAAATTGGATTGGAAAGGGTTAAACATGTGATACTTGACCCACTGGTGTGTGTGTATATGTGTATATGTATATATATATATGTATATGTATATATAATATATATTTGCGTGCGCACATGCACACACTTTAGCATTTTTATACTTACCTGCATCCAATATGGTCCCAATGGCAGGCCTTTCAGCCCTTCTTGGGGCCCTCCTGCATACTTGGGCCCCTGATGTCTCCGGAGATCTGCTGCCATGAACTAGGGAGGGACGGTGAGAGAAGTTGAGCGCTGGCCGGCTCTCACCCTGCAGTTGCTCCTCTTCAGTATCACTCTCACACTGCAGATCATGTTTTCTGCAGTCTTCTTCCCTCCTTCGGCTGTTGTCATGGTGATATCGGCACTCCTCTATTACTGTCTACTCTACTGAGACAGAACAAGCCGCTAGAAGATCATATACTGACAGTCGCACGGAGGGTGAGGGAGCGTGCTGCACAGCCGGCAGGCCACAGAAAATGAGGTGGCCTTGTGTTTGACATGTGTGCCTTATATTATGGGTAGCCATGTCATGCGGTCCCCACTGTAGGCCAGTGGTGTTCAATGCATTGGGGAAGAGTACAGTGAGAAACACTCAAGTTATGTTTCCAAGCATCTCTGTTTTATTGTTACTTCAAGTGTTACAAGAAGAAGAAAGAAATGCCTGTGCTCAGTGTCCCAAACTATTTTAAAGCACCATAAACACGATCAAGCGTAGACCAAAAGGCTACACGTGAATCCAGAAATTGTGGACCAAGTTGGAAACTGGTATGAAGAAATAAATAATGATTTACTTATAAGTTTGGGGTTTTTTTTTTGTTTTTTTAGTTTTTAGTTTTATAATTTTAAATTATTTTATAAGTTTCAATAATAATTATTATAGTTCACATTAAAAAGGGTACTTATGGAAGTCAACATTGTGAAGTCCAGTTTACCAGTTTGTTTTGCTTGATAAAGGCCCCCTGCACATGGGCCGAAATTCGGCGTCAGGATTTCCCGCCGAATTTCCGCCTGTGGAAGCTGCCATAGGATTGTGTTAGAAAACGCAATCCTAGACAGACGGCCGCGATTTGTCCGCGTGAAATCACATGCAGAAAATAAATCACGGCATGTTCTATTTCTCTGCGGGTCTCGCAGAGGCCTGCACAAAAATGGCGCTGCCGGCTCCGCTCTGCGCATGCGCTGGCTGGCAGCCTGCACATCAGAGAGCCGGAGCCGCGGGAGCAGATGAGACCCACACTGGTCCCTGCAGGGGCGCAGATCGGGTCCCGCTGCGAGAATTCTCGCTGCGGGATCCGACCCGGCTGTCTGCAGACAGCCAAAGGAGCACATTGGCTACGAAACGTGTTGCACTCTGTCTTGTATACAATGAATAAATCATTTTTTCGTCATACCAGTTTCCAACTTTGTCCACAATTTCTGCATTCACGTATCCTTTTGGCCTACAGTTGACCGTGTTTAAGGTGCTGTAAAATAGTTTGGGACACTGAGCGCAGGGGTTTTTTCTTCTTCACTTCAAGTAGTTCTCTCCCATTGGGGCTGTTCAGTCCCCAGGGACTCCACCTTGCTTTAGCTCTCTACTGGATGTCCTCCAGGACAGGGTGTTTCCTCCCTTTACAGCACACTTTCCATGTGCACATTTGGGCAGGCATCCCGTTTCATTGTTGCAACACAAGAGGTTATATAGTGTGGCGTCCCCCACAGTCATCAATTCAAAGTGTATGGTTAGGGGGTCGGTTGGCAAAGTTCCAGTCCACATGGCTCCAGTTTGTACCAGATGCCTGGGTTCGGCACAACGTTGCTTCGGGTTATACCATCGAGTTAATTAGCAGTCCACCGGCTTATTTTTTTCGCATCTCCTGTTCCCAGATGCCCCACGAAGGCCAGAAAGCTCCTGGGGGCCATTGACCATCTTTTGGCGCAGCAGGTCGTAGTTCCAGTCCTGCAAGGCATGTGTGATACTTCTCTCTTAGTAAAACATTACAAAGGTTAATTATGACAAAGCTGCACGCTCAGCGTATGAGATCCTGTTAGTAGAATTTCACTACAATGCATCTTTTGCACACATACTTCTTGCTCTGCATACAACACAAATATTATGCACACAACACTATACTGCATAAAATATTCTGTAATTCACACTGACGTCCTGTAAACTGCAGGACTCGATCAGCATCTATCAAATCTCCCCTGGCAGCTCTCAGACACCTCTGTGCCAAGCTCTGCCGTGTGTATACATTGCTGCTGAAATTATAATTTCTGCCCTACCTAAAATACGAGGAGTGCAGTTATATAAGTGGATTAGCTGCGGAATTATAAAACGTCCCTGACTTATACTGCCTATTTTGCAAACACAGATGTCTTGTGCAATTGATGTCCCTTTAGGTGGGAAGAGCAAGTCTGTAGAACTGGAAGATGTCAAGTTCCACCAGTGTGTGCGCCTCTCCAGATTTGAAAATGACAGGACTATATCTTTCATTCCTCCAGATGGGGAATTCGAGCTCATGTCTTATCGCCTGAACACACATGCAAGTATCCTTGTACCGTATATATTTTACTGTATATAAAATCAGATCACCTGTTGTTGATATTATCTATTAATTTCCACTTTTTTAGGTGAAACCACTCATCTGGATAGAATCTGTAATAGAAAAACATTCCCACAGCCGAATTGAATACATGATAAAGGTCGGTAAATTTAATTGCAGAATATATTTTTTGGTTTGTGTAAATTTGTACCAGACTTTTTAGGATAAGCTTCGTTTTCTCTAAGCTGGCTGGAGCAGACTTTGTCTACTGCACATGGAGAAGACAGGATATCATCTTCTCCTCTAAGGCCTCATGTCCACGGGCAAAAGAAGAATTAAAATCCGCAGCGGATTTTAACTCTTCTCCTGCCCGCGGATCCGCACCCCATAGGGATGCATTGACCACCCGCGGGGTAGATAAATACCCGCGGATGGTCAATAAAAGTGATTTTAAAAAAAATGGAGCATGAAAAAATCTGGACCATGCTCCATTTTCGTGCGGGTCTCCCGCGGGCTTCTATTGAAGCCTATGGAAGCCGTCCAGATCCGCGGGAGACCTAAAATAAGAATTAACTCGCCGGGAGGGTCTTCTCTTCCTCACGTCCGGATCTTTCTTGCTTCGGCTCGGCGGATGTGCCCGGCGCATGCGCGCGGCACGCCGGCGACGTGCCGCTGGCGTGCCGAGTTCATCCGCCGGCCGAAAAAGAAGATCCGGCCGTGAAGAAGAGAAGACCCTCCCGGCCCGCTGCAGGTGAGTTAATTCTGTTAAATTCCTATTTTCAGCCCTCATGTCCGCGGGGCAGGAAGGACCCGCTGCAGATTCTCCACGTAGAATCCGTAGCGGGCCTGATTTTCCCCGTGGACATGAGGCCTTAGGCTCTTTTCAGATGACCTTTTTCATCTCCAATCCCTCCTCCATCCTTGCAAGAAACTGCATAGGAACTGAACCTTAACCTTAGGGGTTAATATGGGAGACTGAGACCCCTTTGATCTACGTTCCACATAATTTCCCTCCCTGCCAGCTTTTTACATTGAATAGAAAAACTCTCACGACTATTTCTGTCCTTATGCATTTTGTGGCATAAAAGAGAGAAACAAGGAAAGGACCAGTGCTAGACTTGCAAAACATAATGTGAATCTCTATAGCACACATCGGCCTCTAAGACCGTGTACAGCAGTACTGAGCAGTGTAGATGTGAATCCAGTAAACAAGTCACAATTAGCTCTAAAAGCATGTGTGTAAGGCCCCATTCACACCGAATCTGCACAAATTTAGCATTCAGTTTAATACTATGGAAATCTGTGCTTTTGTTGATCTGGTGTGGATTTTGAAATCTGCATCATGGAAAATAAAAGATTTGCAATGTCAAGCAGCTAAGTTATTGACTGGGGCTAAATCCGTGTGCAGATCAGTCTCTAAATCCACAGAAGAACTCCAAGGCCCAGACTCGGACTTCTGCAGTTGATTAAGTCTCAGATCTGTATTGAAAGCATTTGACATTGACCTGACACTCGATTGAACCATGTCTCCCCTGCCTCCTCTCCATTGACTTCTGTGGGCAGAATGCGCTCTCATATTCCTTCACTTCCTGCTTTCAGTCTTATTCCTGGAGACCTTTTTCTAGTTATCACATTGGCTATCCTATTTAAGCTGTTTGGAAAGTCCATGACTCTATAAGTCCCCGTTGGCCCCAAACACTTTGCAAATCTCCTGATGTGTGCAGGCTCCAATATAAAAAAAATATAGATAAAAAACATAAAAATTATATGCAGTAGCCAATTGTATAGGAGAAACGTAGCTTTCTATTTTTTCCTATACGGTCATCTTCCCCCCCCCCCCCCCCCCCAATCATGTCTACAGGTGTCTGCAGATCTACGCAAATGGTGAGCATATGCTTTAGGTCAGATGCATGCCTTGAACTTGCCAAACTTAAAGGGGTTGTCCCGCGGCAGCAAGTGGGTCTATACACTTCTGTATGGCCATATTGATGCACTTTGTAATGTACATCGTGCATTAATTATGAGCCATACAGAAGTTATCAGAAGTTATTCACTTACCTGTTCCGTTGCTAGCGTCCTCGTCTCCATGGTGCCGTCTAATTTTCAGCGTCTAATCGCCAGATTAGACGCGCTTGCGCAGTCCGGGTCTTCTTCTTTTCTGAATGGGGCTGCTCGTGCCGGAGAGCGGCTCCGTGTAGCTCCGCCCCGTCATGTGCCGATTCCAGCCAATCAGGAGGCTGGAATCGGCAATGGACCGCACAGAAGAGCTGCGGTCCACCGAGGGAGAAGATCCCGGCGGCCATCTTCAACCGGTAAGTAAGAAGTCACCGGAGCGCGGGGATTCAGGTAAGCGCTGTGCGGATTTTTTTTTTAGGTCCCTGCATCGGGTTTGTCTCGCGTCGAACGGGGGGGGCTGTTGGGAAAAAAAAACAAAACGTTTCGGCGCGGGACAACCCCTTTAATGTAAACTGTGTCTTATTATCAAAACGTGCTAAAACAGTTAACACTAATTATAAAGCCGCTAAAGTTCCTATACGCTGTTTTGTTTTTCTTGTATTTTCATATACTATGTGTTGTTTTTTTCCCCCCTTCAATAAGTCTTTTCATACCTAAAATAGTACTTGTCGTTTTGTATAATGCCTAGGTATTGTGTACAGTGCCTGCTTCTTATGCATTGCCTGTACCATATTCACCTAAATAAACTACAGACCAGAAGTATCCAATCAGGGGGCTGAACTGTGATCGCCTTCATTATAATTGTTTGACAGGAGCCTCTAACCATCACCAGTAACTGTGATAGGAGTTTGTTTACCCCTCTTAAAGAGCTTGTATGGTACAGTCCATGTAATATCACACAGAAATTTGGATTGACAAACTGACTAATTTGGGAACACACAAAGCCAAGGAAATATCAGACAGTCAGAACGGAGATCACATGACCACCTAAGGAGAAGGTCTCCAGGAGTTGGTTAAAAAGGACAATCCAGCTTGGGGTTTGAAAGGGGTCTGAGTGTCTATTATTGACGTGCTGCTTCATACATGGCAATGGACATCGGCACATGTCCCGATTAGGGCTCTAGATGGCGACCAGAATGTCTTATCTGCTTTGCACAACTGTAATGTAAAACCTTCCTTCTACTATCTGCCCCCTGCTGCTGACCGCCAGGAGCATGAGGTGCAACACGCATGGTTTCTGGATGAGTTGTTACAAAACACACACATAATGTGGATTACCTTTTTTGTTGTTTTTGTTTTTCTATAGGCCAAAAGTCAATTCAAGCGCCGATCCACGGCCAACAATGTAGAAATTCACATTCCAGTTCCAAATGATGCAGATTCTCCCAAGTTCAAAACCACCGTTGGGAGTGTTAAATGGGTGCCAGAAAACAGCGAGATAGTGTGGTCTATAAAGTCTTTCCCGGTAAGATGCATGTCCAGCTCTCTGTATGGCTCGTAGTATATTAATCCAGGAACAGTGTGCACTCCTTGAGACCACTTTAGCTTTCACTTTACATTTGCAGCTTTTTTCTCTTCTAGTTTTCTTTCTAGCATTTCCTGCTGTTAATATGAGGAACTTTCTGCTCCTTAACGACCGCCCATAAGTCCTTTGCCGGCGGTCAGTGATTAGAGGGCTTTATTAGAAGCCAGGCATTTGCTCCAAGACCGGGGAATAAAAAAAAGTTGAATCCCCGGTGTTTAACCCTATACACGCTGCTGTCAGTGTGACCATGGCATGTAAAAGCTTGATAGAGGAAGGTGGATCCCTCTGTCACCCGTCGGTCCCCCGCGTAGGATCAACTCCTGTCTGATCTCGTAGACTTTTTTTAATTCACTACCATACTGAAGTATAGTATTGTATGAGAAGAATGATGAAAGATGGTGTCTTCTAGTGGGACAAAAATAAAAAGTTAAAGGGGCTGTCCCGCGAAAACAAGTGGGTCTATACACTTCTGTATGGCCATATTAATGCACTTTGTAATGTACATCGTGCATTAATTATGAGCCATACAGAAGTTATACACTTACCCACTCCGTTGCTGGCGTCCCCGTCTCCATGGAGCCGTCTAATTTTCAGCGTCTAATCGCCGGATTAGACGCGGTTGCGCAGTCCGGTCTTCTTCTTTTCTCAATGGGGCCGCTCGTGCCGGAGAGCGGCTCCGTGTAGCTCTGCCACGCCCCGTCACGTGCCGATTCCAGCCAATCAGGAGGCTGGAATCGGCAATGGACCGTACAGAAGCCCTGCGGTCCACCGAGGGAGAAGATCCTGGCGGCCATCTTCACCGGGTAAGTAAGAAGTCACCGGAGCGCGGGGATTCAGGTAAGCGCTGTGCGTTTTTTTTTTTAAGTCCCTGCATCGGGGTTGTCTCGCGCCGAACGGGGGGGGCTGTTGAAAAAAAAACAAAAAACGTTTTGGCGCGGGACAACCCCTTTAAAGTATAACAAAAAACTGCAAAACACCACCTCTAACCCTTTTACTATCTTAAAAAAAAAAAAAATGAAATAAAATCGCATGTGGTATGACTGCATTCGTAATGACCCAGAGATAAGTTAGTACATTATTTATCCCACACAGTGCACTCCATGGAAATAAAAAACTGCAAAAAAAACATGGCTAACTTTCTCTATCTCGCCTTACAAAAAACTGAATAGAAAGTGATCAAAACATTGCATGGATCAACGAATGGAACCATTTTAAAAAGTACAATTCATCTCGCAAAAAAAAACCCGTCACATAACACCGTTGTGAAAAAAAATTCCAATGTTCAGGGTCTTTAACTGCAGCAATAAACAAATACTTAAAAAAAAAAAAAAAAGTGTGAAAAAGTTGCAAACAAACAACCTATACAAATTTGATATTGCCATAATAGTACCGGCCTGCAGAATTACTTTATACTACACGGTAAATGCTGTTAAAAATAAAAACATGCCAGAACTGCAGATCTTGTTAATCTTGCGTCTAGAAATAAATGGAATAAAAAGCAATCAAAATGTTATATTCCCAAAAAATTGGATATATGAAGATATGAGTTCGTCCCGCAAAATATCAAGCCCCCATAGAGATAGAGCTCAGTCGTTGGAAAAATAACAAAGCTACGGCTCTTGGAATATAGCGACGCACAAGCAAATCTTAAACACTTTTGCTATTTTTGCACATTAAAAAAAACCCCGAGAGTAATGTTATCACATTATTTATTTTTGCACATTGAACGCTGTAAAAATGAAATCCAAAAAACAAATAAGTTTTATATGATACATTTTATGCACCTGAAAAGGTCATTCGAAAATACAACTTGTCCAGCAAAAAAGAAACGTCTGTCAGAAAAGTTAAAAATGTATGGCTTCTGGAACGCAACAATTTAAAAAAAACTGAACAATGAGTTGGTCACTATGGGGTTAAAGTGCATGGTTTTATACTGTATTCCAGTTCTGAGAAGCAGTGTTTCTTTTGTGTTGTTGCAGGGGGGTAAGGAGTACCTGATGAGAGCTCATTTTGGCTTACCAAGTGTGGAAGCTGAGGACAAAGAGGGGAAGCCTCCTATAAGTGTGAAGTTTGAGATTCCCTATTTTACCACTTCTGGAATCCAGGTTTGATACTGCCACAATGACATTGTCTGAGTGCGAGGTCACATGTTTAGAAGGCGGGATACCCAAAACATAATTTAACAGAGTTAGGGCTCATGTCCACGGGCAAAATAAGAATTAAAATCCGCAGCAAATTTTAACTCTTCTCCTGCCCGCGGATCCGCACCCCATAGGGATGCATTGACCACCCGCAGGGTAGATAAATACCCGCGGATCGTCAATAAAAGGGATTTTAAAAAAAATGGAGCATGAAAAAATCTGGACCATGCTCCATTTTCATGCGGGTCTCCCGCGGGCTTCTATTGAAGCCTATGGAAGCCGTCCGGATCCGCGGGAGACCTAAAATAGGAATTTAAAAGAATTTACTCATCCGGAGCGGACCGGGAAGGTCTTCTCTTCCTCACGGCCGCATCTTTCTTGCTTCGGCTCGGCGGATGTGCCCGGCGCATGCGCGCGGCACGTCGGCGTGACGAGTTCATCCGCCGGCCGAAAAAGAAGATCCGGCCGTGAGGAAGAGAAGACTTTCCCCGCCCGCTCCGGATGAGTAAATTCTTTTAAATTCCTATTTTCAGCGCTCATGTCCGCGGGGCAGGAGGGACCCGCTGCAGATTCCCCATGTAGAATCCGTAGCGGGCCTGATTTTCCCCGTGGACATGAGGCCTAAGGCTGCCTTCACACTGGTGTGAAAATCGCACTAGATTTGAGTGTTGAGAGACGCACAAATCTTGTACAAATATGAAACCCATTCTTTTGATGCATGATACAACGCTATGCAGGAAACAAATCGCAGTATGTTCTATATTTCTGCGAGATTGCCCATTGCTCTCAGTGGGACTGGCCCCAGCACACTGGCCCTATTGAAAGCAATTAGAGTGCTCCGTGATCCTCCGTTGTGGCTGTGACCAGGGGATTCCCTTCATCCCTAAAGTAATGGGAGACTGCTTTCACATGCAAACTCCTTGCTTCCACGGGGCTTTCACATGGTGGCACGTGCAATATCGCTAATATGAAGGAGCCCTGAGGCCACTCACACAAAAGCATTTTTTGCAGCGTTTAAAAGTCCGCCAGAAAACGCTGTGAAACCTATCGATTTCAATGGGACTTCTCAGACGAGTGTTTGTAACGCTGCGTTTTTCGAATGTTGTCTGCTCTCTTTTAGAGCGTTTTAGCGCTTTTTAACGCACCTCGTTACCCATTGCGATGGAGTGTGTTAAAATGCTGTTGAACGCGGTGAGGGCTGCGTTTTCACGAACGCCTGTGTTAGAGTGGCCTAAAGCCACATTTACACTGCCGATATTCCTGCATGAGTTTTGTGCGTTGAGATGCTCGAAAATATACCCCACTGTTTGCAACGGATCTGTTTCCATGGGCAACTTTTCTCTGAGCGATGCTGTGAGCCGGAAAGATCGCAGCACGCACTATTCTCCTGTGAGACTCATGCATGCACTTGTGTGGTGTCCTCTATAGAACACGGATGCTAAGGGCTCATGTCCACGGGCAAAAGAAGAATTAAAATCCGCAGCAGATTTTAACTCTTCTCCTGCCCGTGGATCCGCACCCCCATAGGGATGCATTGACCACCCACGGGGTAGATAAATACCCGCGGATGGTCAATAAAAGGGATTTTAAAAAAAAATGGAGCATGAAAAAATCTGGACCATGCTCCATTTTCGTGCGGGTCTCCCGCAGGCTTCTATTGAAGACCTAAAATAGGAATTTAAAAGAATTTACTCATCCGGAGCGGACCGGGAAGGTCTTCTCTTCCTCACGGCCGCATCTTTCTTGCTTCGGCTCGGCGGATGTGCCCGGCGGATGCGCGCGGCACGTCGGCGACGTGCCGCCGGCGTGACGAATTCATCCGCCGGCCGAAAAAGAAGATCCGGCCGTGAGGAAGAGAAGACTTTCCCCGCCCGCTACGGATGAGTAAATTCTTTTAAATTCCTATTTTCAGCGCTCACGTCCGTGGGGCAGGAGGGACCCGCTGCAGATTCTCCATGTAGAATCTGCAGCGGATCTGATTTTCCCCGTGGACATGAGGCCTAAATCTCGGGTTTGTTTTGCGTAAGTTCGGCCTTTGGCTATATTTACATGGGCAAGTGCGATATCTGTCGTAGTGATATTGTACTTATGAACCTGTGACTGAGATGTTTTGAAAGAAAACAGCATTGCTGCATATGACATTTTTTTTGACTTGCATAAAAATCGCATGTTTCATGAGTAAAAATAGAAAATGCAAGAAAATACTTGCATAGAAATCATATTGACATGCGATGGTGGTGCTTTTTTTATTTTCTGTCTCATAGGAAATAATGAATGATTCCTGGAAAAAATCTCCAAAAAATAGGACAAGCTACGTTTTTTATATCTCACCAACTTAAATACACCCATTTAAAATGATGGGTTCTTTTCACGTGCATTTTGCAACCCACCGGAATCGCGCATAAAACTTGCTCATGTAAATACACCCAGTTGCACCTCGCTATAGTGTTTACGGAATGGTAAATTAAAAGGTATTTGTGCATTAACGTATAATTGTAAATGGAAGGCTGGGCTCACACGAGCAGACCAGGTGGCCTGCAGCTAATTCCGGCGTCAGCTCGGCCGGTGGCCCTGCGTACCTCACTTTCGTTGGATTGTGGATGACCGCGGAGGCTCACCATCTGTCATGTGCATTACAGTTTGTATTTTGGGCACCGTTGCTTAGTGATGACATAGGTACCCACGGTCCATACGCAATCTTAATCGTATATGGACTATGGGTATGACCGCTTCCATTGACTTCAATTTCGTGCAGAATCCGTGGCAAAATAGAGCATGCTGCGTTTTTTTTTTTTGCTCTCTCTCAGATACGACTTGCGTATTTACATGCTTTGCAGTTGCCCCCATTAGGCTGGTCTCACATGGGGCAGATTCCAATTGTGGAATCTACGGCAAAAGTCACATTTTGTCTTCTCAATATGTCAACGTATTTCTTTATTCAGGGGAGAGCCTGATGTCCGTTCTCCATTCTTCTCCAGGTCCGCTACCTGAAAATCATAGAAAAGAGTGGATACCAGGCCTTGCCGTGGGTGCGATACATCACTCAGAATGGAGGTATGAGAAGGGTCAGCGGAGGGTGGAAAGAGGATGCTGTTATATGGAATTAAATGGCGCCCACTTGACTTTTTGTCACTTTTACATCAGCGGTTTTAACAGTAGTGCCAGACGTTACATACAGAAACGGCTGTCTTATTTCAGTGCGATTTGATCTTCTGTTCCTGGTTTTAAAAAGTCATAAGATGTGGGCTTCATGGGAGCAGCTTGCCCCTTTTCTGAAATATAGTGGACTATTCTAAGCAAAGGACATCAAGGTTTAAGTGCTGGAAAACCTTTTAATATTTCTACAGTAGTCTTTTTTTCCATATAATGCACCTAATTGTTGTAAAGAAGGGAATGCTCAATTAGTGATGGCTTCCCAACTCCTGGTTTTGGTCAGAAAGATTTAAAGGGGTTCTGTCATTAGAAAAAAAAAAATTCAACACTTACCTATTCCTCCCCAGGCCATCTTCCCCCCCCCCCCTGCAGTCACCTCACCTCCAGCCAGCCGGACCCTCCTCTTCTTATTTTGTTACATACGTTCTCGGCATTCTGCTTCCGGCAGGTCAGTGTACCCAGTCACTAGCAGGAAATGCTGAATCTTATGCCAGGCTATTGCCAGGACCGCACATGCGTGGTGTCTCACGGCAATAGTATATGGTCACTCGCGGTGAGACATCGCACATGCACAGTCGCCGCAATAGCCTGGCATAGGATTTGGCATCTCCTGGTAGGCAGTGAACTCTATGTCACCAGTGACTGGGTACACTGACCTGCAGGAAGCAGAATGCTGGTAATGTATGTAACGTCACAGGAAGAAGAGAATGTGGCCGACTGGAGGCGAGATGACCAAGGGAACTGGAGGAACTAGAAGATCAGTGACTAGAAGATGCGGTAAGAAGACGACTGACAGGGGAGGAATAGGTAAGTAGTAGAGATTAGCGAGCATACTCGCTAAGGGCAATTGCTCAAGCGAGCATTGCCCTTAGCGAGTACCTGCCCACTCGAGAGACAAGGTTCGGGTGCTGGCGCGGGGGAGCGGTGAGTTGCGGCAGTCAGCAGGGGGGGGAGAGAGATCTCCCCTCCGTTCCTCCCCGCTCTCCCCCGCATCTCCCTGCCCGCCGCTGGCAGCTGAACCTTGTCTTTCGAGCGGGCAGGTACTCACTAAGGGCAATGCTCACTCAAGCAATTGTCCTTAGTGAGTATGCTCGCTCATCAATAGTAAGTAGTGATTTTTATTTTCCCTAATGACAGGACCACTTTAACTCCTATCATGCCCCACAGAAGACATTTTCAAACATTTCTTTTTTTGAGTAGGTACCTTCTTTTCTGCTCACTGTCATTTCTTGGTTTGAAGATTTGGTTTGCTTTTCTAAATGCATAAAATGTAAAGAATGCTTCACAATTGCAAGTTTGTGAAAACTATTAATCGTTTTCTCTTTCCCTCTCTCCAATAGACTATCAACTTCGAACACAGTAAAGAAATGTCACGCTATGGCTCACATAATATTTAGTAGAAAACAGAAATCTATATGAAGGTTCCATTTAGATAGAATATGGAAGAAATCTACTGAATTTGTTGAATTCCAAGACCCTGTATAGAAGCTGCTGAGCATTTGTCCATACAGCTCTGGATGGGTTTAATGAGCATTCTGTCTGCATGGTCATTTTTTATTTGGTATTTTCTAGGGTGACCTGGCAAATCCACTGTAACTAATTTGTTACACAAGCAATTGTATTTTTTAGCATATTTTCAATGTGCCTGTTACGTGCCATCATCTTAAATAGGATTACATCTGAAGATCTTTTCTGGCCTCTGAGAAGCCCATTTTCCGGCTTCAGACAACCCTTTTAATGTTGGATTTCTGTTACCAAAAGGCATCTATATATATATATATATATATATATATATATATATATATATATATATATATATATATATATATATATATATATATATATATATATACATACACCTATTTCAGTATTTTTTTTTTCTGTCCTGTCTAGGATTCAAGCGTCATAGTATTGGATACTTTATAAGCCAGTAAATGAACTATCGTTCTTTTTAGTTGTATTTCTTCTACTGACCAAGGGACTGATAGTTTGATCAATTCTGGCAAGAATGCAAAACTAAATCTGTAGGACACTGTTCCCCCAGTCATTAGATGCTATTTCTATCTGCATGTGTCTTTTGTTGCATTAAAATGCAGATTACATTGATACAAAGTTTGACTTTTGTATTTTACATGCTTAAATAAAACTTCAGGGTCCTTCTGCTTCCCTTGTTAGGAATATATTACTGTATATACTTTATCCAGCGCTTGTGGATTTACCTTAACCAGGCCTCATTAGCCTGCCACAGAGGCCTCATGTAAGGTTGGGACATCAACACAAAAATATCGATAGTCGATAGTTTGTTCAGCGATAGGCGATACTATCGATTATCGTAAAATATCTGTGGAAAACTATCGATATTTCGATATATATCGACTTTATTGAATGCTGCATGAAAATAAAACAAGTCTAGGGTTAATAAAGCAACACAATCAACCAAAAAATATATAGTTTTCTTTTAAAACTTTAAACTGTTGAATTTATTAACTTTTAACTATTAATAACATGAAAATATATTAACCCTTTCCAATCCACTGTCTGACGTCTAAAGGCATTCTGATTGAAGACTGTACAGCTCCGATGTCGGAAGACGTCCAGTAGGGTATTCTTACTGTAGATTACTGGCCACTCTGTTGTCGGGGGCCTCTCCAGCATGTCCCATGCCGCAGTACTGGCTCTAGCCAGCAGATGGTGCCATTGTGTAATGGCAGAAAGAGAAAGCCCCCTAGGAAAACCCTGAATCCAAATTGGATTGCAAAGGGTTAAGGTTTACAAATGAAAATAAAAAATTACAGATGAAACATATAATTAAAATTAGGGATATGAAAAGAAGTTTTTTTATCATTGGCCCCAATAATCATTATCTAATGAGCCAAGAAAAATTAATTTGCTCACATGCTCTCCCCTCAAAATGCTGTTTCAATGTCAGCTACAAGGAAGCCAGAAGATGGACGCTGGACCTGATGGGATGTGAGCATGATCTCTCTGTGTGTTTGTGGGGCTGTGTGCCCTGCATTTTTCCAAGTTGCCGCTGAGGGACCAATGGTCTCCATGGTAATTTGTAAATAATGCAGGGCCTGTTAATGCGAACGCAGTGCCCCGAACGCAATTGTAATTGCGTTAGAGAAGTCTCCTATCTTTTCTATGGGCACTGCGTTCGCGTTAGACGCTGAACGTACAACATGTCGCGTCTCCTTTTCTCGCCGCGACCTTCGTGCGTTCAGCGCAGCCCTCCATCTGCATGTGGAAATGCTTTCATTTAGAAAGCATTTCCCACAGCCATCACGTTACACGCAAGCGTTCGGAGCCTGCGTCTAACGCGATGAACAAACGCATGTGGAGAAGGGGCCGAAGACCCCACTTTTTCTGAGAGTCGTTTTGCCTGGAGCAAACCTGATTGGTGACAAAGAGTCACCTGACACTTCCCAAAAGTATCTAGAACTTGTTTATAAGTTCATTAGGGCCTCGAGCAAAACTACATCCTGTACAACACAAAGGAAAAGGCAGAATGTAAAGGAAGAAAATATGGTCACCGAACCACAAGACACGTTTCTGCTTTACCGAAAACAATATTATATCGCCTTAAACTATCGATGTTACCGATATATCGGACAGAACAATATCGCTGAAAAGTATCGCCAAAGCATTAGTGATATATCGGTTTTTGATGTCCCAACCTTAGCCTCATGTCCACTGGCGGGTCGGATTCTGCATGTGGGAGCCTGCAGCGGAATCCGAACCTGCCCGAGGCCGGCAACCCTGCTCACCTGTATGGGTCTCCATTTTTTTGCACTGCGGAAGTGCTTGCTGGGGCACATGTGCAGTAGAGGGTCCGCAACTCCTGCTTTCCCGCGGAAGCCGCAGCTTATCTACAATCTCAATTGCGGACAAGCCGTGGATCAGACGGCTTCCATTGACTTAATGGAAGGCGTCCATGCGGGAACTGCAGCAAAATGGAGCATGCTTCGATTTGCTTTCCGCACCAAAAGGTCCGCAAAACAAATCCGCTTGCTTTAATTCAGCTGTGCGCGCCCATGCTCCTCTATAGGTGGCTTGAATTGCGGCTCTTCCGCGCATGAAATCCGCCCATGGTCATTCGGCCTTGTACTTGCTGTTTATGATCCTACATGGCTTCAGACAGGGCCTAGCGGCATTCAAGTCCTGCATAGCTGGTTTGATCTAGTGTGTCTCAATGACAGCTGATTGAATCAAAGACAGGCATGTACCTTTTCAAATCACAGCTTACTCTACTCAGGTGGTTGGGCTCAGCTCTACAACTATGTAAAGTAGCTTTCTGATCATGTTTACACACCTTCTCAAAAGTTCTACAAGGTGCACACTGTTGCATCCTCAGATGTGGCGCTCAGTTGCATGGTTTTGTAAAAGTGGTGCACTGACCCCATGGGTTCTTCCATGTATACTTTCCAAGCCTTTAGGCCTGCTTTTGAACATCCCAAGGTCTCTTTGTTCCTCCATGACATGGACAAGAAAACAGGAAATTGTTAACTTCATCAGGGGTCACGGCCCCCAATTTTTTGCTTACAATAGCCGTGATTACTTACTTAAAGGGGTCTTCAATCTTGGGCATGGAACCACGGAACCTTTTTAGTGGTCGCATTACCTAACCCAACACCTCAAGCAAGAGGGCATACATGCCCTCTAGTGACAGGTGATGTATGGAGTGGGCCTGGAGGCTGAGCTCTCTCCACACACAGCAGCAACAATCTGAGAACTCTAGTCACAGCTTCTAACCATTTTAAATAGCCCTACAGAGGGAGCTTTCCTGTCTTCTAAACACCCCCCTCCTGCAATGACGAAGTCGGGTGTCA
The DNA here is from genome assembly GCF_035609145.1 of Eleutherodactylus coqui. Taxonomy (NCBI): domain Eukaryota; kingdom Metazoa; phylum Chordata; class Amphibia; order Anura; family Eleutherodactylidae; genus Eleutherodactylus; species Eleutherodactylus coqui. Next base: position 264,381,765 of record NC_089841.1, on the reverse strand, counting down.
TCAAGGCCCCCAGAGCCATGCCTGTGGCACGACTTAATAGAATTCCTAGAAATACAACTTTTCCTGCAATACTGAAGTGTATAAGTGATCGGACAATGACTTGTTAAAGTCGCCTATCCAGAACTGAAATTTGTTTAGGTTTTTATAGAAGCAGCAATTTTTCCAATTTTTCAAATCTAAGCTTTTAATTTCATTTTGGACAATAAGTAAAAAAAAACAACTAATTAATCTTTAGGTCTGCTCACACAACTGCAAGCGTAAAATGCTGCATGTATTGCACAGCATTTTACTGCTGTGTGAGCTGGCTATTTCAGCGATTGTGCACTGTGCATGACAGCATATCTCACGCACACTTTTATGCACAGTGACTTTTTTTTTTAATATCCTGCTCTGTCTCATATGTATTATGTAAGTGCAGCATGTAATATGCGCCCATAGAGAATAGGGCTGTACGCACATACAGAATACAAGGAGAGAAGAGCAGAAAGTACACCATTGTAGGCATTTACTATAGGCCGCCTGGACAAGCAAAAGATATTGATGAACTCTTTCTACATCAGATGGCCAAACTCACAAAAAAAGCATGACATGGTGATCATGGGAGATTTTACCCATCCAGACATTTGTTGGGAATCTCAGGTTAAAAAAATGGATCCAACAGATTCTTATCCGCTCTTGCTGACAACTTTATCTTCCAAAAGGTAAAAGAGAAAACAAAGGGATCTGCTATCTTGGACCTAAATCTTACCAACAGGAAGAGAATGGTTAAGAAGTAAGGGTGGCTGGGACCTTAGGAGGCAGTGATTATGCTATCCTTGAATTTTGCATAAAAAGGGGAGGAAGACCTGAGAAAACTCAGACCTCAAGGTTGGATCTCAGAAAGGCAGATTTTAATGAATTCAGAAAGAGGGTAGGAAGAATTCAATGGCTGGATGTTCTTAAGGACAGAAATGTCCAAGAAGGTTGGGAAATTTTACGAAATGAGATTCTCAAAGCACAATTGTTAACAATCCATTAAAAAAGGAAGAATGGGAAGCATTTAAAGGGAGCAGGATGGATGAACACAGAACTTACACATGTTAAAAACAAAGAAAAATGTATTTATCAAATGGAAAGAGGGGGGGATATCTAAAGAAGAATATAATGGGGTCTGCAGAAACTGTAGGGCAAGTGTCAAAAAAGTTAAAGCTGGGGCGTGGCCTGGATGCAGGCAGAGTTAGTCGTGGAGTACTGAGCTCCGTTCTCCAACAGCCTTTTTAGCTACTTAAAAAGCATCTGCAGCTTCATAAACTTCTCAAAATACCTCCCGGAGGATCCCTAATCAGCCCAGGAAAGTATGCCTAGAAGAAGAACCTCAAAAGCTCCCCTTACCAAGGTCTCCGATTTCTTCTCCTCCCGCGGCGCGAGACAGAAGGGACTGACATGCAGAGATGGCTCCCCTCACTCCATGAACTCCGGAGCGAGCGCTGACAGAGCACAAACCTCACCAGCTATATATCACAGCGGAGCTGCTTCTGCCGACGATCCAGAGCAGCAGGAGAACAAGCTGTCAGACGTTCCCCTGCACTGTCGGGTGAGTGAAAACAGCGCTGAAACAGGCATATTCATTACTGATACATCTAAAATGGTGCCTGAATGCCCACACTCCATCTCTGTCACCTCCACCCCCTCTGCAAACCCTGAAAAACAGAGACCTCGTCTCTCACCTCATGCAAATTCAGACCAGCAACTATTACAACAAGAAGATGATCCAGGCTCTGATTCCTGCTCTAGGCTGGAAGGGCAACCAGAAGCCTCTTTCAAACACGATGTGCATGTTTCAGGTGCCGAGATACAGGATGGTTAAAAAAGTAAGTTTGTGTTAGATGCGAATCGGGCTCTGATTCCTGCTCTAGGCTGGAAGCGCAACCAGAAGCATCTTTCAAACACCAGAACCATAAATACTACAGCACGGCAGCCATTTACAGCCAGTCTCCATTGGAGATGGAAGTGGGCAGAAATGTACTGGCCTATCTTCCCAAGACGCCACAGCAGCCGGACAAATTGTATGCTCGACAGAATGGCTGTTTTATTCAGCCCATAAGGGTGACTACCCACTACAGTTTTTTTTTTCACTGCAAAATTCGCAGCAGTTTTTTTTCTGCAGGGGTCTATGGGACTTGTAATGTTAAAATTGCAATCGCGCAAAATCGCAATTTACCGCGAAATCGCGATTTTAACATTACAAGTCCCATAGACTCCTGCAGAAAAAAAAACACTGCAAATTTCGCAGTGAAAAAAAACTGTAGTGGGTAGTCGCTATAAGGGGGAAACGGCGGCCTACAAAATCTGATTGGTCGCTGCTGCTACCATTTATTAAAAGGTAGGCTCAGTTCTTCCATGGGTAAGAATAAGGTAGGTACATAGGCAGGCAGGTAGGTTCAGTTTTTGTAGGTTGAGGACTGCTTATGGGCAAGGCCTTATGTCTGAACGCTGGCGCATGAAATGGCAGAGAGGCCCGGCCCTGTGCATTCGCTGATCATTGGCGTCAGCTGCTGTCTGCTTTCAAGCATGAATCAGGGGCTTGACACTTATCAACTGGCCTTGATTGTGGGTCACGCAGGTTGGTTGCAATGCCCTAGTATGAACGATACCTGGAACACAAGCCAGTCCTCAGGATGCGTTCTAACTCAAGAGCACGATCACGTTGTGCCTGACCAATGTTTCTATCTTGGTTAATAGCACAGTCCTAAGCGATATGGAGTGGAGTTGGCATATGAGCTGGTCTGTGGTTTTGCTTCCAACAGTTTCTACCGCACGCAGATGCTTGGTGGATACAATGTTGCGCGCTGGGGAAAACCCCTGGAATTATCCACAGCAGGCAGGCAAGCAAAGTATAAATAAGGGGGGGATTGGTTAGCTGCGCTGGAACTCTTGCTTGTACCCGAATAAGGTTTTGCCTGCAATGCGGCCTTCTACTGCTTGAGGCGATGTGACATTCATGCACAAGGCACAGATGCTGGCAGGTTTCTGCGGGCACCCACAGTGCAGCGTTGCATTCTTGAAACCGTTGCTTGACCCTTTTCCTTAAAATCAGGAAGATTCGCTTACACCTCTTATGGTGTATAGTAGCCGTCCCCTGTGATGTTTGTGTTAGACGCGAATCATGCTCTGATTCCTGCTCTAGGCTGGGAGCGCAACCAGAATCCTCTTTCAAACACGATGTGCACGTTTCGGGTGCCGAGCTACAGGAAGGTTAAAAAAGTAAGTTTGTGTTAGACGCGAATCGTGCTCGGATTCCTGCTCTAGGCTGAAGTTTATATTGCTGAGGTAGAATAAAAGTTGCGCTGTGATTGGTTGTTATTTCTCTTATTGCTGAGGTAACATGAAAGCTGCACTGTGATTGGTTGTTATATATTATACTGCTGAGGTAGCATGAAAGCTGCGCTGTGATTGGGTGTTATATATTATAAAGCTGAGGTAACATGAAAGCTGCGCTGTGATTGGGTGTTATATATTATACCACTGAGGTAACATGTAAGCTGCACTGCGATTGGTTGTTATATATTATACCACTGAGGTAACATGAAAGCATCACTGGTGATTCAAAAGCAGAGATAAATTCCCAGCAGCACTGCAATAGTCCTCTTGTAGAGTCAGGCAATATAAATGCAAACGCCAGTCAAGGAGCCCAAACCAGACGGGCTCCACAAATGCAGTCCAGATATAAATAGTAGTAACCGGCAGCAGACAGGAATGTAGAAAGATGCAAAAATATTTATTTACCCCATTACAGAAAAAGAGTAGCGATGTTTCGGTCAAATAGACCTTCCTCAAGCTAATACATACTCATTAAAGTTCATGCTATATATAGGGAATGTGAAATGAACAAACCAATAAAAACATGTTATACACAGGTATACCTCATAAATCGCTGATTGCCCCGTTCTCCACGTCATGGAGAATGAGCCGGGCACATAGTGAGTGACATCATCTCATAGCCGGCCCGGTACGTGCAACCGCGCGTGTGTTGATCGTGCAGTGCCGTCTTTGCATCTGCGCATGCGCGGGATCTTAGTTCTCGCGAGAGCCGATACACAGCCCCGAAGGAACGCGGAAGAGCTGTACGTTATCCCAGCGCATGCGCCTTGTTGTGGAAGAGTCTCCTTAACTCTTCATGTATCGGCAGCTGAACAGACCGCTGCATTCCAAAGCTCAGTACGGCGGACTATATATTATATACTCAATAAACCTCCATAGTCATAACAGAGACAGAAAGACTTGCATGTCATCTCATTCTGCCTTAAGCTTATTCAAAACATATGTATATGGGGAACCAAAATTGATCCCCCCATCTAACAAATATACAATACATTAGGACAGGTAAGTTACAATCAAGGTGGACCAGACATAGCAACTATGCGCAAAATGTTGAAATTTATCCAAATAAACTATTTGCGTGTTATGCAACATTAGACTAAGGATTGTAGTCAAATCACAGTAGCTATGTCAAAAAATGTTTAAAAGATAGGAGAAAAGACAACCTAAATCGGTCATGCCTATATATTGTCCATATCATAGCCTAAAATCTCTATATAGTCAAAAAAAAATTATATCTGTGATTTCTAGTATTGGTGAATCCCATATATGCCATATTAACTGCTCCACCGAGATGAAACTTTAAGACAGAAAATAAAAGACAGAAAAAGTATCTGACATGCCAAATCATAATTTTATTAATAGTATACGTGAATGTATCCAAAACAGAGCATTGGAAATTGCAGCCACAGCCGACATGGAACGAGGGAACCAGCGACAGAGGAATCCTGTGGAAACAAACACAAATTAATAAACACACATAACCACAAATAAATTAAAAACTAATATACATATTTAAAAATATATGCACAATACATATACTGATATGTATCCCAAGATTTTAGAGAAATGGCTGAAAGGCGTATTCTTGGTTAAGTCCCTTAGGATGCATGGTGTCAAGCTCATAAATCCATTTTAACTCACGCTTTTTGAGTAATGACTCTGTCCCCACCTCTAGGAAGCAGGGGAACACGGTCAATGACCCTATATTTGAATTGACTAATACTATGTTTAGCCTCCACAAAGTGCCGTGATACAGGTAACTGCAAATTTCTCGTCCGGATAGTGCTCTTGTGCTTCACCATACGTGTCCTTGCCTCCATGGTGGTCTCACCAACATACCCCATGCCACATGGGCAGGTGATGAGGTAGATCACGTATGATGAAGCACAAGTATACCTTTCTCGTATTTTGTACCTATTGCCCCTGAGGGGATGACGAAATTCATCCCCCCTGACTAAGTTGTTACAACAACAACAGGCAAGGCATGGGAAATTCCCCTTTCTGGGAGGTTTTAGGGTACTCTGGACGCCAGATTTTTTTTGGCACAAAATGTGAATGGACCAAGCGATCGCCTATGCTCCTCCCTCTTCTGTATGCCATTAAAGGTTCATTATTAAATTCAGGTATCAAGGAGCCATCCAATGTCAACAGTGGCCAATGCTTCTTAATGATATTACCAACCGTACAACTGAGATTGTTATATGTGGTTACAAATGGTATTCTATCCGTCGTTTTCCTCTTATATTTTTGGATCAACAGGTCATGTTGCGGTATTGTCCTAGCCTGTATCGTTGCCTTCTTAACGATATGTGCAGGGTATCCCCTATGTAGGAACCTCCTGCACATCTCGTCTAGCCTTTGATCAACAGTTTGATCATGTGCGATCCTTCTTACGCGTAAGAGTTGGCTCCATGGGAGCGAATCTTTCATGGCAACAGGATGATTGCTACTATATATCAATGAACTGTTACGATCAGTTTTTTTTGTGTAAAGATCTGTTTGTAGTCTTGTCCCTTGTTTTTTAATCAATACGTCGAGAAATTGAATCTCCACAGTAGAGCACGACATGGTGAAATGAAGCTCCGGGTACACGGAGTTTAAGAAGACATGGAATTCTTGTAGGGCTTGGAGAGAACCCTTCCATATAACAAACACGTCGTCGATGTACCGACCCCAGTACATCAACGACGATCCGTACATGGAGGTATAGATGTAATTTTCTTCAAATTGGCGCACAAAAATGTTGGCGTATGTGGGCGCCATATTTGAACCCATGGCAGTGCCCTGTCGCTGTCTGTAGTACATCCCCCCGAACAGAAAATAATTGTTCTGGAGGATGTACTCCAGCAGCGACAGGGCAAACTGCATACACTCAGAGGACATTTCAGAGGTCATCAGAAAATGTCTGACAGCCTCCACTCCCTTGTTGTGACTAATGGAGGTATTTAAGGCAGTCACGTCAAAGGTGACCAAGATGGTGTCATTGGTCACTTCGAGTGATGCAATCTTGTTCAAAAAGTCAGACGTATCCCTAATATGAGAATCCGCCTCTTCTGCAAATCGTCTCAAGATTTTGTCTAGGAAAGGTGCGATATTGCAGAAGAGTGAGTTTCGGCCTGATACAATTGGCCTGCCCGGCGGGTTTAGTGGATCCTTGTGGATCTTTGGTAGGGTATATAGGGTAGGGACAATTGGATGTTGGATATCCAGGAATTTAAATAGTTTGTTGTCGATGAGACCTGCCAACAATGCATCATTAAACATACTTCTCAGTTGGTGTTGGAATCGGATTGTAGGATCCGTTCGTAATTTTTCATATATGTCCTCGTCATTGAGTTGTCTCTGAATTTCTGTTGTGTACATGCTAGTGTCCATTATGACTATGGCCCTGCCCTTGTCTGCTGGTTTGACTAGGATATTATCATCCTGTGCTAGTGTTGTAAGGGCTTTCCTCTCGGTCATATTTAAATTATTTTTCAACTTGTTCTTATTACTGAGTGTTTTAAATCTCAGTTTCTTTATGTCTTTGAGCACTAATTCAGAAAATACCTCAACCTGAGGGTTAGACGTAGGTGGTTAATAAGTGCTCTTGTTGCGGAGACCGATTCCAGCCAGGGAAAAAGACCCCCGGGACTCAGTCTGTGCAACAATACGTGTAGGCTGTGAAGAAAAAAAGCTTTTTAGTCTTAAATTCCTGAACAAGCGATGTACATCAAGATTTACAGTAAATCAAACCAGTTCATAGATGAGACAGAGCAAAAGGACAAACCTTTTCCCAATACAGCTGTCTCATCAGGTCACAATACTCTAGAGGAGATATTAACTACAATACCGTCACTGTTTGTATCACAAGGTCCATCGCTGCTTATTTCCTGAAGTCCATCAGAGGCGGTCTCTTGGTGGAGCGAGTTGTCACCCTGTCGGGATCTCTTGTATGCCCTATTTGCCCAGCTTTCAGTGGGTGAGGAGGACGAAGACGATGAGACACAGTTGTCTATCAGTGAGGTAGTAGTAAGGGCAGTAAGTCCGAGGGAGGAGCGCACAGAGGATTCGGAGGAAGAGCAGCAGGACGATGAGGTGACTGACCCCACCTGGTTTGCTAAGCCTACTGAGGACAGGTCTTCAGAGGGGGAGGCAAGTACAGCAGCAGGGCAGGTTGGAAGAGGCAGTGCGGTGGCCAGGGGTAGAGGCAGGGCCAGACTGAATAATCTACCAACTGTTTCCCCAAGCGCCCCCTCGCGCCATGCCACCCTGCAGAGGCCGAGGTGCTCAAAGGTGTGGCAGAGTTTCACTGAGAGTGCAGACGACCGACGAACTGTGGTGTGCAAGGTTTATCGTGCCAAGATCAGCTGTGGAGCCACCACCACCAGCCTCACCACCACCAGCATGCGCAGACATATGATGGCCAAGCACCCCACAAGGTGGGACAAAGGCAGTTCACCGCCTCCGGTTTGCACCACTGCCTCTCCCCCTGTGCCCCAACCTGCCACTGAGATCCACCCCCCCTCTCAGGAGACAGGCACGACCATCTCCCGGCCTGCACCCACACCCTCACCTCCGCTGTCCTCGGCCCCATCCAGCAATGTCTCTCAGCGCAGCGTCCAGCCGTCGCTAGCACAACTGTTTGAGCGCAAGCGCAAGTATGCCGCCACGCACCCGCACGCTCAAGCGTTAAACGTGCACATAGCCAAATTGATCAGCCTGGAGATGCTGCCGTATAGGCTTGTGGAAACGGAGGCTTTCAAAAACATGATGGCGGCGGCGGCCCCGCGCTACTCGGTTCCCAGTCGCCACTACTTTTCCCGATGTGCCGTCCTAGGCCTGCACGACCACGTCTCCCGCAACATTGTACGCGCCCTCACCAACGCGGTTACTGCCAAGGTCCACTTAACAACGGACACGTGGACAAGCACAGGCGGGCAGGGCCGCTATATCTCCCTGACGGCACATTGGGTGAATTTAGTGGAGGCTGGGACCGAGTCAGAGCCTGGGACCACTCACATCCTGCCCACCCCCAGAATTGCAGGCCCCAGCTCGGTGGTGGTATCTGCGGCGGTGTATGCTTCCTCCACTAAACCACCCTCCTCCTCCTCCTACGCAACCTCTGTCTCGCAATCAAGATGTGTCAGCAGCAGCACGTCGCCACCAGTCGGTGTCGCGTGGGGTGGCAGCACAGCGGTGGGCAAGCGCCAGCAGGCCGTGCTGAAACTACTCAGCTTAGGAGAGAAGAGGCACACGGCCCACGAACTGCTGCAGGGTCTGACAGAGCAGACCGACTGCTGGCTTTCGCCGCTCAGCCTCCAACCGGGCATGGTCGTGTGTGACAACGGCCGTAACCTGGTGGCGGCTCTGCAGCTCGGCAGCCTCACGCACGTGCCATGCCTGGCCCACATCTTTAATTTGGTGGTTCAGTGGTTTCTGAAAAGCTACCCACGCTTGTCAGACCTGCTCGGAAAGGTGTCCCGGCTCAGCGCACATTTCCGCAAGTCCAAGACGGACGCTGCCACCCTGCGGACCCTGCAACATCGGTTTAATCTGCCAGTGCACCGACTGCTGTGCGACGTGCCCACACGGTGGAACTCTACGCTCCACTTGTTGGCCAGGCTCTATGAGCAGCGTAGAGCTATAGTGGAATACCAACTCCAACATGGGCGGCGTAGTGGGAGTCAGCCTCCTCAATTCTTTACAGAAGAGTGGGCCTGGTTGGCAGACATCTGCCAGATCCTTGGAAACTTTGAGGAGTCTACCCAGATGGTGAGCGGCGATGCTGCAATCATTAGCGTCACCATTCCTCTGCTATGCCTCTTGAGAAGTTCCCTGCAAAGCAAAAAGGCAGACGCTTTGCGCTCGGAAACGGAGGCGGGGGAAGACAGTATGTCGCTGGATAGTCAGAGCACCCTCATGTCTATATCTCAGCGCGTTGAGGGGGAGGAGCATGAGGAGGACGGGGAAGAGACAGCTTGGGCCACTGCTGAGGGTACCCATGCTACTTGCCTGTCATCATTTCAGCGTGTATGGCCTGAGGAAGAGGATCCTGAAAGTGATCTTCCTAGTGAAGACAGCCATGTGTTGCGTACAGGTACCCTGGCACACATGGCGGACTTCATGTTAGGATGCCTTTCTCGTGACCCTCGTGTTACATGCATTCTGGCCACTACGGCTTACTGGGTGTACATACTGCTCGACCCACGGTATAAGGAGAACCTTTCCACTCTCATACCAAAAAAGGAAAGGGGTTCGAGAGTGATGCTATACCACAGGACCCTGGCGGACAAACTGATGGTAACATTCCCATCTGACAGCGCTAGTGGCAGAAGGCACAGTTCCGAGGGCCAAATAGCAGAAGAGGCGCGGAGATCAGGCAGCATGTACAGCACAGGCAGGGGAACACTCTCCAAGGCCTTTGACAGCTGTATGGCTCCCCAGCAAGACTGTGTCACCGCTCACCAGTCAAGGCTGAGTCGGCGGGAGCACTGTAAAAGGATGGTGAGGGAGTATGTAGCCGATCGCACGACCGTCCTCCGTGACGCCTCTGCCCCCTACAACTACTGGGTGTCGAAGCTGGACACGTGGCCTGAACTCGCGCTGTATGCCCTGGAGGTGCTTGCTTGTCCTGCGGCTAGCATCTTGTCAGAGAGGGTGTTTAGTGTGGCTGGGGGAATCATCACGGATAAGCGTACCCGCCTGTCAACCGACAGTGCCGACAGGCTTACACTCATAAAGATGAACAAAGCCTGGATTTCCCCAGACTTCTCTTCTCCACCAGCGGACAGCAGCGGTACCTAAACAATACGTAGGCTGCACCCGCGGATGGAAGCATCGTTCTCTATCACCATAAAAAACGGGGACCTTTTAGCTTCATCAATCTGTGTATTATATTCATCCTCCTCCTGAAACCTCACGTAATCACGCCGAACGGGCAATTTTTCTTAGGCCCACAAGGCTCAGTCATATTACTTTAGTAAACAATGTTTATACGTTTCAATTCTCATTAAAGCGTTGAAACTTGCACCTGAACCAATTTTTATTTTAACTGGGCTGCCTCCAGGCCTAGTTACAAATTAAGCCACATTAACCAAAGTGATTAATGGGTTTCACCTGCCCTCTTGGTTGGGCATGGGCAATTTTTCTGAGGTACATTAGTACTGTTGGTACACCAATTTTTTGGGGCCCTCGCCTACAGTGTAATCCTAGTAATTTTTATGGGCTTCGCCTGCACTCATGGTACAGCAAGGTGTGTGGGGTTGGCCTACACTTTTGCTACATAAACATAAATGTAACTGGGGCCTTGTCTATACTGCAGCTACTGAAATGTGAAAGAGACTGTTATCTCCCTAAACTGCTGCAACGGGAATGTTACTGTGGCCTGTCTTGACTGCTACTACTACTGAAATGGAACTAATACTGTGCTCCCCCTATACTGCTGCTTCGGAATTGTTACTGGGGCCTGTCTGGACTGCTACTACTACTGAAATGGAACTAATACTGTGCTCCCCCTATAATGCTGCTAGTGATATGTTACTGGGGCCTGTCCTAATGCTACCACTGAAATGTTACTAATTCTGGGCTCTACCTATACCGCTGCTAATGCTATGTCACTGGGGTGTGGAAATGGAGGCTTCCCAAAGACATGATGGTGGCGAGGCCATTTCCCACCAATGCGGTTACTGTTAAGGTGCATATAACCACGGACACGTGGAGAGGACACGTAGTGCCTCAAGAACATCCCCCTCCTCCTCCAACAATGAAAACATTCTTGGCAAATACCTTTGCATTGGTCCGTCTGGTGGCAGTCCAAGAGTTTCACCTTTACCGACAAAACAAGAGAGCCCCCCCGCCACGGCCCACTTAATCCTGGCCACATTCCGAAAACCAACTAAATAAAACCACGCTACTAGGTCCGCAGTCGCCACCACATTCCCACCAACGCGGTTACTGTTAAGGTACATATTTCCAGTCTGACTGGGGCATGCACTGTGGGCCGAAGCACACCTGTATTGTATGTGACGTTAGCTCTGCTGAGCAGGGCACTGCAATGGGATACATTTATGTACCGCCGATGGGTTCCAGGGAGCCACCCATGCTGTGGGTCCACAGGGACTTCACATTAGGGATTTGTACCTGCCAGTGTCTATGTATTAAAAACCCCAGTCAGACTGGGGCATGCAGTGTGGGCCGAAGACCACCTGCATTTAATCGGACGTTACCTCAGCTGTGCTGGGCAATGCAATGGGATATATTTATGTACCGCCGGTGGCTTCCTGGGACCCACCCATGCTGTCGGTCCACACGGAGTTGCAACTGCATGTGTCCACTTCTAAAGAACCCCAGTCTGACTGGGGCATGCAGTGTGGGCCGAAGCTCACCTGCATTAAACCTGACGTTACCTCAGCTGTGCTGGGCACTGCAATGGGATTTATTTATGTACCGCCGGTGGGTTCCAGGGAGCCACCCATGCTGTGGGTCCACAGGGACTTCACAATAGGGAGTTGTACCTGCCTGTGTCTACTTATAAAAAACCCCAGTGTGACTGGGGCATGCAGTGTGGGCCGAAGCCCACCTGCATTTAATCTGACGTTAGCTCTGCTGTCCAGGGCACTGGAATGGGATACATTTATGTACAGCCGGTGAGTTCCAGGGAGCCACCCATGCTGTGGGTGCACACGGAATTCCCATTGCGGAGTTGTACCTGCCTGTGACTATTTATAAAAAACCCCGGTCTGACTGGGGCATGCAGACACCTTGACAGAATGAATAGTGTGTGGCACATAGGTTCCCCATTGCTATGCCCACATGTGCAGCTCCTGATGGAGGTGGCACAGGATTGGATTTCTCATTGCTTCTGTACAGCATTGTGGGCTATCGCCCCGCCCCTTTTAAAGAGGGTCGCTGCCTGGCCGTGCCAACCCTCTGCAGTGTGTGCCTGCAGTTCCTCCTCATGGCAGACGCACTTATAAATAGACATGAGGGTGGTGTGGCTATGAGGCCAGCGTGTGGCATGAGTGCAGCTGAAGGCTGCGCAGGGACACTTTGGTGTGCGCTGTGGACACTGGGTCGTGCGGGGGGGTTGGGCAGCATGTAACCCAGGAGAAGTGGCAGTGGAGTGTCATGCAGGCAGTCACTGTGCTTTGTTGGAGGTAGTGTGGTGCTTAGCTAAGGTATGCCATGCTAATGAGGGTTTTTCAGAAGTAAAAATTGTTGGGAGGGGGGGGGGGCACTCTTGCCGCTATTGTGGCTTAATAGTGGGACCTGGGAACTTGAGATGCAGCCCAACATGTAGCCCCTCGCCTGCCCTATCCGTTTCTGTGTCGTTCCCATCACTTTCTTGAATTTCCCAGATTTTCACAAATGAAAACCTTAGCGAGCATCGGTGATATAAAAAAATGCTCGGGTCGCCCATTGACTTCAATGGGGTTCGTTACTCGAAACGAACCCTAGAGCATCGCGAAAAGTTCGTCTCGAGTAACGAGCACCCGAGCATTTTGGTGCTGGCTCATCTCTATTCATAAGGGATTTGATCAACATGAGCTATATGTTTTTTGACTATCAAAAATAGGCTTCAGAATGCCTAGAAACCGCATAAGAAAAACTTGCGTGAAAAAGGAGCGAAGGTATCCTTCATTTGATCCAGATAAATTGTATTTCTGCAATACTTGAGAAGTGACAGTGGCTTTATGTATTGCCATAACATACATGGTTTAATTGAGGAAATGGGAAATCGAATCTATAACTCAACTGAATGGTGACTCTTGATCGATAGCTCAATGCAGAAATATCTTTCACAATGGCAATTTATTTGGTGCAGACCCAATTGGCCATTCAGTTTCTCTTTGTGAAGAATATGGAGACAAAGCAAGTCATTGAGTTGTTGCAATATCACAAACACATTTGGATCATCTGTGTTGACTTTAAAATGGTATGCTTCCTTCTTGGTCAGCAATGCAGATAAACCAAGTATCCCTGTTATCTGTGCATGTGGGACTACAGAGCTTGTGAGAAACATTGGGTGGAAAGGAATTGGCCTCCGAGATCTGACCTCAAACCTGGTGATCCAAGCATTCTACATGAGACGCTTGTTGACAGAACATTATATTCCCACCTCTGCACATAAAACTGGGTCTCATAAAACAATTCCTTAAAGCTTTGCCAACCGAGGTAGACTGTTTTGAGTACCTCATTCTGGCATTTTCTAGCTTGTCATGTGAAAAAATAAAAGCCAGTGTGTTTGATGGTCCACAAATTTGGCAACTTGTCAAAGATGAACATTTCATTGGCACAATGTCAAAACTCTAAAAGAATGCTTGGTTTTCATTCAAAGACATTATCAATGACTTTCTAAAGGCCCTTTTAGACACGATTTTTGCTCAAAAATCGCCTAAAGCCGTCTTTTGAGTGATAATCGTTGTGTCTAACTGCACTGACATAACTGAAAGATCAGTTATCAGTAATTCACAGAGGCATATAGCTGTATCCTGCTCCCTGATGACAGGCGGGGTATGAAGAACAGAGCGGTCCAGCTGTGTTTTCCATACCCCGCTCGGGGTATATATATATTTCTCTCTTTCTCTCATCTCTCTACATTTCTCTTGTCTCTCTCGACATCTCTCTCTCTCATCTCTCTCTACATCTCTCTTTCTCTACATACTTTACAGACAATTAAAAATGCATCAAAACACATGCAGCTTTTAATATTATATGTAGTTTCTTAAAAACATTTGTGTTTTTTGAATACCGCATGCAGTTTTTTATGTGTTCTTCTTAATTGTGGTTCAAAAGTACAACAAAAAACACAGGAACACATTCTAAGGCCACTCTCACACATGCGTTCAGAAAATACAACTCGAAACAGTGGCATTTTTACCACAATTTTGAGCTGCGTTTTTTGACCCATGGTACAAAGCTTTTTAATCCACTCCATCATTGTGATGGGTTTGCAGGTGCGTTAAAAGCCGCAAAAATAGAACAGGCAATATGATTTAGGTATGGGTATGGAGGAGGGGGCCCTGAGTCTTTAGTTATGCCACACGATCATGTGCCCACTGATGGGCACAGAGCTGCAGGGTCCTAGCAGATGCAGATCAGCTCTGTTAGTGACTACTGACACTACGGGGGATGTTTTCCCCTGTAACTGGGGTACTTTAGATTTGAAAAGTGTGAAATAAAATAAAATGTGAATAAACTCCAGAGGTCTTATATGATGTCATGTGGGATATAAAAAATAGTTACAAAAATAAGTAAAAGGAAAGAGGATAAAATAAAAATGTAAATAGAAAAAAAGAAAACAACCCAACGCCAACCAAAACCGTTGCATATTTGCCCTGTAATCTGAGACTATAGAAATTGAATATCAAAACATCTGAAACAAAAGGAAGAACCCATTCCTGTACTTTATTTTAGCAGTAATGTACTATTTTTTAAAATAAACAACTATAAACTTTTTTTTTTAAGTTGTTTTTTTTAGCTTTTTTACTTCTAATAGAACTACAAAGCAGAAAAAAATATATGAAAAAATAGCCCTATATGTCACAGAAAAAAAACGCAGCAAAATTAATTTTGGTGGTTGAAGAAAAAAAAATAGGGTAGTAAAACCACCACATGGGTCCTAAAGGGGTTAAGGAAAGTGCAGGCTTTTAGAGTGAAAGAATACTGTATGTGTTGGGTATAATGTTCCAGCAACATTTAAATTCCCCAAGACTTACAGACGTATATTACATAATGCCCGAGGCTGTCATGTGCCCAGACCTTCTGTGCCTCAGCAGTGCTGTGCTCTGCAGAACACTTAAGCTTCTGTCATTCATGTAACTCTTACTTGCATGTATTTTGATCCAGACACCTGTTTTTGTCAGTAAGAATGAATTAAAAAAAGCAGAGTCTTCTGAAGTGCCAGTCGAGGGGTCCCTTCGACTTCGTGGCAGAAGATTACAATCCCTTCCGTACTGTTTCTTTCCTGACAGTAAATAATTTTAATATATATATATTTGTATGTGTGTGTTCGTGTGCGCTCGTGTGTGTTACGCAAACATGTCTTTACGCACACATAAAAACTTGTACACATCATAGAAAAAGTCATCAGGAGAGGGAAGATGTAAGTACATTAATGTAACCACTTTGAAAACCCTGGTAACAACTAATCAAGGGTAGACAACTTGGTGTTCACTTTATGATACAGTAAGGCTACCTGTCTACAGCCGAGGCGGCATATTGCTAGCTATATTCTGTCGCGGGGGAGAACTGATAGGTCTCCATGGTGAGTCTATCTAATAGATAGGCTCATCACAGAAAATCGTAGGATGCCGCGATTTTTGAATCCCGCGAGCAGAGAATCTCTATGATTCTCCGCTTGTGGACGTCAGGCTGAGCTTTTCATGGTTAGCCTATGGAAAGCATTTCATGCAAGGTCTGCGGGCGATTTATTGTTGCAGATCTTGCAATGTCAACTCGTCTGTGGAAAGCCAGCCTTAAGCTGCCCATAGACACAAGACTTAAGGCTCATTTACACGCAAAGACAATCTTTCAAGCAATTGAAAGATTGACAATTTTAGCAATCATTTTGTATAAAGTACTAATAGGCAATAATGCCCATTAGTACTTTATCAGCTTCATTTGCATGCGAATGAACCTCCAGGAGCTGCTTGCAGAATTCAGCAGGTGGTCTGAGCTCTGCAATCAGCTCCTTTGTTCTCGAGTGGGCTGATGGCATGAACTCCCCTGCAGAACACAGCGTGCGGTCTGTTTTCTTGCACAGGCTGCAGAGAGAATACAATGTTATCTCTAGCTCCAGTGGAGAACACAGCACGGGGATGGTTTTTAAACTCACCTAAAAACATCATTCAGATGAAAAGTGCACGATGGTAGCATTTACATGCAACGATTCGCTCACATGCCAAAAATGTCATCCATCAGATTGAAAAATTTTGGTGGACTGAAAATGGCATTTGATTTTCCTTCATTAAATCTAATAAAACTATTGTTAAAGGCTTTGTTCATATTGTGTTTAGTTTATAAGTTGGAAGTATTCCTGGGATGCAAGGTCAACCAAGCTTGTCCTCGCATAGACTCCCTCCTCACGGGAGCTAGTATTGCTGGCTCGCTCACAGAGTATAAACAATGGACGATGAGCTGAACGATGAGCGTTCAGTACTGAATGTCCGCTATATTAAGTAAATGGAGATGGTCGGGGAAGCGCAAGGAGAAAATCTCCAGCCGCTCCGCTGTGAGCCAGCTTTGAGCGATCATTTTGCATAAACTATTAAGTAGCTACTCAGCTACTTAATAGCTATTCAGTGTGCAAATAGTGTGCAAATTAAGCCTTTAGCTGAATGCAGTTAATAGCCCGAGGGCTCTTATCTGCTTTCAGTTCCTTTGTTCTCCAACGGGAAATAATGCTATCAGCACCACCCGTGGAGAACTCCTGATAAGGCCGAATGATGATTTTTAGGTTGGCCTGAATTTAATGATCAGCTAGCAGTGCACAGAAAAGTGCTCGATGGCCGCGCGTTTAGATACAATGATGATCGCTCACCCGATGACCCTGGAGGTCCCTTCCAACTCTACCATTCTAATAATAATCTTTATTTGTATAGTGCCAACTTCTTCCACAGTGCTTTCTATGATTCTATGAACTCATACAAGCTGTACATATATAATTATATACAGCATATACCCAGGTCATACCAGCATGGTCCATATCACTATATACAGGATATGTAGCTTATACCAGCTATTCATATATAATTATATATGGGAGATATCCAGTTTATACCAGCATGGTCCATATCACTATATACAGGGGGATGTACATCTCCCTGTATATAGTGATATGTTGCATGGTGATATAACCTGGATACGTCCTGTATATAAGTATGCATTTATAACTGGCATTCCTTATACCAGTTATACATATATGATTATATACAGTACATACCTGGTTGCACCACATGGTCGCTGCTCTCCTCCTCCACTATCAGACACTGTCAGTGCATCACTGGCTGGCACTGCACTGATAAATTGCAATTGTGACCAATGAAAACTGCAGTCTCTCAGTGAAAGAGAGGACTGCGCATCGGGGGAGTCTGCTGCATGTAATTGGCTGCCCCGGGTAATGGCCATCTCCTCCCTGAATGCCACTCACAGCAGAATCGCAAGCCATGGCAGCGATCTAGTATATACAGGGGGCCTGTGGGCCCCTTTTGATAAGTGGCTGGGTCGCAATTGCGACTCCTAGCGGTAAAGAAAATCTTTTGTCCTACGTCAGGTCAATTGGGGCTTACTAAAGATGAGCGAGCGTACTCGTCCGAGCTTGATGCTCGTTCGAGCATTAGGGTACTCGAGATGCTCGTCACTCGAGACGAGCACCACGCTGTGTTCGAGTCACTTCCATTTTCTTCCCAGAAACGTTTGCGCCGTTTTCTGGCCAATAGAAACACAGGGAAGGCATTACAACTTCCTCCTGTGAAGTTCCAGCTCTATCCCACCCCCCTGCAGTGAGTGGCTGGGGAGATCAGGTGACACCCGAGTATATATACTGGGGCCGGCCGCGGCTCGCCACAGATGCACGCTGAGAGACATTAGGGAAAGTGCCGTCCTGCTGTAGCTGCTATAGGGAGAGTGTTAGGCTGTTATCTTCGTCTTCAAGAACCCCAACGGTCCTTCTTAGGGCCACATCTGACCGTGTGCAGTACTGTTGAGGCTGCTTTTAGCAGTTTTGTACATTTTTTTTTTGTATATTGGGCGTGCAGACCATAGCGTCCTCAGTCTGCAGTCATTTTACTGAGTATAGGGGCAGTACTGGTGAGGCAGGGACAGTGGTACAGGGAAAGAGATATACTGGCTATAAGGCAGTGGGCTTTTTCAAAAAAATTTGAAAAAAAAATCTTTGGGCTGCCTGTGACCGTGTTCAGTTTACTGCGTGTCTGCTGGGGGTAGTAGTCGCTCACTATTACCCAGCTAGGTGTTACTGCAGCCTTGCGCATAATTTTTTCTGGCTGCACTGTGCTTTCAATAACCACAGTCATCCTCCAACAGGGAAATCCATATACAGGCTATATAGGCAGTGGGCTTTTTCCCAAAAATTGGAAAAAAATACTATATTTGGGCTGCCTGTGACCGTCTTCAGTTTACTGCGTGTGTGCTGGGGGTAGTAGTCGCTCATTATTACCCAGCTAAGCCTGTGACCGTGTACAGTTTACTGCGTGTCTGCTGGGGGTAGTAGTCGCTCATTATTACTCAGCTAAGCGTTACAGCAGGCTTGCGCATAATTGTTTCCTGGCTCTGCTGTGTCCGTTACATGATCGCCGTCATCCCGCCAGAGGGAAAGAGTATACATATATATGCTGCATACGGTGTCTGTCTGGATTTTCACCTCACCGTTTTAAAAAATTGAAGCAAAATACTTAAAGGGGTTGTCTCGCGAAAGCAAGTGGGGTTAAGTACTTCTGTATGGCCATATTAATGCACTTTGTAATATACATCGTGCATTAAATATGAGCCATACAGAAGTTATTCACTTACCTGCTCCGTTGCTAGCGTCCCCGTCGCCATGGCTCCGTCTAATTTCGGTGTCTTCTTGCTTTTTTAGACGCGCTTGCACAGATGGGTCTTCTCCCTTCGGCTCAGCTCGGAAGCAGCAGAGTTTTGGCTCCGCCCCCTTGTATGCGTCATCGCGTAGCTCCGTCCCCGTCACATGTGCCGATTCCAGCCTCCTGATTGGTACACGTGGCCTGAACTCGCGCTGTATGCCCTGGAGGTGCTTGCTTGCCCTGCGGCTAGCGTCTTGTCAGAGAGGGTGTTTAGTGCGGCTGGGGAAATAATCACGGATAAGCGCACCCGCCTGTCAACTGACAGTGCCAACAGGCTTACACTCATAAAGATGAACAAAGCCTGGATTTCCCCAGACTTCTCTTCTCCACCAGCGGACAGCAGCGGTACCTAAACAATACGTAGGCTGCACCCGCGGATGGAAGCATCGTTCTCTATCACCATAAAAAACGGGGACCTTTTAGCTTAATCAATCTGTGTATTATATTCATCCTCCTCCTCCTGCTCCTCCTCCTGAAACCTCACGTAATCACGCCGAACGGGCAATTTTTCTTAGGCCCACAAGGCTCAGTCATATTACTTTTGTAAACAATGTTTATACGTTTCAATTCTCATTAAAGCGTTGAAACTTTCACCTGAACCAATTTTTATTTTAACTGGGCTGCCTCCAGGCCTAGTTACAAATTAAGCCACAGTAACCAAAGCGATTAATGGGTTTCACCTGCCCTGTTGGTTGGGCATGGGCAATTTTTCTGAGGTACATTAGTATTGTTGGTACACCAATTTTTTTGGGCCCTCGCCTACAGTGTAATCCTAGTAATTTTTATGGGCTTCGCCTGTACTCATGGTACAGCAAGGTGTGTGGGGTTGGCCTACACTTTTGCTACATAAATGTAACTGGGGCCTTGTCTATACTGCAACTACTGAAATGTGAAAGAGACTGTTATCTCCCTAAACTGCTGCAACGGGAATGTTACTGTGGCCTGTCTTGACTGCTACTACAACTGAAATGGAACTAATACTGTGCTCCCCCTATACTGCTGCTAGTGATATGTTACTGGGGCCTGTCTAGACTGCTACTACTACTGAAATGGAACTCATACTGTGCTCCCCCTATACTGCTGCTTAGGAATTGTTACTGGGGCGTGTCTTGACTGCTACTACTACTGAAATGCTACTACTACAGGCCTTTGGCCATACTGCTGCCACGGAATTGTTACGGGGCCCTGTCTATTCTGCTACTACTGAAATGAAACTAATACTGTGCTCCAGCTATACTGCTGCTAGTGATATGTTACTGGGGCCTGTCTATTCTGCTACTACTGAAATGCTGCTAATACTAGCCTCTGCGCAGCCTGACTAGGGCTTGCATTGTGGGCTGAAGCCAACCTGCATTTCTTCTCGCATTCCATCAGTTCTAAGGGAGGCACTGCAATGGGATATATTTATGTACCATCGGTGGGTTCCAGGGAGCCACCCATCCTTTTGGGTGCACGCAGACACACCATAGGGGAGTTCGTGCTATCTGTGACAAATCTTAATTACCCAGACTGACTGGGGCATGCAGTGTGGGCCGAAGCCAACCTGCCTTTTTTTTTTGACATGCCATCAGCTATGAGGGGTACTGCAATGGGATTTATTTATGTACCGTCGGTGGCTTCCTGGGACCCACCCCTGCTGTGGGTGCACACAGACTTCCCAAAGCGGAGTTCTACCTACCTGTGACTATGAAAATAACCCAGCCTGCGTGACTAGGGCTTGCAGTGTAGCCCGAAGCCAACCTTCCTTTCTTCTCGCGTTACCTCAGCTTTAAGGGAGGCACTGCAATGGTATTTTTTTTGGTACCGTCGGTGGCTTCCTCAGAACCACCCCTGCTGTGGGAGCACATTTAGTTCCCATCGCAGTGCTTTACCTGTCTGCCACTAAGACACTGAGTGACTTGGATAGGGGGCATAGTGCAGATGGCTTTCCCCTTGCAGTGTCGATTGAGCCACCTGACACCTAGACAGAATGAACACTGTGTGGGCACATGGATTCCCCATCGCTACGTAACTCTTGGTGACATTTGCAGCTCCTGACGGAGGTGGCACAGGATTGGAATGAAGATCGAACGTCGATTTGTCAGTGATTCTCAACTGGATTGTGGGCTATCGCCCCGCCCCTTTTAAAGAGGGTCGCTACCTGGCCCTGCCAACCCTCTGCAGTGTGTGCCTCCGGTTCCTCCTCATCACAGAAGCAATTATAAATTGACATGAGGGTGGTGTGGCTATGAAGTGAGCGTGTGGCATGGGGGCAGCTGAAGGGAGCGCAGTGACACTTTTGTGTGTGCAGCAGACGCTGGGTCGTGTGGGGCGGTTGGGCAGCATGTAACCCAGGAGAAGTGGCAGCGGAGTGTCATGCAGGCAGTGATTGTGCTTTGTTGGAGGTAGTGTGGTCCTTAGCTAAGGTATGCCTTGCTAATGAGGGTTTTTCAGAAGTAAAAATTGTTAGGGGGGGGGGCACTCTTGCCGCTATTGTGGCTTAATAGTGGGACCTGGGAACTTGAGATGCAGCCCAACATGTAGCCCCTCGCCTGCCCTATCCGTTTCTGTGTCGTTCCCATCACTTTCTTGAATTTTCCAGATTTTCACAAATGAAAACCTTAGCGGAGCATAGGTCCCATACAAAAATGCTCAGGTCACCCATTGACTTCAATGGAGTTCGTTACTCGAAGCGAACCCTCGAGCATCGTGGGAAGTTCGACTCGAGTAACGAGCACCCGAGCATTTTGGTGCTCGCTCATCTCTAGGGCTTATTCAACATATGTGGCACAAGCTTTAAGGCCTCATGTCCACGGGGAAAATCAGGCCCGCTACGGATTCTTTATGTAGAATCTGTAGCGGGTCCCTCCTGCCCCGCGGACATGAGGCCTAAAAATCAGAATAAACTCACCTGCTCCGGACGATGCGGATCTTCCTTCCTTCGTGGCCGGATCTTCTTTCTTCGGCCCGGCAGATGTGCTCGGCACGCCGGCAGCGTGCCGCGCGCATGCGCCGGGCACATCCGCTGGGCCAAAGAAAGAAGATCCGGCCGCGAAGAAGGGAAGAACCGTATCGTCCGGAGGAGGTGAGTTTAATTCTGGTATGGGCATGTCCATTTTTTTCCCGCACGCGGATCCGCGCCTGGCGGGAAAAATGACATCTGCAGGTATTTAACTACCTGCGGGTGTCCAATGCATCCCTATGGGGCGCGTATCCACGTGCGGGAGAAACGCTGCGGATTTAAAGCCCGTGGACATGAGGCCTAAATCCTCGGATTTACTTCTAATAGCTTAAATAGCAGCAGCTGTCTTCTTTTCCGAGCGCTAGACACATGTAAACTCCAAGCCCTATCTTTTCACTCAGTGAGAAAAATCGGCGACCGAAAATCGCTTATGTGAATAAATGCATTGGAATCCAATGCTTCACATGGTCGCTATTTTTCAATGCAGCTCCAATAGCTGCATAAAAACACTTGTGCGAATGAGGCCTAAAAGTAGAGATGAGCGAGCATACTCGCTAAGGACAATTACTCGAGCGAGCATTGTCTTTAGCGAGTACCTGCCTGCTCGGAAGAAAAAAATTCGGGTGCCGGCGGGGGGCGGGGAGAGCAGGAGGGGAGATCTCTTTCTCCCTCTCCCCCCCCCCCCCGCTCCACCCTGCTCACTCACGCCACTCACGCACCCGAATCTTTTCTTCTGAGCGGGCAGGTACTCGCTAAGGACAATACTCGCTCGAGTAATTGTCCTTAGCGACTATGCCCGCTCATCTCTACCTAAAAGTGATTCTCTGATTCCACAAAACTGATGACTTTTCCCTAGGCCGAATGCACACGGCAGGTCCAGATTCCGCCTGCGGAATCCCACATTGAATCCAGCCCTGATCACGTTGGGGGACGCTGCGTACCTGTCGTCTACTTCACTGGCGTCCACGTGGAGCTGTCTTCTTCCAGCTTTTCTATACTCTGGGTGGTCCATATGGCTCGCAGTACAGATTTTTTTTCAAACTCCTGCTTTTCCCATGGAATCCGCGACCCATCCGCAAGGGCAATTGTGGACAGGCCGAGGGTTGGAGTCAATGGAAGTCGTCTGAGGGGGAACTGCAGGAAAATGGAGCATGCTGCAATTTTTTTCATCCACGAGCCGGAAACTGTAGTTGGTTTTTCCTCATGTTCATGAAGAATCATTTTTCCATAGCGTGCTATGGAGGATTATTGATGCAGAACCCAGAGGTGGACACCCACTCTGAATTTCGTAGCAAAAAATCTGCCTGTGTGCGTGAGGCCATTGGCTATATCATCAATACTACATAGGCGAGGTCTGACCACAGTGGTACTTTCCCTTCATTGTTCAACAGGCACTGCTCCAAACCTCTAGTAGTGACTGTGAAAGTATTAAGGATTCTTTGTTACACTTGTTAATCAAGGGTTAATATTTAGTGTGTGTGAGCTATCCTTGTAGTACAAGCAGTGATTCCTGAAGACCATATTTAGTCATTGATGAACCAGAGATTGGAGTTGCAGGAAGATCATTTGCATATTGTAATTATACAGTTAGGCTAGGTTCACATGGGGTGGAATTTCCTTGTGGGAATTTGCTAAGGTACATCCAGGTATTAGCCAGCCATGTGTATGAGAATTTGCAAAAATCTCATCCACTCGGGGCGGTCAGTCTGTCGCAGTAGAACCGGCGTTGCTGTGCGGATTTAGAATATGCAGCATGTCTGTTTTTTTCTGCTACGGCCTTGCTCCTCTCTATGGGGAGAGAAAGCCACAGTGGAATGCTGGCGGCTGAACCACTCCAAAGTCCACAGGTTTTGAAGCTATGCTTTTCCAGCGGAATTCCCGCAGTTTTTTGGTGCTGCCAAACCTCATGTGCATGAAGAATCATTTTTCCATAGCGTGCTATGGAGGATTATTGATGCAGAACCCAGAGGTTGACGCCCACTCCGGATTTCGTAGCAAAAATCTGCCTGTGTGCATGATGCCATTAGCTATATCATCAATACTACATAGGCGAGGTCTGACCACAGTGGTACTTTCCCCTCATTGTTCCACAGGCACTGCTCCAAACCTCTAGTAGTGACTGTGAAAGTCTTAAGGATTCTTTGTTACACTTGTTAATCAAGGGTTAATGTTTAGTGTGTCTGAGCTATCCTTGTAGTAAAAGAAGTGATTCCTGAAGACCATATTTAGTCATTGATGAACCAGAGATTGGAGCTGCAGGAAAATTATTTGCCTATTCCCTGTGCATTCTGGGAAGAGCAAAGAATCACTGTAAGCATAAGAGTGCTGGAATTAGCTGGGTTTAGCTGCTCGGAAGACATCGCCAAGCCAGAGATTGGAATTGCCGGAAGATCATTTGCATATTGTAATTGTACAGTTAGGCTAGATTCACATGGGGTGGAATTTCCTTGTGGAAATTTGCTAAGGTAGATCCAGATATTAGCCAGCCATGTGGGTGAGAATTTGCAAAAATCTCATCCACTCGGGGCGGTCCATCTGTTGCGGTGCAGATTTAGAATATGCGGCATGTCTATTTTTTTTTTCTGCTGCGGCCTCGCTGTTCTCTATGGGGAGAGAAAGCTACAGTGGAATGCTGGCGGCCGAACTGCTCCAAAGACCGCGGGTTTTGAAGCTACGCTTTTCCAAAGGAATTCCCGCAGTTTTTTGGTGCGGCCAAACCACAGGAATTCCGATGGATATCCGCCCCGTGTGAACCTGGCCTTAGTATTTTACAAGTTATATATCCTCACTACAATTCTTGACTTTTAGACGTTTGGAAGTGGACATCAACTGACAACATGGGAAAAGAGAGGAGCCATTTGGTGAGCTGCAATGTATGCTATATGTTTACAGACCTACCAAAGGAAAAGCCAAACTTCACCTGCCAGAAATGCAAGCTGGGGTCTCTACTGGAGTTAAAGGTGTGTAGTCTTCCGGAGAGAATAGCTACATTAAAACATATTAAGAAAGGTGAGGATTTCCTTGACAGAGTAGAAGAAAGTCTTCGAAATTTTGAAGGAAAAGAAATGTCCAGTGTACATGCAGAAGCAGAGGAATGGAAGTAGTGACCCAAAGAAGCAAGATCAGGAGTCAGCCAGCACCCATACTGCTCGGGAACCGGTACGAAGTTTTCACACAGGGGGACCTGGTACTGGTTCCTGAGCAGAAGGAGAAGGAGGTACAGCAAGAAATGACTCTACCCACAAAGAGTAGAGGAGAAAGGGTTACAGCAAGAAATGACTGTACGCACAAAGGACAGAGCAGAAGAAAAAGAGGTACAGCCAGAAATTACTCTACCCACAAAGAGCAGAGGAGAAAGAGGTACAGCAAGAAATAACTCTACCCACAAAGAACAGAGCAGAGGAGAAAGAGGTACAGCAAGAAATGACTCTACCCACAAAGAGCAGAGGAGAAAGGGTTACAGCAAGAAATAACTCTACCCACAAAGAACAGAGCAGAGGAGAAAGAGGTACAGCAAGAAATGACTCTACCCACAAAGAGAAGAGGAGAAAGAGGTATAGCAAGAAATGACTATACCCACAAAGAACTGAGGAGAAAGAGGTACAGCAAGAAATAACTCTATCCAAAAAAGCAGAGGAGAAAGAGGTACAGCAAGAAATAACTCTATCCACAAAGAGCAGAGGAGAAAGAGGTACAGCAAGAAATAACTCTACCCACAAAGAGCAGAGGAGAAAGAGGTACAGCAAGAAATAACTCTACCCACAAAGAGCAGAGGAGAAAGAGGTACAGCAAGAAATAACTCTATCCAAAAAAGCAGAGGAGAAAGAGGTACAGCAAGAAATAACTCTACCCACAAAGAGCAGAGGAGAAAGAGGTACAGCAAGAAATGACTATACCCACAAAGAACTGAGGAGAAAGAGGTAGAGCAAGAAATAACTCTACCCACAAAGAACTGTATAGTAAGCGCACATAGTCCTCTTGAATGGACAAAAAGAAGTGCTGTTGTGAAGAAGAAAGGAGAGTGGTGGTTGTGGGGGATTCCCTATTGAGAGGAACAGAGGACACTGACCCCTCATGAGAGGTGTGCTGTCTTCCAGGTGCACAAATCAGATGTGTCTGATAGGCTGTCAAGACTCTTCAGTCCTACCAATTCCTACTAATACATGTAGGGACAAATGACACTGCAAAAAGGACCTTGTAACTATCTGCAGAGACTTTGAAGACCTCGGAAATAAGATGAAGGAACTAGGAGCACAGGTGATCTTCTCATCCATCCTCCCAGTGGATGGCCATGGAATAAGAAGATGGAACAGGATTCTAGAGGTGAACAACTGGCTATGTCAATGGTGCCATCAACAAAGATTTGGATTCCTAGACCGTGGAGTGAATTACCTATATGATGAACTGTTTATTAGAGATGGGCTGCGCCTTAGAAAAACAGGTAAGCATATATTTGGTAGGCAACTTGCTTCACTCATTAGGAGACCTTGAAACCAGAACAATTAGGGAAGCAAAAGGCCAGATAAAAATATACAGCTACTTAATACATCTGAGAACCTCGCTATCAGAATAGGAAAAAAAGAACAAAGACAAAAAATTCAGAAGGCAAATATAGGAGCAAGAAACACCGATCACAAACTAAATTCTCTTTACATAAATGCCCAGAGCATGGGAAACAAACAAGGAGAATTGGAGCTCCTAACACAGGAAGAGAAATATGATGTCATAGGCATCACTGAAACTTGGTGGAATGATGCACATGATTGGAATACAAGGCTTGAAGGATACAACTTATTTATAAGAAACAGAACAAAAAAAGTGGAGGAGGTTTTGTGATGTATGTTAGGAAAACATTCATCTCCACAGAGATTCACGCTTCAGAGCATGGGAGTTCTGTAGAAAGTGTTTGGGCAAGAATACAAGGGGAGAACAACAGAAAGGACACTATTGTAGGCATTTACTATAGGCCACCTGGACAAGCAGAAGATATGGATGAACTATTTCTACATCAGAAGGCCAAGCTCTCAAAAAAGCACGACATAGTGATTATGGGAGATTTTAACTATCCAAACATTTGTTGGGAATCTCTCTCAGGTAAAAGTAATGGAACAAACCAATTCTTATCCGCTCTTGCTGACAACTTTATTTACCAAAAGGTTGAAGAGAAAACAAAGGGATCTGCTATCCTGGACCTAATTCTTACAAACAGGGAGGGAATGGTTGAGGAAGTAAGAGTAGCTGGGACCTTAGGAGGCAGTGATCATGCTATCCTTGAATTTTGAATAAAAAGGGGAGGAAGACCTGAGAAAACTCAGACCTCAAGGTTGGATTTTAAAAGACTCAGAAAGAGGATAGGAAGAATCCAATGGCTGGATGTTCTTAAGGACGGAAATGTCCAAGACGGTTGGGAAATATTGCGAAATGAGATTCTGAAAGCACAATCATTAACAATTCCTAAAAGAAGGAAGAATGGAAAGCATTTAAAGATACCCCGATGGGTGAACACAGAACTTGCACACATGTTAAAAACAATAAGTTTATCAAATGGAAAGAGGGGGCAATATATAAAGAACAATATAAAGAAGGTGTCACAACACACTGCAAATAGCCCAAGAAGGCGCAACATTTCAGCTCCTATTCAGGAGCCTTTGTCAGGCCAGTCTCATGCACAGATAACACCAGTTTTATACACAACTGTTTCAAACACTAATTAAAAATTGACCAATCGGTGCTCACTAGAGATGAGCGAGCGTACTCGCTAAGGCAAACTACGAGTACCTTATGCGAGTACGTGCCCGCTTGTCTCAAAAGAGTCGAGTGCCGGCGGGGGAGAGCGTTGAGTTGCGGGAGTGAGCAGGGGGAAGCAGGGAGGGGAAGAGAATTAGAGAGAGATCTCCCGGCCACTCCCCGCCCCCCGCCGCCACCCAAATCTTTTGAGCCGAGTGGGCAGGTACTCGTATAAGGTACTACTTGCTCGAGTAGTTTGCCTTAGCGAGTACGCTTGCTCATCTCTAGTGGTCACACATCATTATCAGGTATATGTTCAAAAGTTAAAGTTCAATCTCTCCTCACTGTTGCGATCAATGAGAGGAGATGAAGCTTCTTAGCGGAGGCCTACACATTTGAACCTCAATGTGATCCTCCTCCATGGAGCTTCCCCGGCATCTATGCATGCGCCCTTTGGCAAAATGCAGGACACATGCACAAAAGCTGGGGAGGGTCCGAGAAATTTAAAATCTCACAATTCCGCTCACATTAGTGGGTCAGAATTATGTAATCCACTTGCAGAAAACAGAACGCAACAGTTTCTATTTTATTGCAGATATCCGCAACATAGAGACCATTGTGCTCTTTGGTCGTAGATATGCCCGCAGCCCATACACAACCACATTGCGTACGAGCTGCTGGTACTCTGGTTATCCTTAAGTGATGGCGCGGGTATTATAATCAAAAAAAGGGGTACTGCAAATGACCGTTTGTGTGAGCACATAGTTATGCGCAGTACATTACGCGGCCGTATAAAGGGCCATAGCCGGGCTCACAGCTGGGATCCGCTGCAGGCCTCCGCAAGCGGATTGCACATACGACTGTGTGAGTCCGGGGTTATTTAGATCAGGGGTCCCCAACCACCGGGCCGCGGACCGGGGCCGGGCCGTTGGATGCTTAGCGCCGGTCCGCGGCACCGCCGGGAAATTTTGCTCTAAACACAAGGCCCGCGGGCCGAATCCGGCCCGCTGCCTTGTGTTTTGTGGCCCGCGGCGTGCTGACGCCGCTCACCACTGAAGCGATTACCAGCGGGGGCACCGCAGCTCCCCGCTGGTAATTGCGCTGAGCCCGGCGCACACTGACGTCTGTGCAGCCAGGATTCTCCTTCCCGAGTCCCCTGCTCATTAGTTCCGCAGGAGAGGACTCAGGGAGGAAGCGTTCCGGGCTGACGTCAGGGCAAGCAGACAGGGAGCGACAGCAGGGAGGAGTTAAGTATATGAGTTGGGGGGGGCTGCTTACTACTAGGGGGTGCTGCCTATTACGGGGGTGGGGGGCTGCATATTATGGGGGGGGGGCTACCTATTACAGGGGAAGGGGATGCCTATTACTGGGGGGGCTACTTATTACTGGGGGGGCTGCCTATTACTGGGGGGGGGCTGCCTATTACGGGGGTGGGGGGCTGCATATTATGGGGGGGGGCTACCTATTACAGGGGAAGGGGATGCCTATTACTGGGGGGGCTACTTATTACTGGGGGGGCTGCCTATTACTGGGGGGGGGCTGCTTATTACTGGGGGGGCTGCCTATTACTGGGGGGGGGGACCTGCTTATTACTGGGGGGGACCTGCTTATTACTGGGGGGGGTTGCTTACGGGGGGGCTGCTTATTACTGGGGGGGGGGGCTACTTATTACAGGGTAAGGGGTTGCCTATTACTGGGGGGTGGGGTGGGGGCTACTTATTACAGGGGAGGGGGCTGCCTATTACTGGGGGGGCTGCCTATTACGTGGGGCTGCCTATTATTGGGGGGGCTGCTTATTACTTGGGGGGGTTGCTTACTGTGTAGGCTGCTTATTACTGGGGGGAACTTCTTATTACTGGGGGGACCTGCTTATTACTTGGGGGGGTTGCTTACCGTGTGGGCTGCTTATTACTGGGGGGGCTACTTATTACAGGGGAAGGGGCTGCTTATTACTGGGGGGGCTGCCTATTACTGGGGGTGAGGCGCTGCCTATTACTGGGGGGGGGACCTGCCTATTACGGGGGGTGGACCGGCTTATTACAGGGGCGGGGCTGCTTATTACGGGGGTGGGGGACCTGCTTATTACGCGGGGGGGGGGGACCTGCTTATTACGCGGGGGGGGACCTGCTTATTACTGGGGGGGAGCTAGTTATTACAGGGGGAGGGGCTGCTAATTACTGAGAGGTGGAGGCTGTCTATTACTGAGGGGTGGCGGCTGTCTATTACTGGGGGGGGGAGATAAATTATATGCTGCCCTTTGTGTGTGCTGGGAGGGGGGATAGATTATATACTGCCCTATGTGTGTACTGCCAGGACATTCTAAATGTCATAAATAAATAAGAATGGACTAAACTCCAACCCCCTTCATAACCCCGCCCATATAACCAAAGCCCCGCCCATGTCCCACCCAACTCTGCCGCGCCTTGTAAAAATGGTCTTGCTGGAAGTCGGTCTCTGGTGCCAAAAAGGTTGGGGACCACTGATTTAGATCGCTACCTGTAATATGTAATTTACACCCCAGCAAGTTGCCAGTGTGAAGGAGCCCAAAGAGATTAAAGGGGTTGTCCCGCGCCGAAACGTTTTTTTTTGTTTTCAAACCCCCCCCCCCCTTCCCCCGTTCTGCGCGAGACAACCCCGATGCAGGGACTTAAAAAAAAAAACGCACAGCGCTTACCTGAATCCCCGCGCTCCGGTGACTTCTTACTTACCTGCTGAAGATGGCCGCCGGGATCTTCTCTCTCGGTGGACCGCAGGGCTTCTGTGCGGTCCATTGCCGATTCCAGCCTCCTGATTGGCTGGAATCGGCACGTGACGGGGCGGAGCTACACGGAGCTGGCATCCTGCACGAGCGGCCCCATTGAGAAAAGAAGAAGACCCGGACTGCGCAAGCGCGTCTAATTTGGCCATTAGACGCCGAAAATTAGACGGGCTCCATGGAAACGAGGACGCTAGCAACGGAGCAGGTAAGTGAAAAACTTCTTATAACTTCTGTATGGCTCATAATTAATGCACAATGTACATTACAAAGTGCATTAATATGGCCATACAGAAGTGTATAGACCCACTTGCTGCCGCGGGACAACCCCTTTAACTGAATAGACATAATTACTGTAAATGACTGCAGCAAAAAGCAATCAAAGGCATAGTCCGCAATTATGGCATCTTTCTGTCTTGATTTTATGAAATACAGGCGGATTGTTTGACTTTAGAGATCATGAACACAGATAATATACATACACTGATGACAAGGAAGTCCTGCAATGTCCTACGATTGTGTATTCGCCCTCCCATGCAGGCAGCATAGAGGAGTGGCTTCTTGCAGCCAGCTAAATATAGTCCTTACAACCCGGGTTTATTTTAGCAGTGACGGAGGTGGGAGAGGGGATCCCGCACAAACCGACTGCACCCCTCCCCTTAAATCCCCTGTACAGTGAGTGCAGCTTGCTGTCACTATCAGCTAGGACAAGTGTGGGAAGCTGAGCTACCACTATGGAGGTGCTATCATCTCTCAGCCTGAACGATCTGGTTGTATCTTTCTCCAAATTACCTGTTTTCCCACTCTTCGATGTGGCATATTATATTATCTCCATCCTGTATCTCAAGTATGAGCCAGGTGGGTCATTTCAGCTTAAAATGTGCATGCACTAATGGTATTTGCTCGTAAAGTCTAATGCATGTGTTCTGCATACATAGTTCTCACCAAAAGGGGTTAACTGCCAGTCTGTAACAACTGCTCATTTTCCTTTTAAGGATATAGACATTATTGTAAGACAATGCATGGATGAATTGTTGGCAGTTTTCACACTACTACAATGAAAGAAGGCTTCGGAAAAATGACTTAAATGACACAACCGCAATGTGTGAGCCCAGCCAGAAGTTGGTAATTAGATAGCAGAAAATACTAATTCAGAATCTTATGGTTACAAAATTGTAGCTTTTTGTAGTTCAGTTAAATTAACCCCCAAAATGAAAAGAAAATGTAATGTAGCAATAATAATGTAATGTGAGGCAGGGAGCAAGCTGATGCACAATTACACAAAATGAATGTCAGGTTGGGCTCGATTTCGTCCCGTTATGCGGCCGTGTTAATCACAGACGCACGATGGGATCAAACGAAACCATTGATTTCAATGGTTTTGTTTTCATTAGCGGTATACTCGTCTGTTAATAGTACGGGCAAGAAAATATAGGACTTGCCCTATCTTTCCCACACATAGCATTAAGTGTGTACGGAAAAGATAGGGCAGGACCTCTCTTCCTGCTGTTTTTTACAAACTAGCGCAGAGTTTGAAAAATCAGAGAAGCAAAAACCCTGTTCATGCGCAACTACGATCTGTAGCGTCAAGCGTAGTTGTGCATACACTTATGTGTTTTTGCCCTTAGCCAGAAAAAGTTGTCTCAATTCAGAATATATAAAGTCCAGTTATATTCACCCAGGACCCGATAGCCCAATCCACAGTCATAAATGGTAAATCAAGTCTAGACAATCATTTCGCATGTCAATTCTAAATGTGCAAACATCTTATTGGTGACATCGTAGACCATCAATGATTGCCAGCAGGAAAGGGGTCAAACCTTTTGGCACTACTCAGTAAAACCTATTATGGGATCCATGATCACTCTTGGTCCCTCGTTATGCTGCCGTAGGATTCCAATGAGTTACATAATATAATGCCCACCGAAAACTCCAATTTTTCTACATGCAGGTACGAATGCAGACTAAAAGAGTGTAATTTCTGCACAAGAATTCTGCAACTCCGGCTGCTTTATGTGATAGACTAGAGATATCATCGTTTTCTGTCTAATTTAGCTGATGGCAGTAGGCTTAAAAAACACATTTTTTTACTCTTTCTTTTTATGTTTTTCAACCAGCCATATTGAAAACTGAAATAGAATCACATGCGGCTCTTCATGTTCTTTTTTTTGTGTGGTTTTGACCGCACCATCTGAATACATTCTATGGCTACATTCACGCAGTGGAGCGTGATATCGATAGCGAGAAACTAGGCCCAATGTTGCACTCACCAACGTGCACATTTCACGCCAATGCAAAGCATTTTTGTTTTAAGAACTCTTCGCATCACTTCTGTGAAATTGCAATCTGCATGCACGTTTCACACGTGTCAAAGGATCACAAGTGTTTCCCAATGGGAAACATCACATCACACTTGCATGCACATCACACAGCATGCGAGTGCAATGTGATGTCTTATAAGGTCCAATTGAAAGCAACAGCGAGGCATTCTGAGGGAACCCCCAAGATAGAATGTGCTGAGATACTGCGAGGAAAAAGATCGCTCAAGTGAATTAATCCATTCAAAATATTGAATTTCAAATTCGCGTAAGTGTTGCACAAAACTTGGGTGAAAATACAGCCCATTTGAATAAGCCCCAACATATACAAATTCCCCCGCTCCGGTCTTGTGGGTGCTCTCTGCAGTAAATTGGTCGTATTTGCCGTAGTCTGCATTCTATGAATGACATTCTCAAGAAGGCTATGCCAGCATTCTGGTGATGATGCCTGCAGAAAACACTACTGATAACCAATTATAGCTGCACTTTCTCTTGTCACTTTGCAAGTGCGGCCTCCATGAAAAAAGGACAAATAAAAAAACAAAAGCAAACCAAAAATTTCTAATATATCTGTAAATTATGCTAAACTTTGGTTATTGCTGTAATGTATGGCTTATAAATTGGAACTCACCTTACATAGTCCTGCACGAAAAACAACACCTGACCTGACACAAAGATCACTGATTCCTAGGGGATAAGAAAATCTGCAAATAATAATAATAATAATCTTTATTTGTATAGCGCCAACATATTCCGCAGCGCTTACATAGAGAGGGGGGAATACAGAAAGACAAAATACGAACATTACAGAACCACGGTTACATATAGTAATCAGTTGATGGAAACAATAGGGGTGCGGGTCCTGCTCCAACGAGCTTACATACTACAAGTATTGGGGTGATACAGAGGGTAAAGGGGCTGGAGATGTGCTCAGTATGGCGAGGTGGAGAGTGAGCGATGCTATACACATAGACAATGGTCAGACATTTAGCCGTGTGACGGCAGAAACGGTGTGACTGCAGGAGCGGTTTATGGTGGCTAGCAGGGATTGCAGTCAGTAGGTCAGGGAGCATGTTATCAGGCGGAGTACAGAGAGGTTTGTTTAGGGAATGCGGTATGCCTCCCTGAAGAGGTGCGTTTTTAGAGCACGCCTGAAGTTCTGCGAGTCCTGGATTGCTCGGGTAGCCTTTGGTAGTGCGTTCCAGAGGACCGGTGCTGCTCTGGAGAAGTCTTGGAGGCGGGAATGAGAAGTTCGAATGAAAGGGGCGCTCAGTCTGGTTTCATTAGCAGAGCGGAGAGCCCGGGCTGGTTGATGGATTGAGATGAGGGAGGTGATATAGGGTGGCGCTGCGCTGTGGAGGGCTTTGTGGATGAAGGTAGCGAGTTTGAATTGAATTCTGTATTTAACGGGCAGCCAGTGCAGTGACTGGCACAGGGCAGAGGCGTCCGAGTAGTGGCTGGACAGGAAGATGAGCCTGGCTGCCGCATTCAGGATGGACTGGAGAGGGTAGAGTCTGGTGCAGGGGAGGCCGATCAGCAACGAGTTGCAATAATCGAGCCGGGAGTGGATGAGGGCGACAATAAGCGTTTTTAACGTCTCCACAGTGAGAAAAGAGCGGATTCTTGCGATGTTCTTGAGGTGCAGCTGACATGTTCGGGCCAGAGATTGGATGTAGGGGGCAAAAGAGAGATCAGAGTCAAATATGACCCCAAGGCAGCGGGCGTGCTGGCAGTTATGGTGGTGCCACACACTGAGATGGAGATGTCAAATAGAAGAAAGTGTAAATAGCATAGTGTCCTGGGTGTTCCTTCTAAAACTGGTTTTCTTCCATTCAGCTCCCTCTTACTGCATATTTTCATGCATTTACATTATCTCTGCATGAATGGATGCAAATACACAGTAGTTTAATCTGCCCTTAATTTGCATAGGATGACTCTCACTGTAGTCACCACTGATACATGATTTAGTATAGAGATGAGAACATTTATATTACTGTAAACGTTACATCTTTCTATAAAACATGGTGAACTGTTGGGGACTTGAGCAATCTTATCTGCAGAATGCAGTGAGCTTTGTTGAAATACTAAGGCCACACGATAGTGTTTTGGCATCTTGTCTCACATGGATCCAAAATACAGTATTAATGATTTTCGATTGGCCCATGTGGTGTCCTTGGCTTCAGAAGGAGGTCTGGGATGTTTGTATACCTGGTCCTTGCCTGGGGTTTCCCTTTGCTTGCCTGTCAAGGAAAAATGTAACCAATGGGGATTCACAAAATTGTGGCTCTGCGGGGTAAACACAATACATTTTTTCCCTAAAGGGGTATTCCGGTTACTCAAAGTTGCTGTCAGATGAATGCTAATCAAATGTTATTAAAGTTTGCAACGTGGTTCTAATAGTACCATTGTTTCCTGTGATCTCTTCACATGTCCGTCTTTTACAGGTGCAAAATACTTGCACCTGCAAAAGATAGAACATCCGTGCAATATGTAAAGATTCCCTGCACTGTCACAGGGCTCAGTGATTATGAGCCTCCCTGTGGCGACAAAAAGAAAACCCTGTCACAGCTGTGGAGGAGGACCGTGATGCCATCCCATTGCAGTAGCACCGGCCTCATTGGGTTGTGATTGAGCTGCCCCTTCTGCTAAACCACACCCACTTTAAAAAAAAAAATGCAAGAGCTGCATCAAATTGAAAAAGTTGCACAATTTTAAGTAAAAAGGCAATGCTCCAAAATTTGCTACTTTTTTTAGGCATAAAAGCTGGCCTAAAAAAGTTGCAAATTTTGGAGCATTGACTTTTTGCTTAAAGGGGTTGTCCCGCGGCAGCAAGTGGGTCTATACACTTCTGTATGACCATATTAATGCACTTTGTAATGTACATTGTGCATTAATTATGAGCCATACAGAAGTTATAAAAAGTTTTTTACTTACCTGCTCCGTTGCTGGCGTCCTCGTCTCCATGGTGCCGACTAATTTTCGCCCTCCGATGGCCAAATTAGCCGCGCTTGCGCAGTCCTGGTCTTCTGCTCTCTTCAATGGAGCCGCTCGTGCAGAATGCAGGCTCCGTGTAGCTCCGCCCCGTCACGTGCCGATTCCAGCCAATCAGGAGGCTGGAATCGGCAATGGACCGCACAGAAGAGCTGCGGTCCACGGAGGAAGAGGATTCCGGCGGCCATCTTCACAGGTAAGTATAGAAGTCACCGGAGCGCGGGGATTAAGGTAAGCGCTCCGGTAAGCTTTCTGTACGTCCCTGCATCGGGGTTGTCTTGCGCCGAACGGGGGGGGGGGTTGAAAAAAAAAAACCCCGTTTCGGCGCGGGACAACCCCTTTAAGATAAAGTCCACCCATTGTATTATATGGCTGTAATGAAATATAGTGGTTAACAAAGATGACATCGACATTTCCATGTCTTCAGGGCAATAAGGTTTAAAACCCCCAGGTTCTAAGTTTCATAAATAAATCGTTACGATAGGATTTTAAGCAATATTGATTTTACTTAGGTTCGAGTATAATAAAATATAGCATTATAGCAAAAAAATATACAGTTCCTCTCTCCCAAACGACTGTTCCAATAGAAAAGTTCTCACACAACTTTGAAAGCTGAGCAACTGTTGGAGAAACATGGGAGTTATACTTTTCTTATACATATGGGGGTAGGGGGAGAATGTATCAATCAGTTTGCACCAGAATCTGATATAGAAAAGTCGCAAATTTTGGCACATGCTATATTCTTCTTACATTTTTGAGCGTACTCTCCCGTTTAGAAAATTGGCAAGAGGGAGGGGTTAACCAGTAGGAGGCATGGCCAGCAACTTTTCAACTAGTTTATTATTAGTGAAGACAGAAAATGGTACAAATGTTAGCCCAAATCTATGTCTGCTCACAGCAGGTATAGATTTCATTTTCTCACTTTAGGACAGCCCAAGATACACCAAATTTTTTAAGAGATGTGGGCTTTTTAATACATTTGGCATATTTTACTCCAACAATCTTCAGTTTTAGACTTGCGTATGAAACGCCAGTCTTAAAAAGGAGTATGTCAACAGTTTTGACACTGCAAATTTACTGACAGAGCTATGTAGGAGCCATGGAGTAGGGCTATAACGTACTGGACCTTTGTCAATTATGATACTAGCAGTACTGAAGTACTGAGAAAATGACATTTAGTTCCTCCATGTGCCCCAGGTCCCCCGAAGGCTGTCTTTCTCCCTGAAGTGCTGTCCTCCTTCTGCATTGAGATACTCTTATTGACGGCTGTAGCATCCAAGCAGGAGAGGGTTACAGCTGTCAATCAGAGCAGAGGGGAAGGGCGGTAAAGCAACTGAATGGAGAGACCTGAGCGCAATTCAAGGAGAAGGCTTGACTTTAAATTGGTAGTACCAAAATTGCAAGTTATCATGCAATGGTAGGGGTCTTGCCACTGAGACCCCCGTCCACCTACAAAACTGGACTCCCATGTCCCACCTAAACCGTATGGTTCAGGTAGCTGGTTCAAGGTTGACTCAGCTTTTCATTCTTCCGAGGTCAGTAAAATGAGTACCCAGCTTGCTGAGGGGTAATAAATAAATAAATAAATTACCTAAAAGCGCTGCAGAATAAATTGACGCTATACAAATAACAAGCCCCTTTTCCACTTACTGCAAGGGTTGCTTCTCCTGCTGCAGTGACCTCACTGTGAATGGAGTGCTGGCTGAGCATGCACTGTCCACGCTCCATTAATTTCAATAGGGATGATGTAAATACCCAAGGGGTGTTGCTCAGCTGTCTTGGCAGTCCCATTGACGGCAAATGGAGCACTAATGCACTTGTGCAACCAGCACTCCATTCAGTTTCCTCCTCACTGTAGGTTCGTACAGTTCCTGTAGATAGGGGATAACTTGCAATTTCGGTACAATTCCCATAAGGTTTTTGTGGCGGTATATGGGGATAAAACTTCATTTTGCCAATGGTGGTGATCCTACAGCACATATAAATATATTATGACTTTAGAGGGGCCAATTGGATGAATTGAAGCATTTGTGAATTATTGTGTATGCTAGATGTCACTAGTGCACCCACCTGACACTAAGCCATCTTCGACTATTCAAAAGCACCAAAAATGTTGTCATTTCTCCAGAATTCTATAATATGAGTGTTAGTGGCTGCAAGTAACAATCATGTTTTACTGCTAATTACTGGGTGGCACCTGACCAACAGCTTGAATCAAGCCAGTTGAATGCTCATGACATCTTGGCAGCTTACTGCTTCTGCCAGAGGTCACACCTCCCGTCAGTGTGTAAATATCTGCCTGTTACCCATTTACATATATTCATAGATGAATAATTACACTGTGGGCAAAAAGTGAGCATATAGAGAACACAGAAAATACTGAAGCCACGGCCTGCCTTCATTACTGATATGAGATGCACAGGGTGCGGTTGCGCCCAGGAGCCTTGGGGGGGGGGGGGGGGGGGGGGGCAAATAAAGCCTCTCTTCTCTATAGAGGGAGCACAGTACTAAGAATAAGGCATTATAGTTGGGGTCTCTGTTACAGATTTTGCAATGGGCCCAGAATCTTCAAGTTGCGCTTTCAATAGCTGCTGTTCCTTCCACCCAATGTAGTTGTGCATGCATCTATCTTCATTGGGTAGAGGGTAGTAGGCCACTTCCAAACACGTGGCTGATCTCCCCTGAAAACAAATTATTGGGCTATGAAATTACACATCTTTGATGCTGCTTTCCCGCATATTAACTGCTGAGGGAGAGCCAGGTAATCCCCATACATATAAGATCGTCCAAACCCGATAAAATCACCAAGTTTGGTAACTTTTCTCTTATGTGCATGGGGGCCTCTACTGGGGCGGACTTATTACAGTGATATTCTTTTCTATATCATGTAGTGACATAAAAAACTGATAAGATTTAGCTGGATGGGTTTCCACCCTAGAACAGTAATACTCTTGTAGCTTAAGTAAATACTTAATGTCAATATGTGTATAACATTCTGTCCAGCATGTCGCTATCAACCAGAAACACTTGAGCTTGTGCCTGGATAGATAGCAGACGTTAAAATGCATATCTTTGTATGACTTTAGTTGTTAGTCGTCATATTAACCCTTTCGCTCACTCCAATGTTAATTAACCCTTTCCAATCCAATTTGTATCCTGGTTTTCCTAGGGGGCTTATTCTTTTTCTGCTATTATACAACGGCGCTATCTGCTGGCTAAAGCCAGTACTGCATGAGGTGACACGTTGGATAGGCTCCAATAGCAGAGAGGCTTGCAATATACAGTAAGAGAACCCCAACGGGTGTCTTCCAACATCAGAGCTGTCCAGCCTTAAATCATAATGTCTTCAGAGGTCAGACAGTGGATTGGAAAGGGTTAATGTAGGATTGCACAGGATTAGTATATAGCAAGCTCCAGAGCTGAGCCTGCTTCATACACAGCAGATGCCGGCTGTGAAATACAGCTGACACACAGACGAAGCGGCCAGAATTGGAGATAACCGACAGATCCTGGCTGTTAACCCTTTCGATGCTGTGGTCAGCATTACCTGCAACATTTAAATGGCTTGACAGAGGGAGGTGGCTCCTTCTCTCCCCTGAACAGTTCCCTCACAATGAGATCACAGGGTGGTAGACCTGGCTTTGATTTCGGCCTATTAAGCCCTGCCTGTGGAGGTGCTTAATAGGCTGGGGTTAAAAGTACAATTTACTGCAATATACTATCCTATGTCTTCTTCACTATTGAATTTTTCTTTGGTAAATGGCATATGTGTTTATCATATTTAGTCATTATTACTTGACTCATTGCTTTTGTCTGTTGATTCATGCAGTAGTTGGTTTGGCACTCTCCACTTTAGAAGGGTGTCTATGCATTAGATTTATGTAAAGGGGTTTTCAGGACTTCAGTATTGACAACCTATCCCCTAGGTCATCAATATCAGATTGGTGGGGGTCCAATCTGATCAGCTGTCTGAAGTGGCTGCTATCACTTCACGAAGTACTAGTCACAGCACTGTACATTGTATAGTGGCTGTGCCTAGTACTATAGCTCAGTCCCTGCTCTCAGGCCATGTGACCCATTAGCACTTAAGCGTGATGGCATCTTCAATCAACTGATTGGCGGGGCACACAAGCAGTATACCCCCACTGATGAGATATTGATGACCCATCAATTCTTTGGTCATGGAAAGCCCCTTTAATGTATTTTAAATGCATGTTACACTGTTGGGGTATAAGCTTCTGAATTCTTCCTGTATGCCGTGAGATGAGACTGTTTTTTATATTTTTGGATCTGGTCTTGGATCTGGTTTTAAAAAATTCTATTTGAAGCCACCTATTTGATATAATATGTTGGGGTTGGTCTATTTTGCCTCATTCCTTTATTTGTTGAATTATTTGTGTGCTTTTTGTATACTCTAAAACGTATGTCTACACACACTTGTCTGTGAACGTATTTCCCAAATCTGATGGCTGTGTACTGTCATTTCCCAAAAAGGATTGTGCCATTACAACAGAACAACGCTGGCAATCACACAGTCCCATCCAAAATTAGTTATTAAGAGCAGTGGGCGCAGCACAGAGTTGTCAACCTGAACTTTCCTTTTTTCTGGACAAATACAAAAATCACAGAGAGCCAACAATTGTATTTTACTGACACTTTGTAAAGCCATAATGCATGATAAAGATTCTAAGTAATACATGTCTAGAGGTCGGATACTGATATAAACTCATTATCAACATTCACAGGGAGCTGTAATTACAGTCATAATAACCTGCTCAACTACCACTAGCCTAAGGCTTTATTCCCACGAGCGCATATCGGCCGCTCTTTTCACGGCCGGCTGATATACGCTATGCTGGGAGAGAAAAAACTGGTGAACGGGCGCATAAATCAAATGTTTGTGTGCCCGTTCAGACGGCCTGGGGCCCAGAGCATATGCGCCGAACTCACCAAGCCGTTGCCCATTTACCCTCCCTCCCTATCGCAGGCTCACCTCTCCTCTCCTCCCCACTCGTTCTTTGCAATGGGAGGGGTGGGACAGGGGCGGAGCCTATCAGTGGCCCGCCCCTTCTTCTCCCATTGATGGCTATGGACAAGGAGCGGGAGCTTAGCTCCGCCCACATCCTGCCCCTTGTCCATAGCTATTAATGAGCGGAGGCGGGGTGCACCGTCACTTAGCTCTGCCCCCTCCCATTGTGCAGAAGGAGCGGGAAGGAGACGAGAGGTGAGCCTGCAAGGGGGAGGGAGAACAGAGGGAGGGAGTTTAGCAGCCACACTGCTAAACCCCCTCCCACCTACGGCCGCTGCGATGGGCTCCCATAGGAGCCCATGCAGCGGTAGATGTATTCTAGCTCAAAAGATAGTTCCAGGACTATCTTTTGGGCCCGACGTAAAAACGCCTGGCCCTATATTGGCTTGGCCGAGTGCTTTTACGTCTCAGGAATATGCCCATGTGATCTGACGCATTAGAATCCAATGCGTCAGATCACAGCGCATATCGACTGGCCGTGAAAACAGACGGCCGATATGCGCACGTGGGAAAGAGCCCTAAAGGTCCTTTTAGACGTAACAATTATCACTGAAAATGTGTTCAATCGAATGAATTTGAGCGATAATCGTGCAGTGTAAATGCAAAAAAAAACAACTCACTATTCGTCCGCAAGTCATTATTGCTCACTTTCAGTCAGCATAAAACTATCGCTTCGTGTAAATGCTCCCTGCTTAGCGCTTCACATAGAAGGCGAAGCACTGAGCGAGAAGCCAGCGATCCAGCAGCAAAGTCTGTCTGTCTAAACACTCTGCACGAGCGCTAACGACCTTAGCAGTCATCATTGGCTGGTTCACTTTCGTGCAGCCTGTTCATACAGGCAGATACATCATTGACTCATTCAAACAAGAATCATTCAGTCGTTCACATGCGCAGTATGAGGGTGCATTCACACGAACGTATATCGGCTCGGGTTTTACGCCAAGCCGATATACGCTGTCCTCGGGTGCAGGGGGGGGGGGGGAGGATGGAAGAGCCAAGTGCAGGAACTGAGCTCCCGCCCCCCTCTCTGCCTCCTCTCCGCCCCTCTGCACTATTTGCAATGAGAGGAGGCGGGACGGGGGCGGGGCTAAAGTCTAGGAATTAGCCCCGCCCCTGTCCCACCTCTCCCCATTGCAAATAGTGCAGAGGGGCAGAGAGGAGGCAGAGAGGGGGCGGGAGCACAGTTCCTGGCCCTGGCTCTTCCATCCTCCCCCCCCTGCACCCGAGGACAGCGTATATCGGCTCGGCGTAAAACCCGAGCCGATATACGTTCGTGTGAATGCACCCTAAGGGACTTTGAGGGACTAAACGATTGCTGTTTCAACTGGATGATAAGTGAACGAGCGAAGATGATTTTTATGCCTGCGTAACGTGAACAAAAAGTGAATGGTTATCGTTCATTGTTTGATTGTTTGCTACATGAAGACCGAACAGTTTACTTTCGCTCGTTTGACCAATTTTTTGAATGACATAAAAGCACCTTTAAAAATGTTTACGGCAATCCTTTGTGGAGCCACCTTTTGGTGTATTTACAGATGCAAGTCTCCTAGGCGATGTTTCCACTAGCTTAGCACATGTGGATACTGGGTTTTTGCCCATTTTTTCAGGCAAAACTGCTCCAACCCTGTAAGTTCGATAGGCTCCATTGGGGTACAGCAGTCATCAAGTCCTTCCACCGACTCTTATTTGGATTGAGGTCTGGGTTTTCA
The DNA here is from genome assembly GCF_035609145.1 of Eleutherodactylus coqui. Taxonomy (NCBI): domain Eukaryota; kingdom Metazoa; phylum Chordata; class Amphibia; order Anura; family Eleutherodactylidae; genus Eleutherodactylus; species Eleutherodactylus coqui. Next base: position 264,339,357 of record NC_089841.1, on the reverse strand, counting down.
TTAGGCCATTCCAAGCTATTGAAATGTTTCCCCTTGAACTTGAACTTCCCTTGAACCTTTCCATTGTAGCTTTAGCCATATGTTTAGGGTCGTTATCCTGCTAGAAGGAGAAGCTTTTAGAACAGATGTATTTATACTGACATCATGTGACACTTTGAAACAAATGTAGGCAGCATTAATGGTGCGATATCATCCACATGGATATAACTTTTATTCCTCAAGGTCCGTACAAAGACGTTTTGGCTCTTGCTACGACCTTGAGGAATAAAAGTTATATCCATGTGGATGATATCGCACCATTAATGCTGCCTATGTTTGTTTCATTTGGACTGTCTTCTGGATCTGAGTCTAATCCGTGTGAGGCGTGCATCAAATCCACTCTGCCTGATATTATAGGCTCATTGGTGAGTGCTGCTGGGAAAATTTAATTTTATTCTTTGTTGCACACCAAGTTTGCGTATTCAACTAATTATGAGCTTTCTAGAGTTAATTTGTTGTATCAGACTTTATTTAGGCGTTTCATAGAAAAGGGGATGAATACATGCACACTCACAACTTTTCAGTTTTTATTTAGTTTTGAAACAAGGTATTTTTTTCATTCCACTGTAACATAGTAACATAGTATGTAAGGCTGAATGAAGACACTGTCCATCTAGTCCAGCCTGTCTATCCTACTTTGTTGATCCAGAGGAAGGCAAAAGACCCCAAGGCCAGAAACCAATTAGCCCTTTTGGGGAAAAAAATCCTTCCCGACTCCCTAATGGCAATCAGACTGTTCCCTGGATCAACCCCTAATAGTTCCTACCTGCCTATTTACCCGGATTGACACTTCACCTAATATTTATATCCTGTAATATCCTTCTTCTCCAGAAAGACATCAAGTCCCCTTTTAAACTCCTCTATGGATTTTGCCATCACCACTTCCTCCGGTAGAGAGTTCCACAGTCTAACTGCTCTTACAGTAAAGAACCCCTTTCTGTGTTGGTGATGGAACCTACTTTCCTCTAATCGTAGCGGATGTCCTCTTGTTACCGTCGTGGTCCTGGGTGTAAACCGATCGCGGGAGAGATCCATGTGTTGTCCCCTCATGTACTTATACATGGTTATTTGGTCCCCTCTTAACCTTCTTTTTTCTAGAGTAAATAGTCCCAATTTGGATAGCCTCTCTGGGTATTCCAGTCCCTTCATTCCATGTATTAGTTTAGTTGCCCTTCTTTGAACCCCCTCCAATACCGTAACATCTTTCCTGAGCACCGGTGACCAGAATTGTACGCAGTATTCCATGTGAGGCCTGACAAGTGTCTTATATAATGGAAGGATGATGTTCTCGTCCTTCGCCCCTATACCTCTTTTAATGCACCCCAAGACTTTATTTGCCTTTGCAGCAGCTGACTGGCATTGGTTACTCCAGTTTAGTCTATTATCCACTAGTATCCCCAGATCCTTTTCCATATTACTTTTCCCTAGTGGTACCCCAATAAGTGAATATTGGTGACATCCGTTTCTCCTGCCCATGTGCATAGTGTTACAATTTGCACCATTTCGTCACGTCCATTACATAAAATCTAAATAAAAATCCATTTTTAAATTCAGCTTGTAATGCAACAAAACAGGAAAACACCAAAGCTCTCATTAGGCAGATAATAATCAATATTACTTCAATGTTGTGCTAACGTAAAAACATTTCCACATTTGCCCTCCCATTTCTACTGTGGACTGGAGATCACATTATCTGAATGTTAATGATTTCAATGATGCTTGAAATGTTTAACACACTTCAGTATATTCTACACACCAGCAATGCAATACCATTACTACAACTTGGTACTTGAAAATCATGTAACACTACTACTGTGAATACACTTAGTGACAAAAATATAATGTACCCAGATAGAAACGTCGTATTGCTGCAAAACTCGGCCTGCAGTTATGTCTCCGGCAGATATGTCAATCATTACAGTTGTGGTCTGATAAGACGCTTGGTCTTGCCACCATAGGCAGTATAAATGCTTCCCCTGTTGCCCTAGAAAAAGGCTCTCAAAGGCTATTTTTGTGTGGAGGACCTCTTGTCTTGTTGAGAGATCTTTAGAGGGGTTGTCCCGCGGCAGCAAGTGGGTCTATACACTTCTGTATGGCCATATTAATGCACTTTGTAATGTACATTGTGCATTAATTATGAGCCATACAGAAGTTATTCACTTACCTGCTCCGTTGCTGGCGTCCTCGTTCCCATGGAGCCGACTAATTTTCGGCGGCTAATGGCCAAATTAGCCGCGCTTGCGCAGTCCGGGTCCTCTTCTTTTCTGAATGGGGCCACTCGTGCAGGATGCCGGCTCCGTGTAGCTCCGCCCCGTCACGTGCCGATTCCAGCCAATCAGGAGGCTGGAATCGGCAATGGACCGCACAGAAGCCCTGCGGTCCACCAAGGGAGAAGATCCCGGCGGCCATCTTCCGCAGGTAAGTAAGAAGTCACCGGAGCACGGGGATTCAGGTAAGCGCTCTCCAGTGTTCTTTTTTAACCCCTGCATCGGGGTTGTCTCGCGCCGAACGGGGGGGGGGGGGGGGGGTTGAAAAAAAAAAAAAACGTTTCGGCGCGGGACAACCCCTTTAACTGCTGGTCATGCCTCTATGATGGAATCAAAGACATTTTGTTCAGTTAACAGACATTGAGAGGGGGATCATGCGTGGAATGAGAGAAACAGCTTGGTCAATTGCCCATCATCTAGATCAGTGGTTCTCAACGTGATTTTTTTTCGTCTGGTAATTACATTTTTCTTAAAATTAGTACTGATACCTCAGTTTTGGACGATAATCTGTCCGAAAACAATCAGTGAAATCCGAAACCGACGAAAACCGGGGCAATTATTTCCATATGAATCTCTTATATGTAATAAGAAGTTGCGTGCAGCCTGCGCACTTTTATCATATAACATATGACTTTTATAACTCCATGACTTCGCTACAGATCAATCACACTCCATAACACTGGATAATCTACAGTACAACCTAAAGGTCCATTTACACGGGACGAATGTCAGGCAAACGATGCCCGACACTCGTCCCTGTGTCTCTGCGCTCCCATGCTCCTGCACAGGAGCTAGTAGAGCAGACTGGTTCACAGAGCGGCCAGCAGGGGGGCGGGGCAGGAGATTTCTCTCCTCTCGCTCCCCCTGCCCCTCTCCATTGAGATAACACAGCTGTCGTTCACTACTAAACTGCGGCTGTTTAAACTGCACAATGAGCGATGAGCTTCATCGCTGATCTTTTATTTTGCCTGAATTCCTGTGGCCACATGTGTTGCCTTGCATGGCAGGTTTCAAGAGGCATTTTCAGCAGGAAGATGCTCACCCTCACATAGTAAGGGCTTCCCAGGAAAGCCTTCACCGGGTTTCCACATTTCTAATAATAATCCTTATTTGTATAGCGCCAGCTTATTCCACAGCGCTTTCAAGCATGGGAGAACACAGACAATACAACAATTGCATGTGATATACAATCAGTTTGAAGTCAGCGGGGTGGGGGATACAGGAGGTACGAGGGGGAGATAAGGCAAGGGGGAACACAGGCAGTATGGGAATTACATGTGGAAATCAGTTATAAGAAGTAAACAGGGTAGGGCAGTAAGGAGGTGCAGGGGTAGAGGTTGTATGCAATAGGCAGGGTGGAAGGTGTGGGGAGCCATAGGGAGAAGCAGGGGGACTAGCTCAGAAGATTTAGTATGCCTCCCTGAAGAGGTGCGTTTTTAAAGCGTGTCTAAAGTATCGTGCATCAGGAATCGTCCAGATACCTTGGATTAGAACGTTCCAGAGGATGGGTGCTACTCTGATGAAGTCTTGTAGGCGAGCATGTGAAGTTAGAATTAGAGGGGTTTTTATTTTGAGTGTGTTAGCGGATCGGAGTGTACGGGCTGGGTGATGTATGGACAGAAGGGAAGCGATGTACGGTGGCGCGGCGCCATGGAGAGCTTCGTGGGTTTGGAGTTTAAATTTAGTTCTGCAGTGAATGGGCAGCCAATGCAGTGACTGGCATAGTGCAGAGGCATCTGAGAAATGGCTGAATAGAAAAATGAGCCTAGCTGCCACGTTTAGTATGGATTGGAGTGGAGCGAGGCTTGTGCGGGGGAAGGCCAATGACTAGCGAGTTGCAGTAGTCGAGTCGGGAGTGGATGAGGGTGAAAACTAGTGTCTCTAGTGTGTCCGTGGTGAGGAACGGATGGATTTTAGCAATATTTCTGAGGTGCAGGTGGCATGTTTGGGCCAGAAATTGGATGTGCGGGGTAAAGGAGAGGTCAGATGACCCCAAGGCAGTGGGCGTGCTGTCTGGGGTTATGATGGTGCCAGACACTGGAATGGAGGGGAGGTCGGTTGGATGGCGGAAAGACGAGAAAGTCAGTTTTAGAGAAGTTAAGTTTGAGAAAAAGGGAGGACATAGTATTAGAGACAGCAGACAGACTGTTGGTGATATTTTGGAGGAATGGTTCAGAGATGTCACGGGAGGAGGTCTATAGTTGGGTGTCATCAGCATAGAGATGGCATTGGAGGCCAAATTTGCGGATGGTTTGTTATTGGCTGTGAAGAGAAGAGGACCAAGGACCAAGTCCTGGGGGACCCAGACAGTGAGAGGAAGTGAAGAGGAAATAGAGCCAGCAAAGGAGATGGTGAAAGAGTGGTCAGAGATAGGAGGAGAACCAGGAAACAGCAGTGTCCTTTAGGCCGGTAGAGTGAAGCATAGTGAGAAGGAGGTCATGGATGACAGTGTCAAATGCAGCAGAGAGGTCAAGGAGGATTAGTAGGAACTTTACCATCATAAAGTGATTTGATACTTTTATGAGGGTGGTTTTGGTCGCATGTAAAGGGCGGAAACCGGACTGGAGGGGGTCGAGTAGAGAGTTGTCAGAGAAAGCATATTTGGTTTTTAGCAATCAGGCTTTCTAGTAATTTGGAGATGAAGATGAGGTTTGAGACGGTAGTTGGCAGCATCAGGTGGCTCAAGGGTTGTTTTGTTTTTAGCAAAGGGGATCTGATTGAGTGTTTGAATGAGAAGGGGAAGATGCCGGAGGTTAGGGAGATGTTGTAGATGGTGGTGAGGTGGGTAATGACAGGTACCAGATGAGGGGGAAGGGTCGCTAGCGCAGGTGGTTGGGCGAGAGGAGGAAAGCAGCCTGGAGACTTCTTCCTCTGTCATTGGTTTTAGCGTTGAAAGTGAATGGGTGATGGATGCAGTGCTGAGGAGAGTGAGATCAGGGCTAGCCATGCAGTTTTTGGAGATTTCTTTTCGAATGTCTGTCTTTGAAATAGGCGGCTAGTTCTCCAGCACTCAGATCCGTGAAGAGTTCGTAGATAGTTGGGAGTTTGTTGCACGCAGATTGGGAGTTCCAAAGACCGCATTTGATCTTGTGTGGCCAATCCAGTGGCCACGTGTTGCCTCTAATGGTGGCTTCCAAGAGGCATTTTTCAGCAGGAAGATGCTCACCCTCACATAGTAAGGCTTTCCCAGAAAAGCCTTCACCAGGTTTCCACATATCCTTGGCCTGCCCATTTGGCAGATTTATCGCTGATCAAAGCTTTTAGAAGCTGGCATCCTTCAGCAGCCTATGAATGTGCAGGATCTAGAGGTCCAGTTGCAACATCTGTGCTTCAGGATAACATATGTAGCCTACATGCCACCTTGGCCAACCATATCTTATCATGTATCCAGGCTAGAGGCAGACCAAGAGGGTACTACCGTCACCTTTTGAATTGTACAGTTTTCTCCAATAAACTTAAGCTTTTGCTGTAATATTGCAGTCACTTACATACGGTATATCATCATTACATTCACACATAGAAAGTTTCATTCTATTCCAATAACTCATTCTTGGTGCATTGTTTTTTGTCAATAAGTGTATCTTTGAAAGTTTTTTTCCTTTTGATATTTAATGTAACTCAAAACTTCATATTAACTTTATTTACTGGAAATTCTCTTTAACCCCTTAAGCACATAGCCTATTTTACATAAGGATGCAATGATTTTTGGCAGATTTTCATCTCCACTTTTCAAAATTCACAATTTTTTTTATTTTTCCATCAACGTGGCTGTATGATGGCTTGTTTTTTTGAGTGGTGAAGTGTAGTTTTTATTTGGGTACATAGACTATATTGTAAAACTTGTATTCATTTTTTTATTAATAGTGGGTGATAAAACAGATCTAATCTGCCATTTTTTTACAGCATTAATCATGCAGCATAAATGACACAATACATTTGTATATTTTTTTCTGTGGGTCGGTACAATTACAATACCAAAATTCTTCTTATTTTTTTAGGTTTTTCCACAATAAAACCCTTTTTTGGAAACTTTTTTTTCTAAATCATTGCATTAAAAGTCCTATAACTTTTGTATTTTTCGATGGATGGAGCATTGTGAGAGCTTAGTTTTTGCGTGAGGAGCTGTTATTTTTATTGGTACCATTTTTCGGTACATACAGCTTTTTTTTTCACTTTAATTGCGTTTTTTTGGGAGGCAATATGGAAAAGATAAGCATTTGGCCTCCGTTTTAAAGGCTTTTTTTATGCTTTTTGACGTGCAGGATAAAAACTGAGTTCAATTTATTGTATGAGTTGTTATGGATATGACAATACCAAATATGTGAGATTTTAATTTTTTGTATACTAATGTGGAAGATTTCCAATACGTTCACCATTTTGTATGTATTTTCTGTTGTCAACTGTTAAGATACTATATTTTGTCTATAATGTAAACCTCTGGGGGAAGGGAACATCGCCCCCCCCCCCACCTCCACAAGAATTGGAGGAGCAGTGCTGTGTGTCCAAGAACTGGTCAAACCGGTTCTAACTGGCAGAAACCTATCTAGAAATGTCTTTGTCTTCGACAAGCAGAGAGGAGAAACAGGATGTTCTCATGAGACCAAATTCAAGAATGAACTGAGCGTGCTCACCGAAGTTCCTCCCAGATGGATGACCTCACAAGCTACCTCACAAATACCTCCCTCTGAGAATGACCTATCAGCTCACTAAATAATGTAACTGTATCCTAAATTACTTCACTTCCTGTGTTGAGATTTTATTTAAACTTTACGCGCGTGAATAAAGTCAGACTCTTTTGGGACACATGATGTGAGACGTGATCTTTGAAAGGCTCTCCAGGCCTGTACATATTATCTAAATTTGAAACACACAGTATATCTGAAATAGCAAATTTTGCGCTAACACTAATAAAGGGAAAAAGCACAAAAAAAGTGTTTTTTCACCTTTTTCTTTTTACATCTTTTTTGTTTTTTTGCACTATTTTTACCTGCTTTTTAATCCTTTTCATGTCCCTGTAGGGACTTGTACCATAACAGCTAGGATCGCTATGATAAAGCATAGCAGGACTTCTGTAATAGAGATCATAGGCAATGGCAAAGCAGGACTCTTGTAGTTGGCATCCCATTGCCATTACAACCCGTCGGCCCTCCGCAATTACATTGTGGGGGTCCAATGACATCACAGAGGGAGCGCACTCCCTCGATATACCCTTTATATGCTGCGAACTACATAGATCGTGGCATGTAAGGGGTGACAGCGGGGGTTGCTGTCCTTATGCACCCCTGCTGTTGCAGTGGGAGGCCGGCTATCGATAACAGCCAACTCCCACTGCTGGATGGCGCGGGATCTCTTCTGATCTCATGCTATCGACAGGGTGTAAGTGTTCGTCCTGTTACATTAAGTACCCTGTAGCCAGGACGTACACTTACGTATTGTGGCATTAAGGGGTTAAAGAGAACCTGTCACATCCTCAGACCAATGGGACAGGCTGCATAGCTTTATCATTTCAGCTACGTCATTGTTTCGGTGATCTTATTTTTGATTTTGCCCTCATTCGTCCTCGTTTTACTTTTGGAGCCCGACACTAGTCTACTGTCAGTGTAAATGCAAGCCCCGACTGAAAGACGAATGACAATTTGCTTGTGTTGCCTCTCATGGCGGCTTCAATGTGTAGATTCATGTTGGTTTAAATATTAGACATTACCAAAGTGGACCTGTATATGTGCATTACCTCGGAACTAATTTTCTTGGTAATCATGTCTTTGTATTGTACTTTTATGAGTGAACAGTCACCTTACAAGTAAACTGTTGTGAGAGGATATTTAACATTCTAGAGCAATGATACATCATGCTGTTCATTTGTGCATAGCAGGCTTGTTCAGTAATTGCACCATAAAGTAACTGCATCTCCAGCCACAATGGGTTAGTCATCATGTTAAAATTTCATATTTACAATTGCATATTTACTTCCATACATATTTACATACATTTTGGATATATAAAAGGAATTATTAACCAATGTGATTCCAAATGTTCTTTTGAATTTACAGTATAAGTTAGTAGAGATGAGCGAGCACGCTCGGACAGAGCAGTTACTCGAGCGAGCATCACTCTTCTCAAGTAACAGCTTACTGGTCTGAGCATGCTAGGGGTGGCGGTGGGGGGAAGGAGAGAGAGAGAGAGAGATCGGCCGCCAGCAGCTTACCACCGCCCCCCCAAGCACACTCGGACCAGTAAGCAGTTACTCGAGGAGAGCGATGTTTGCTCAAGTAACTGCTTTATCCAAACATGCTCGCTCATCTCTAGTTAGTAGTGAAAGCAAGTATTTGATCCCACACAATGCTACTTATTTGTATGCACTACTTTGTATACAGAGCATCATTGTGTTAATGCACAATGCTCTGATTCTCACCACTAGGAGAAACTTACTAAATCCTATGGGAGCATTAAGTTGGTATATTGTTGGTGGAAAGTAGGCAAAATGGGCGACACTTAAGAAGGCTTTAAGAGAACTCAGTATCAGACTTTTGAAGCGAAGAGGAAGGGACTTGTTATTTGTATAACATCAACTTATTCCGCAGCACTTTCAGGTAATTTTGTTTATTATTTTACCGACCTTGGAAGGATGGAAGGCTGAGTCTACCTTGAGACGGCTACCTGAACCATGCAGGAATTAAACCCGCAACCTTCCGGTCGTGAGTGAGAGCTTAGGACTGCATATCTGCTGCCTTAACACTCTGTGTCAGACAAGGCCCTACACTGCCCGTTGAATGCAGCATACCCCCACCGGTAGGAGGTTTTGTTGCAAATATAAGAGAAGGGAAGATATAAAAAAAAGAAGCTGTTTGACTAAGCAATAATCATTCACCCAAGTGAAGGAGCAAACAATGTCACCCTTTGTTTGTTTGTTTGTTTAGGCGTTTAGTTTAAACACAAAGACGAATCATCTTTTTTTTTACAAGATCGTTTAGTCATTCAGTTCTCTTTTCCAGTTAATGAGAATGACTCAACCATAAGCGAACATATTACTGTTCATCATTCGATCGCTGGCAATGTTTACACTGAATGATTACTCTTCAAATTCGAACGATCCAGACATTTTATTGAACAGTAATCGGCCCATGTAAAAGCACTTTTATTTTGAGGAAAATTGGATAGTTAATATTGAATGCTGGTTTAATAGAGGTACCATAGTAAAGTTTATGGGGCTTAGAGTGGATTATGGGGAAAGGCGAGAAGGTGGAGAAGAGTTAGTCCTTAATGTTGTTGGGAATGCTCCGAATATATGAAGAGCTACGCTTACATGAGAGGAAAATGTTGCGGAAATTCTGCAGCATTTCTGCATCCAAAGCAGAGTCACAATCCACACCCACGGTGTGTAGCTGATTTCATATCCGCAGCTGATTTTATCAGATTCAGCGCTCCCCTCACCTACCAATTTTTCGTGCTACGAGCACAGCTTTTAATCCAGTGGTGTCTAGTAAGCGCAGTGCTGCTGGTCAGGTGATGCAGAAGTGATATCACCTGACCATTGGCACGGTGCTCAGCAGAGGGCGCCAGGTATCAGGCGAGAGGCTGCTGTGATAGCTCCAAAATTTTGGAGGTGAGCACTGAATCTTCGGAAATCAGCTATGTATATGCTGCTAATTTTGAGTCCAAATCTTCACTCCCTGTGGGAGTTCTGCAGTATTTCCACCCCGTCTGAACATACCCTTTAGTGCACAGTGTGCCCAGGGAAATTGAACTAAGCTTGGCACAGGAAATGTCAACTTAGTAATGTGAAAGTATTGAATTATATTTTATGCGTTAGTGTCATATGCATAGCAAGACGTACGTGTACAAAAGACACGTATTGTAGTTTTACTAACAGGATCACAAATGCTGAGAATGCAGCTTTGTCATAATTAGCGTTTGTAATGTATCATATATGCTGTGGACTTGAATTGTTGACTGTGGAGGATGCTACTCTATATAACCTCTTGCATTGAAACAATAGAACGAAAGAACTTGGAAACATCATCTGGGTGTTTCTCATTGATTTCTTCTCCGATGCATCGAAAAATAATTAAGCATACCTGATTGATAAGGCTATAATACCCCTTGAGTATCACCTAAATTAAGTGATTACTTTAACAGTAAATTTCCCTCTATGTTTATAGTGATATGGAGTTCTGTATCTGAAACATACATCGCGCCAAAATTTTGTACTTGGAAAAACACATCCAAAATGATCATCATAGTTGAAGTTACATTTTCCAAGCACACAAGTTGCTTTGGGATCATTCTTCCACCTAATGATTATTAATGCTTGCCATTATCGTTAGAATCATTAGTGGTAATTGGTGTTCCTACATTTGTCATTCTACACATTTCTCCGGGCTCCTTCAGATGGGCGTATTTGTCCACATATTTGCGTATTTGTCCACACACAAAGTTGCGTGTGCAATATGCAGAGAATAGAACCCATTGATTTCAATGGGTTCATTCACATTTCCTTTTTTGCACATATTACTTGCGTACACAAAAAATAAGACCTGCGCTATTTTTGTGCGCATTTGTGGACCAAATGCCCCCATATAAGTCTGTGGGAAATGCACAATATTTTGCACAATTCTGTAAAAAAGAGAACAAATCTGGAACTCATTAGACCGGTCTCACACGACCGGAATTGAACTGCGGATTCCGCAATCATATTATTCACAGTAGTAAAATACGAAATTCAAAAAAATACATGGGATTGCAAAATTCCGCTCACATTAGAGGTTCAGAATTGCGTAATCCATTTGTAGAAAATAAAACGCAGCGTGTTCTATTTTACAGTGGAATCCATGACCATACGGCGCATTGTGCTCTATGGTCGCGGATATACTTACAGCCCGTACTCAGTTACATTGTACATAGGTTGCGGGTACCCATGACAACACTAAGCGAAGGTGTGGGAAGTATGGAAGACAAAAAAAAGCTATTCTGTGCATGTCTGGCTGCATACGCAGTTATACCTAATATTATTACGCACTGTACGCAGGGTCACCAGCTAGGCTCACAAACTTGGAATCTGCTGCAGGCCCTTTGTGTGAGCCTGGCCTTAGGCTAAATAACCATTTAAATCATGGTGTATTCTTCTACCATGCACAAATAAACATGCCCTGCAATATGTACAGCAAAATGTGCCGATACATGCACAAAAAAAAGCTTTGTACATAGTGCAAATGGGTTATGCTGAGGCGTGCGCAAACACGCATTCACCGTGTGAAGGGGGCCTCAGAGTTTCAACTTGGTGCATTTTTCTCCTCTCTTACTAATGACTTAGATGGCCACAGACAGCTGTCCCCCGGCCGCTGCCTCCATGCTGACCTATTGACTATATTTAGTTCCGTATAGCAGATCAGCTGTCCGTCCGCCAGGGTCCCCTCCCACATTACACTGTACTTACAGGGCTGGTTAGTAACAGTTGTGCTGCTGAACTTGTGAAGTTCTTGTGATCTCACTGTGAAACAAGTTAGAAGTTCGCTGATAGATTAGTTTAGTTTTTAAGGGCAGCTTCAGACGGACATATTTGGGAGAGGGAGGCGAGCAAATGCGCAATTCCATGAAAAAGAACACATCTGAACCTCAACAGGCAAAATAGCCTTTTAAATCAGCGTGGGGTTGTATTGCGCGCACATATGAACAGGTCCTGCCTGCGTATAAATGTACAGTACAATGCACAGACACGCGTAAATCACCCTCATTGAGGGCTTAAACACATGGGCGTGTTTTTGTCCCGTTTTGCGGTCATGATAGTCACGACCACATAATGGGACAAAACAAAACAATTCATTTCAATGGTTTCGTTTGCATTAGCAGGATTCTCAGCCATTAAAGGTAAGGGCAAAAAAAGATAGGGCAGGACCTATCTTCCCGCAGTTTTTTTCAAACTCCTGCGCTATGGTGCGGAGTCTGAACCGCCCGAGAAGGAAAAAAAGCAATTCATGCGCAACTACACTCCATAGCAGTGAGAGTTGTTGCACATACGCTCGTCACAAGCCAACCTAAGGCCTCATGTCCACGGGGAAAATAAGAATTAAAATCCACAGCGGTTTTCCCGCACGCGGACCAGCACCCCATAGGAATGCATTGACCATAAGGTTCTTATGGGCAGCTTGTTCTGTGGGCCCTTTAGTTGACTGATTTGTTGTTTTTTTTTACTGATTGTATTAATTAATTCATGGCATTTTTTAATTACCACTAATGAATGAATTCATTGTTAGCCTAGATTCACACAGACTCAGGCCCCTTGCACACGGCCATAGGCGTTCTTATGTGCGGATGCCGGCGACGTAAAAACATAAACGGGCGCACAAATCTAACGTTTGTGCGTCTGTTCAAATGGCACAGGCCCTGGAGCATATACGCCAATGCCGTTGCCTCCCCTTCCCTCCCCCTCGCCGGCTCACCTCCTCTCTCCTTCCCTCCGGCTGTTTGCAATGGGAGGGGTGGGACAGGGGTGGAGCTAAGCTTAGCTCCGCCCCACCTACTCTCATTGCAAACAGCTGGAGGGGAGGAGAGAAGAGGGAGGGAGTTTAGCAGTCACGCTTCTAAACTCCCTCCCACCTCCCTTCTCCAGCTGCTGTCATTGGCTACCATAGGAGCCCATGCAGTGGTCGAAAAGAACTATCTTTTCGGCCTGGTGTGGTAGCGCCTGGTGCTATATTGGCCCGGCCGGGCACTTTCACGCTGTGGGAATACAGCCATGTGATCTGATGCATTGGAATCCAGATCGTAGCGTATGTTGGTCAGCCGTGAAAACAGCAGCTGATATACACTCGAGTGCAAGAGCCCTTACTTGAACGTGTATTTCAATGGGTTTGTTCACCTGCATGTATTTCCCGGCACATTTTGGTAATGCAAAAAGAAATACAGCATGCTCTAATTTCCTGTGCATTTGCTCACCAAAGGTCCCATTGAAGTCAATGGGGATGCGCATATGTGTGCACAATACGCTAAGAGATGCGTGAAACAGTGCGTAATTGTGCAGGAAAAGAACACTTCTGGAACTCATTAAACTAATTAGACATTTAAATCGCTGCGTCTTTATTTAGGGTGCATTCACATGAGCGTATATCGGCTCGGTTTTCACGCCGAGCCGATATACGTCCTCCTCATCTGCAGGGGGGGGGGGAGGATGGAAGAGCCAGGAGCAGGAACTGAGCTCCCGCCCCCTCTCTGCCTCCTCTCCGCCCCTCTGCACTATTTGCAATGGGGAGAGGTGGGACAGGGCGGGGCTAATTCACGGGAACTTAGCACCGCCTCCGCCCCGCCTCCTTTCATTGCAAATAGTGCAGAGGGGTGGAGAGGAGGCAGAGAGGGGGCGGGAGCTCAGTTCCTGCTCCTGGCTCTTCCATCCTCCCCCCCTGCAGATGAGGACG